>NC_140019.1:9260057-9626275 GCF_964263955.1 Coregonus lavaretus
AAGGGTGGCTATTTGAAGAATCCCAAATATAAATATATTGTAGAATAATAGTGAAGACATCAAAACTATGAAATAATAACACATATGGAAACATGTAGTAACCAAAAAAGTGTTAAACAAATCAAAATAGATTTTATATTTGGGATTCTTCAAATAGCCATTCTTTGCCTTGATGACAGCTTTGCACGCTCCTGAGTGGTGCAGTGGTCTAAGACACTGCATCACAGTGCTAACTGTGCCACTAGAGATCCTGGTTCGAATCCAGGCTGTCGCAGCCGGCCGCGGCCGGGAGACTCATGGGCGGCGCACAATTGGCCCAGCGTTGTCCAGGGTAGGGGAGGGAATGGCCGGCAGGGATGTAGCTCAGTTGATAGATCATGGCGTTTGCAACGCCAGGGTTGTGGGTTCGATTCCCACGGGCGGCCAGTATAAAAAAAATATGTATTCACTAACTGTAAGTCGCTCTGGATAAGAGCGTCTGCTAAATGACTAAAATGTAAATGTAGAAAATAGTACAAATAAAGAAAACCCATGGAATGAGCAGATGTGTCCAAACTTTTAACTGGTTCTGTATGTAAATGTGATTTTTCAGTTTATTATTTTTTATACATTTGCAAAAATGTCTAAAAAACAGTTTTTGCTCCGTCATTATGGGGTATTGTGTGTAGATTGATGAGGAAAAACAAAACAATTTAATCCATTTTAGAATAAGGCTGTAACATAACAAAATGTGGAAAAAGTAAAGTGGTCTGAATACTTTCCGAATGCACTGTGTATATATATATTGCCTCCTAAAATAGTACAATCTGTGCGTCGCTTCATTGGCCTGGGCTATTGTTTGTTTGAATTCAAGAGAAGATTGATCTCAGTTTGTCAGTGTCAGAGTCGCCACTCATTTCGGACATTTGTGTGGTATTAAAAGAGATTCAGCTAATGCCTTCTATCATGTAAATGATGTAGAATTACATGAAATGCATTTTTTATATAAAAATAATAATTATCGGGCCCTGGGAATTCCAGCTATAGGAATTCCATTTTCTCCTCTCTCTTTCTTATATAAGATGAACCTCTCGTTCAGTCATGTTCAGTGATGTGGTAATTTGAGTAAGATGTCAAACCTGTCAGGAATACAGATTACATTCGCTTAAAGCACCATGTCGGAATTTCTCTATTCCCCAATCTCCAATCATATTCTTTATAAAAGAAGATGTTCCCATGGTAACACGGCCATATCTGTCACTATGCTGTCAGATGCATGTTTTATAACTTGAAGAAAAAAAACATAACTAAAATAAATATATAAAAAAAATACCTTTTTACATTAGGACAAAGGAATGCTATAATCTCAAGAGGAAATAATGAAATACCCATCAAATCTAAATGCAAAGAGACACAGAAATACATGGTTTATTGATGTCATACTGGAGAGACACCTACGGATGTATCTAAAAGCAGTGTTGAATCTGTCTGTTAATCTAATTACGGCGTGATAATAAACAGCTACCCACACATGGGGATGCATAACTCATATAATCTACAATGGATATATCACATCCCTTGTGTGTGTGTGTGTGTGGGGGGGGTATGTGTGTGTATTCATGCCAGTGTTCTGACAGAGAGTCTTGTTCTGAGGGATAATCCTGTGTGGAGAATGAAGGATGCTATTTTTGTTTTTGGTAATAAACACACTCGATAAGGTTTGGATGACAGTCAACAGAAACAGAGCAGATATGGTTTGGCACAGAGGCATATGGATAACAGTAACAAATAACACTTCATATAGATGGTATTATAGGTTGACGCTCTATGGCTGACTGATATTGGTGATATGCCTCTATCTAGAAGTCTAAAAGCCTTGTGAATAAAAAAAATAGAAGGCCACATTTCTGACATCAAAGGACGCAGCCTGAAAACCCTGTTGCGCTTTCATTTCTAGGATGAGAAGTATTCAGAGGAATCTTCAATGGACAGAAGGGTTTAATATAACACGAGTAAACAGAACGGGGTGAATTGGAATGGAATCTGCCCCTACAATACAGAACAGCACAACAGGGTAAACAGGCGAAAGAGGAAACAGGAGAGGAGGTGGAGGGTTGGGGGAAGTCTCTCTCACTGCGTTGCTCACCTTCTCTCTTCAGTCACACACGCTCACTCACTCACTCTTTCTGCCTTTCTCTCTCTCTATCCTGTGGAAGGAGCTACAGCTGCAGTACATCACCTCATATGGTTCTCCTAGTTGCAGTATGGTTCTTCTCTATATGCTATTCAGTAGAAAGATGTCCAGACAGCTCTTACAGTACACATCTCCCCTCTCCCTCGCAGGCCTCTTGTGTTAACAGGGCCTGCTCCCATGCTAACAAGGGTCCTGCTCAATTACACTCCATCAAGCTACAGTCTGCACTAACCACTGAGCTCTCCCCTCACCCCCACCACCACCACCACCCTGACGCTTTATTATTTAAAACACGAGGATCCGAGTTGCCATGGAGGCCCCTTAGTCGTCATGGCTACAAACAACTGCATAGATGTAAGGAGCAGGAGGAGGGGGTGAGGAAGTGCTTGAGGGCCTCGGAGAGAGGTTAACCTCTGCAGGGCTGAACTTTCCATCTTCATAAAGTCACTGGCCTTTGATTAAGAGGATAAAGAAGAGAGGTCAGCTTTAAATGTAGTTTAAAAGACACTGGAAGGTCAAACTGTAACATCAGAAGGGTGAAGATGAACATTTCTGTCATTCTAGCTGCACATCTCCTTCTGAAGTCGCTGGTCTCTAAGAGACAGGCCAGTTCAGAACCTTGGATAGGGCTATGTGCTTTGCTGGACTCAGCTGAGCCACAAAGACCAGCATGTATCCTCTCTGTTTTTCTACAGTAACTGAAGTGACTGAAGACTATGCTTCGATGTGCAGGCTTGAAGGGCAAAGGGTGATTTACATATGACAGATAAGTCCAAAGAGCAACACAAGCTGACTAAGTTACTGAGGAGATTCCAAAGTAGATCCCCGTCTATCCCATGGCCACATCGATAGAACCTTGCAGATCTATTCCAAAGTCCTAATCCTATAAAGCATTCTAGTCAACCCAATGATTCATCCCCTTACTGCACTGCACTGCAAATGATCTGATCATTGCAGCTGACCTGAGTTGAGCTGAGGTGAGTTAAGGGGAAATATTGATCCATTATATGGCTGTTTCCTGTGATCTAGGCTCAGTGTCCCAGATAAAGACTGGGTTGACCCCACCCTGCAGCTGAAGCAGAGGAGGATCTAACGCTGGATCACTGATCAATACTGGATCAATAGCTGTGATGTGATCTCAGTGTGATGCTGGTAACCATTTACTGTGAAGTTCAAACATGGTCTAAATGCATTTTAATCCTAAATCAGAGGCAAAGGGAGAAGCTGGTGGTTAAAGAGAGAATGTGTCCTGATATGACCCTGCTTGTCCTACGAAGGACAAAGAGCTATCAACCATGCCTTAAAAAGAGAAACAAAACGAGTACCTACATTTCATGTACAGTGCTAACAAAAGGATACTGGAATTCAGATTAGGTTTGGAAGATGATGGAAGCAATTCCTGCCTGTTACATTTTTGCTGATGACAAGGTGCGCAACCCATTGAAAACACACTTTCCATATAAAATAGCCCCATCTGGTGGTCAAATGTTCCATGGCAACATCTGTGTGTGTGCATATGTGTGTAGGTGGCTATGGCTTACCTCCAGAACTCAGCTCTCTAGCCGGAAGTGAGTAAGGTGCATTAATACAAACTGTACTAAAAGCTTTCAGTTGTAATTAAATGTTTCTCTTTGCCAATGTTTAAGTGACTCATAATAGGGAAGCTCTCTCTCTCTCTCTCTCTCTCTCTCTCTCTCTCTCAAAATACACCTCTTCTTCTTATCACCTTTTCACTATACAGTAAGCCAACCTCTCAGTCTAAATTCCCTCTCTCTGTGTACTCAGGGTAAAAGCTATAGTCTAGGAGTTGTGACAGACTGTATGATTAGTTTCCTGTACGGTAGGTTGGCAGCCATCCACTGGTTCTGATTACCCTCCATAGATCAGCCGAATGGTCTGGCCTAAACTGTGGGGTGACTAACCACCATCACTCTCCTCACACTGTTAAATTGGCCTGACACTTGGTTCACTGCATCCCACAGCATTAGCATGGACAGGTGCCATAAACCAATAGAGTGTGGGAGAGAGAAAGGGGGAGGGGATAGAGAGAGATAAACAGGGAAGTAGAAACAGATCGACTGAGATAGAGAGTGAGTGAGAGGAAGGGGAAAGGGGATCTGAGTGTCAGTTGACACGTTGACATGTAAGTCAAACCAGAAGTGTGCCAGCATTTGTGCCATTGTACCCCAGTAAAGGGGAGTGTCTAACCCTGTATGCTCCAATCAGGAAGCATTGCCTGGCAACCACTTTCATTCCTCTCTGGTGTCGGGGGGTTTATTGCAGTGTGTGTGTGTGTGTAGGTGCCCGCATACAGTATCTATTTTTGTGGTTGTAGCTAGTTCTGAATGTGTGTGTCTTCAGGAATGAGCCAGGCTGAGTTACACTCTGGTCACTCCCTCAGGAGCTATGATGGTGCAACAGCTGAAGTTAGGGCTGCTTAAAGACACAAACACGCACATGCACACACACACACACACATTACACTATTCCACACAGCTGCTGAGTGAGAGCTGCAGTCCTTTCCTCAGACGCCCACAGTACTCCTGCTACCTGCCGGCCACCAGCCGCGTCAAGGACACCGAGGAGAACCAGGCAGGGGGTCCTACACACACTTCCCTCCCAAGGACACGGCACTCCTTCCAGGGGACAGCCAGCAGGGACCCTCCCTTACACCTCCAGACAGACTTACAACCAGACTTCAGACCTCTCCTTGACTCAACTGACAGCAGAGCAGGGTGTCACTACTGCACCCCTCGGACCGTCAGCACCCCCCCTCACCGTGCCGGACCCCCCTGGGTGAGGTTGTGACATGGAGCTGCCCTGCCTGCCCACCGAATCCCCCACCACAGCCAGCTCCTGCTCCACCGACCCCCTTTACGACAACTGTCTACCCCATGCCGGGAGAGGAAGGGATAGAGGGTTTAGGGAGATGGAGAAGGAGAGAAAGAGGGAAAGGGGGGGACTTTGCAACCCTGCTGTAACCGGAATCCTTCACCCCCCCTCCCCCCCTGGCCTGGCCCCAGCTGCAGCTGTGGTTCCCACACTGGGATGGGGGAGAGACGGGAGAGGAGGGGGGAGAGGGACTGGCGTGCTGCCAGCTCACAGTCGCTGCAGCTGGGTAGGCCTGGGAAGGCAGGGTTGGGACATGGGGACAAACAGAGCAGAGAGAGGAGGAGAGAGAGGAGGAGGAGGGAATAAGGGAGCGCGGGAGGTGGAGAGCGTTCGGCAGCAGCAGAGCCCCAGCCCGAGCCACAGCGACGGAGACACACACGAGAGCGCTCTCTCCGTCTACGACAACCTCCACGCCGTGACCCCCGCTGAGGACGCTGCCATGGAAACCACCGTGACCTTCCCCACGCCCCAGCGCTTCCTGAGGATCCCGGTGCCGGTCTCGGTGCTGATGGATGACGGAGGGGTCAGTGGGGAGAGCAGCTCCTGGTCTTCCTGTGAAATCCTCCTAGCAGGGAGCAGCGCCAGCAATGGACCAGACCAGTACCAAGACCAGGACCCAGAACCAGAACTGGACTTTAACCAGGACCAGGAAGAGCCCATGTTCCAACTCCAGCCAATGATCCAACCACAACCCCATCGACCAGATAACTTCTCCCATCTCCAGCCCCTGGTCCCACCTCCACAGGCTTCTGCCACCCATCCAGAAGAGCCTCTCCAGCAGGCTGGTTCTATCCCTGTACCTGGGGCCCGGGTTCCCCCTCCCCTGCCCGTGGCAGACCCCTCAGCCAGCGCCCTCCGCAGCCTCCTCACCAGCCTCCAGCAGCAGATAGCAAGGCAGAGAGAGGAGTATGAGGAACGCATACACAGGTAAGAACTTTACATCATCATCCATTGTGCACACACATTTTGGCTTGCTTTTGGACTGACGTGATTTCTCTGTGTACTTTCAGTGATAAGGAGAAGGAGTTGCAAAGGTTTTCTATCCAGATGCGTGTGTCCACTCTGCTGTTTCCCATGTCCCCCCCCCCCCCCATTGCTCCCCATGTCCACGCACATCCTGTTTACTGACAGATATCAGTCGTGAAATATTCCACAAACACTGCCTTTTCTTTTATATTGATTCGACATGACATTAGTACGAACACAAGGAATGAATGTCATGAGTGGCATATGAAAAAACAACACCAGTATGAATTCAAAAACCACACAATTACACACTTCATGAAGTTGTTTTCCTCAGGTTAAGTAATATTATGCTTAAAAACACAATGCTGCCATGACTGTCTTATAGAGGCTGTGTAGTGGTGGATGGAAAGAGAGCTATTTAAAGGGTCTGTGCGAACCTAGACACTAACACATATCTCACTACTACTGATATAGACAGACAGTCTCAATCTCACCAGGCATCCTGACTGGCCATGCAACTAAAATTAGGAGCATACAGCACACAGGAACAATGATGTCTGACTGTCACATAGGCTAATTCACCGTCCTTAACCCTAACCTACGATGGATGCCCCCAAAGGGTACTTGATCGAGGTGTTGGCTCAGGACCTCTCTCTCTTCCTTACCCTTTTGCTTTCCTCCTTCTCACTCTCTCCTTCTAACACTTAAGGAAATGCAATTGAGATTCTCCCTGATTCCTCATGTCCTCGCCTCCTCATTTTGAGAAAGAGGCGAGAGGACGCAATTGAGATTCTCACTAACAGTTTGGAACAGAGGAACGAGGTGCTACAAGGAGAGGTGTTTAACCTGAGGGCTAACCTGGCTCAGCAGTTACTGGTTTGACCTGAGGGCTAACCTGGCTCAGCAGTTACTGGTTTGACCTGAGGGCTAACCTGGCTCAGCAGTTACTGGTTTAACCTGAGGGCTAACCTGGCTCAGCAGTTACTGGTTTGACCTGAGGGCTAACCTGGCTCAGCAGTTACTGGTTTAACCTGAGGGCTAACCTGGCTCAGCAGTTACTGGTTTGACCGGAGGGCTAACCTGGCTCAGCAGTTACTGGTTTGACCCGAGGGCTAACCTGGCTCAGCAGTTACTGGTTTGACCTGAGGGCTAACCTGGCTCAGCAGTTACTGGTTTGACCGGAGGGCTAACCTGGCTCAGCAGTTACTGGTTTGACCGGAGGGCTAACCTGGCTCAGTAGTTACTGGTTTGACCGGAGGGCTAACCTGGCTCAGCAGTTACTGTGTCCCTCCTCCTCCCCCACTCCATCTTCCTAACCTCTCTCTCCTCTGTCCCCCCCCTCTCTCACAGTCTGGAAGAGAGGAACGAGGCTCTCCAGGGAGAGGTGTTTGACCTGAGGGCTAACCTGGCTCAGCAGAGGCGGTGGTACTCTGTGGTCCAGGCTAAGATCTTGGAGTCAGAGAGGGGCCGGGCTGCAGCAGACCTTCGCAACGCAGCCCTGCAGAGGGAGATGGAGCAGTTCTTTGACACCTTCGGGGAGCTCAACAACGAGGCCAAGAAGACAGAGAAAATCGTCAGGAGTTTCTGAGAGACTGACCTTTGCTGAGGGGTGTGTACATTATTTGTGGAGGGAGTGAAGTAAGTATGGTGAGATTGGAAGTGATAAGACCCAACTCTGTCTTTAAACTAACACTATTTACACTCAATCTTTAAGGCCAGCTGGAGAGGGAACATTTGAGAATGAAGTGTTGAAATCTTCAGGAATTCTAATGGGTAATGGAAAGGTTAATTCTCAGAAATGTGCATGTTCATAAACTACAGTGTATTGTCCATGGATTCAGACCATGAGCTCATACACCTTTATCTTGCGTCATGTTTGTCTTATCTTTTATGATTATAACACACCTCTCAATTAGCATTTTCAAGTGCTGGGTCGGGATCTGGAACAGCTGATTGGCCAGTTCGGTGGGGAAGCGTAAGAGGCGCTCACACACATCTAGAATGTTCTGAACTGGTATCGCTGTACAGTACCTCTGCATTAACAGGAAATAAACAACACATTCTTTGAGATGTCCACTTTAATTGATGGGGAAGGACAAAATGAAGGCAAAGTGGTATTGTGAAACAGCATGTCATTGCAGACACAGTGCATTATGAAAACAAAATAAAGGAAATGAACAAGATAAAACATGAAATGTACAGTTTGTACACAGTGGATATTTTAAACACACACGTGGGCCGAGGCTGCACAGCTCAGTCCTTCTCCAATAGGATGTAAAGAGTGAGCCAGACACTCGTTTAAGGCATGATGAATGAATAAGGCTGTCATGGTTTGAAAGGAAAACCTATTGGGGGTACAGTCCTCATCTGACTACATTATCTCTGTTTGTGCAGATCCATCATTCAACAGTCAGTTTGACCAAAAGTCTGTTTAGTTCTAAGGTTCTATCTGTGCTCAGAGTTCTGCTCCAGAACTTCAAGATCCAGAATCACACTAGGTATGTGACATGTCCACATTCCAAACCAACAGCTGTGCTCTACCACTGTGTGAGTGTCCTTCAGTCCATATAGGCCTTCATCTACTGATGTGGTTGCCCTTGTCTTGAAGAAGCAAAACCCATTAAAGGAACCATGAGAAGACTAAAAAAAGTACAGTGTATGTGCCACCATGCAAGTTAAACAAAACTTGTTAAGTTGCTACGTTTCTAGATGCTGAATTTCAAATGTACTTTTTATGTCATGACTTCCCCCAAAGGATTTCCAGTACTGAAGGAATGGTTTAGAATAAGAGGCTAGGACCCCATGCATTTGATCGTCAATAAAACGCTTGACAAGGGCCTTGTTTTGTATGGGTCAAATATTGTCAGTGGTGTGCAACATTTAGCAAAAAAACTACAACTAAATACAAACACATGGACCGTTCTTTGTACTCGCAAATGTACCTTATGGCAAATGGGTTGATTGTACTATATGAAGATGCTTCTGTGGGTACATTGAATGTCTAACATAAACAAATATGCCTATCTATATGGATTATCAGAGCTTTAGCTTGATACTATTACATACAGTACATTTATAAGGAAATAAAACCATAACACTGCAGCCACAGCGACCCCTGGAGGTCAGGAGGAGTAACAGCTCCAATCCACATCACTCAAGCTAATTAAAAAACACTATATGCAATGCAAGCACCACTCTCGCTTGTTCTCAACACTGCTACCTAACTAAAAACTATCTAAACATTTGATTAGTGGTTCATCATCAGATTAAAATTTTATGGTTTGATAATGTGATCAGAGCTTTGTTCGTTTCGTTGTAGCATGCAGAAAGCAGCTGTTCAAATCTGATGATACTCCTGCCTTTAGGTCAACATTTTTATAACCTTAATTGAAAACAAAACCAATTAAAAAACGTAGGCAAAGTAAATATCAAGTCCCTTGCCAAGACTGATATTCAAAATAGAAGAATATATTACAGAATACTTTAAATATTCATTAAAAAGGCTATTGACCCAATATAGATATTGTAACTTGCGCCTCTTACACACAGTCAGAAAAATAGGGCTTAGGATAGAAGTGAAACACTGCTCTGGGGTTACAGCTAAACTATACCTGTCCAAGATAGCACAATTTTTCTTTAGAAAAATAGACCTATGCATGGAAGTTAGAGAGAAGAGAAAAAAAGAAGAAAGAAGAAAGCACGATAGAATAGAGATAAACATATACACTTCCTGGTGCGATCTCATTGGCTCTCGTCCAGGGGTCCAGTGAGTGTGTCGATACTGCTGCTGTCAGTGTCGGAGGCCAGGGTTTGCTCTGTCGACATGGACGAGATGTCATTGGCCGAGGACGACTGGGAGGCCAACCCCCTCACTGCATCTATCACACAGACAGAGAGAGAATATATAGGGTCTATAGAGTATGCCTAATACAGTGGTCACCAACCTATTCTGAGTCAAGATCACTTTCGCAGTAAAAACGCAAGCCGAGATCTACCGGTCAGAAAAAAATAAAAATAACATGACGTAAAAAAAAAGTAACATTAACCTAATAAAAACTGTAAGAATGAGATTTGTACAGTAGGCCTAATACATTATCACAGCATATTGGCTAAATGCCTGCCAATATTGTTCTTCTCAGACCATATTATATTTCAAAACTCAAGCTTTGGTAATAAAATAGATCAGTTGGTGTAGCACTTGTGAGGCACAGCTGAGCATAAATTGAAATAATTTGCTAATAATTTGCTTTTTTTATTTTACTGGACTTATGTACCTGCATCTGCTGGTCATGGTGCTTTCAAGACAACTGGGAACTCAGGGGGAAAAAACTAGGTCAAATCATGACGTCAGTAGGGGCCTCCTGAGTGCCGCAGCCGGCCACGACCGGGAGACCCATGAGGCGGTGCACAATTGGCCCAGCGTCGCCCAGGTTAGGCCAGCAGGGATGTCCTTGTCCCATCGTTCTCTAGCGACTTCTTGTGGCGGGCCGGGCGCATGCACGCTGACTTCGCGATCGACCGGTTGGTGTCTACTGTATATACCAGGTAGGGATGGATTTTTTATTATTATCACTATTCAAATAATATCATTAGCCAATTACTTTTTTTTTTTAAATAAGCTTGACTCTCTTGACCAATCAGAATGACACAAAATGCCACAACAGCAGAGAGTGCGCAGTTGTTTTCAGGGTGCTATTCTCCAGTATTTTTGGCTAACAGTAGCCTGCTAACAGCAACAGTGAAAGAGAAGTCTGATGTTCACCATAATAGAACTGATTCTGTTTCAAAAAAAGTTTTCTGGTGAGGGTTTTCCATTGATCTGTGTCAGGTCTTGTGGACCCTCCGTTGGTGCGCGCCGATAGGCTAACTGCTATTTGAAGTGAGGAAAATAGCATACCAGCGCCAACCAGAGGGCTAAATGCGCTATGATAGTAAAATGCTTTTGAATGTAAACGCAACCCATAACCCATGTGAGAGAAAATGTGCTTTGAATTAAAACAAATCACTTTGTGCGTCCTCAGAACTGTAGGCTTCATATACCGTTCGCAACTGTAAACTATTTACTTTCAAAACCATGTGAAGCAGCAGTAGCTCAATGCATGTACATAAACACTACATTTTAAAGTTTGTAATTTTATTTAAGAATTTCAAATGTCATGGTTTATCCTTGTGTGTAACAATTTAACATGGACAATTTAATTGAAACAATGCTTTCTCATTGTTAAAATAGGCCCAAAAAAGTATCCAAAAATGAATACTCACAAGTGTTTGAATACTAATGTCCGTTTGAATATTAGAATATGCGAATAACCATGCCCATCCCTAATACCAGGAAGGTTCCACCAGGGTTGGGGTTGAATCCAATTTCATTTGAAATTTCAATTCAATTCTTGAACACACTGATGAATTGGAGAATATACATTGAATTCAATTTGAATTTCAACAACTTTCAAGTAATGGAATTTAATTGGAATTAGACTGTTTGAAAAATGTAATCTTTGGAATTGAATTGGAATTCAATATTGGTATGTTTCCCAGTTAATGGAATCAATGCACTTAGTATCAAAAATGGACTGCAGGATTTGTTTTAAAACATTTCAACTTGTATTTCTATATTTCCATTATAGCTAGGCTGTCTGAACAGTGACATGATCAGCCTGAAAGCCTGAGGGATTTGAATTCTAATTGGAATTTGTGGAATAATTGGGGATAATATTGAATTGGGAATTTCATTCTTAGAATTTACTTAACATTAGAATTGAATGATCTCTGAATTCAAAGACTGACCTGGAATTTGAATTACAAATGAATTTGTGGAATTAACCCCAACCCTGGGGCCCGGTCCACTAACATTCACCACCGTGTCACAGACACACAGTCACAACAGACCTAGAGGACTTGTTATATAGTACAACCCACACATTAAGATATGATCTTGTATCTGTGTAGTGTGTAAAGAGTTACCTGACTCTTCTTTCATCACTCCATTCTTGTTCCTCTCCTCCCAGTCTATCAATTCTTCATAGATGAGCTCTGAGGAGAAAGAGTGATTTGTTTCATCCCTGTACAGTCATCTACACGGTGTGTGTGTGTGTGTGTGTGTGTGTGTGTGTGTGGTAATGTACTGTATCAGAACAGGTGATAGTGCTGTCCCTAGAGGGAGCCACCTCCTACCTTTCCACTGTTCGATGCTGTGTTCTCTCTCCTCTAGCTGCTTGTCACAGATCTGTGGGGGAGGCTATTAGATACAACATAGACAACAACACAACACAGTGACACACATATTAGACCAAACAAATGTATTCCCCTTTATATGCATCCTCTCAAAAATGTAGAACAGTCCACTCACTGCGTCTGCCTCTCCTGGGTCGTACCACACATGGATATACGGGTGATTCAGGGCCTCTTCCACAGAGATGCGGCTCTCGGGATCGATCACCAGCATTTTGGACAGCAGGTCCCGAGCTTGACCCGCTGTCATGGAAACGAGAAAACAGCACCGTCACTGCACTGTTACTACAGCAACCAAGACTATCTTGACATCATTTCATTAAGATAGATCTGTGGTCTCTATGCGACCGCTGAAGCCCACACAAGGTGTTAGATAAGATTACTGATCCAGCTTTTAACTAGATATATTTGATACACCAACACACCTATTGCTGGATAGTGTTCTTCACTCCTGCTCTTGGAGGGCTACAATGTGAGCGAGATTTTGTTCCAGCCCAGCACTAATACACCCATTTCAGCGTATCCATTCATCACTAATGCCTTGGTCAGCTGAAACTGGTGTCTCAGTGATGGGCTGGAGCAAAAGCCTGCAATACTAGAGCCCTCCAGGACCAAGAACTAAGAACTCAGCTGTGCAGTAAGTGAAAAGACAAATGACTACAGATACGAGGTCAGATGGGAGATGTCTTACTCTTGAGTTTGTCGTGTTCAGAGTCGGAGGGGAAGGCCCAGTCAGGAAATAGTTCAGCAAAGTTGACTCCTGGGTACTGAGGCTTGTTCATCACATAGTTCCTCACAGTCTCCATCAGCCGGTTCATAAACTCCATGGAGGGAGTACCCAGCACCTCAATCACCTTGTTCCACTGGTCTATGTCTGCACAGGCACCACCGTTAAGGAGAACATGGGTGTGTGTGTATTACATCAACAAAAAATTTGTGAAGAAAATACAGTCTGACAGAGAGAGAGAGACAGGGAGAAAGGGCCCATGCCCATTAGAAAAAGTGAAACAGGCAGCCAGTAGAAATGCTAATCATCCCAGTTCTTTTTTCATTATCAATGGAGGTGACATTTACTGAAGGTTGAGGAAAAACTCAAATTGGTCTCAATCCTCCATGTGGATCTAACCAAACAGCATGCCAAAGTATAAATACTTATGGAGACAATGGAAGAATCAAGTGTCAGAAAGGAGTGGAGATAGAGGGATGAGGAAAGGGATGAAGAGGAGTGAGATATTGAAAAAGAGAGAGAGCGTGGGAGAGAGGTGGATGAAGGATACGGTCGGTGCCCTGGAAGATAACGTTGCCCTTCACCATTTCTCCCATGATGCACCCCACTGACCAGATGTCCACTGGGAACATGAAGAAAACGAAAACAAACATGAACACACACGGTTCAAACATATGGTTGGTTGTCTTTATAACACAAATCATCAAAATCATAGACAGACAGATGGCAAAGTGGTTAAATTATGATACGTTAAAGGCAGAATAATGCTTTAGAGTTATGAAATGCTTCAAATGCAGGATTAGTGACATACTCCAGGCTGTTTCCATCCAGAGAGCTCTCTCTCATTAGGATGGGAAGGACAGGCTAACTAACTTACTCCTCTCCCATGCTTAGGAGCACTGCTTATCAGTTTACACAGCTGTTTCTGTTTCTGTGTGTGTGTGTACCAGGGTTTCCATTACAAAAACGTGGCACAGGACAATTGACCTGCAGCAGTTTAATTTACCGGACATTTGAGAAATGTACCAGACCAATACGCATTGAGTGCGTAACCTGATTAGGGCATCATTTAGATTACGGTAATGAATCTTAACAGAACATGCAAGTCGAGGATGCAATCACGTGTGTCCTTACCGTGCACTTTGAAGATGTTAGAATAACTGTCCACATTTACTTTTCCCTCAGCCAACAAAACAAGTAACGAACAGCAAAATCACTAGCCTATGCATGAGTTTCAAGTTTGGGAAAGCACATTTTCACCATAAAAATGCACCTTTATAATAAGGCATTGCATGCATCATCGCATTTGCAGACATATTTAAAGATAGCCTACTATGCATAATGTGATTAATAGATTGGATAGTCATAAATTAGGCTAATAATATAAGGCAGTCACTTTTCGCAAAAAATACCATTCAATGCATATCGTAGAGACCTGGCCTATAGGCTACATTTCTTCTTTCTTTGCATGGTAAAAACAAATTTCATGCAATTCTACTACACTTCATATGACTGGAGACACTAGCAGAATCTTTTTATATATGACAAATTACAGGGTAGCCTACTCTGCTGACACTGACAAATGGATCAATAAAACAACGTTGTCCATATAATAGGCCTACGAGAAGGGGAGACACAAGTAGAATATGACATCCATCTAAACTGGAGGAGGAAATTACTGTCCAAAAATGAACTTTTAAGTGGCACTGACCGAACAATGATAAAGAGTGAATAATGAGTGAATAAGTGCACTCTCCGCTAGTGCTAATAAGATAGGCCATAGGCCTACTGTTGTTCGCTCAATTAAGTTGAGAATTTGGTTACTAAAAGACAGATTTTCATTGTCTTGTCTTTACAGCAATAGCTATTTGCTTTCCAAACTATGTTTTCCCACGATTGAATTTTGAAATATTGCGATATGCCTGGCTGGGCATGTATTTCTGTATAGACAGGAGTAGGCTAATTAGGCTATATAATTTGGGCAATTTAAGTGACAGCTTCCCCTAGCCTTATGGATGCGCCGCCTATGAGCCTATGTCAATCTACTGTTCCCCATAGTAGATAAGTTGAACTATTCAATTGGTCAGCTTGTCGAGAAATAAATAGCCCAAACAGAACCTGGGACAGTTGTGGGACAATAGATCCCAAATTCATTCAACAAGTAGGCCTAGGCTACAAATATATTTTTTTAAAGCAATGAATCTGATGCAACAGATAAGAACGTTTAGCTTAAAATGTAAAGTATTATTTCTTCACATAATTAGCGCAGTAACGTGCACAAGGCTACGCGCAAATGTGCATTTGGCTCTGGACAATGAAAGAAAATATAAAACCAATAGAACATGAGAGAAATAGGCTTCTGGTTTCAATGGCATATGCCTGGGCTACTTTGAAGCAAGGTAAAACATGCCTCATAATATGTAGTAAAACGTTCAGGTTTCAAACAATTAAGTAGCAATGTTTTCAAAATGCATACTGCTTCCAGCTCATTGCAAAGTGGTGTGTGACGCGCTGATGAAGCCTGCCTTCTGTTGCCGATGCATTTGAATGGTGAATGGGAAGCGCGCTTCAATTACCAGTTGAGAAATAAAAATAGCTATTTTTAATCGTGGCCACAAAACTATTTTTAACACATGATTGCATTTAGAATTGTTGCGCAATGATTGGGCTTATAAAAACGCTGTCTGACAGATTTTCCGCTCAAAGGCTCTGTATCTGTCACGTGTAATAAATAAGATACATAACGAACATACACAGTCGCCAATTTAATTCCTCTAAATTATGCAAATTAACCCATAGACCGATAAGCATGACTTGTCAAATGTATTTACGTCAACGAATAGGCAGTGGCGTAAAGTACTTAAGTAAAAATACTTTAAAGTACTACTTAAGTAGTTTTTTGGGGGTATCTGTACTTAACTATTTATATTTTGACAACTTTTACTTTTACTTCACTTCATTACTAAAGAAAATAATGTACTTTTTACTCCATAAATTTTCCTTAGCACCCAAAAGTACTGGTTACATTTTGAATGCTTAGCAGGACAGGAAAATGGTCCAATTCACACACACCAAGAGAACATCCCTGGTCATCCCTACTGCATCTTATCTGGCAGACTCACTAAACACAAATGCTTCGTTTGTAAATGATGTCTGAGTGTTGGAGTGTGCCCCTGGCTATCCGTAAATAAAAATAAAAAATGGTGCCGTCTGGTTTGCTTAATATAAGTAATGTGAAATTATTTATACTTTTACTTTTGATACTTAAGTATATTTAAAACCAAATACTTTTAGACTTTTACTCAAGTAGTATTTTACTGGGTGACTTTCACTTGAGTAATTTTCTATTAAAAAGGTATCTTTACTTTTACTCAAGTATGACAATTGGGTCCTTTTCCACCACTGCGAATAGTCGAAAAAAACATTATTTCGCAATGGGATTTTTATTTTCTCCCAGACAATAGGCTGCCGCCAATTTTGCTTACCAGCTGAATTTGTTTTGAAACAAAAAATGGCCAAATGCCAGCTATTTCCGGCTAACGTGTGTGTAGCTGGTAAAATAGGATCATAGGATGTGATGTGGTCAGTGCGTGGGTAGTATTTGCTTTGGACTATGTGCTTTTAACAAATGGTCTTCTACTCCTCCCCCCTTTCCTGTATTTCAGCCCTATGATGACTTAGAGGTATTTTCTCTGATAAGGTCAATTGGAAACTTCTAATGCACTGGAAAAATGTGCCTTTACTTCCTACACAGGAAGTAGGTTTGATAATAAACAAAAAGATAAATGGAATACCATTCAGTATGTAACACTGCTACATACAAATTCTATCAGAGTGATATGTCATAAGTGGAGCGCACGCTCTCTCATACACACACGAAAAGGATACAGTCTTTTCCAGGGAAGAGGATTTTGTGTGCAATCATCTCAGCCATGATGCAGCCAACAGACCACAGGTCAACTGCAGAGCAGCACAGAACCATCAACATTCAACAACCATCAATATAAACATGATCAATACATGTGATCGATGAACATGATCAAATCGGTATGATCAGAAAAGCATGATCAGTCACTGTTCTCGAACCTTGATCAGCCACCATGATAGTTTAGTAGAATCAATAACTATGATCAATAAAAATATTCATCCAACCCTTCAAGGTCCTTGGACACACCAAACATGACCAACAGCACTCCATTTTAAAACCAACCTCCTTTTGAAATTCTTCTGCAATTTGTTATTGCAGGTTGTAACCAGGTTGTTCTTTGTGGCTACTGACAGCGCTGTGAGGAATTCCAATCACTCTAACCTACTCTAACAGATATGCACCTTTTGGAATGGGACATCTCTGTTCAGTGGTACACAATACACACAAGACCCAGGACTTGTTAGTGGGTTAGTCAGATTAGTAGCATGCAGATACAGAGACATACTGTATACTAGGCTGTGTCCTAAACGACACTATTTCCTAAGTTCACTACTTTTAACCAGAGCCAAAGGGTCAAGGGGAGTGCACTACAGGGGAAATAGCCTTGTTCCCTCTTACCGTTCTCCTTGTACTTCATGCCCAGGATGACCTCTGGGGCCCTGTAGTACCTGGTCACCACATAAGGGGTCATCATGAAGTTGGTGCAGGCCGTTCTGGCCAATCCAAAGTCCAGGATCTTGAGAGTACAGTCTGACTTCACCACTATGTTACTGGGCTTCAGGTCCTATAGTGAGAGAGAGAGGGATAGAGCGTATTTAGTCAAAGTGTGTATGCTGGTGTGTATGTGTGTGTGATGCATTCATGCAAGTGTGTGAGAGTGCGCAGGTGTGTGTGCTCCTCACCCTGTGGATGATGCCAGCGGAGTGCAGGTGTCTGATGCCACAGAGGATCTGGTAAAGCAGGTAGGACATCCTCTCATGGTCCAGGTCCATGTGGATCACCTGGCACAGACTGGCATCCATTAGCTCCATCACTAGGTAGCTGGCACAGAGACGGGGAGAGGGAAGGAGAAGAGGAGGACATACACTACCTGTTAAAAGTTTTAAAACACCTATTCATTCAAGGGTTTCTTTATTTTTACTATTTTCTACGTTGTAGAATAATAATGAAGACATCAAAACTATGAAATAACACATATGGAATCATGTAGTAACCCAAAAAGTGTTAAAACAAACCAAAATATATTTTATAGCCACCCTTTGCCTTGACAGCTTTGCACACTCCTGGCATTCTCTCAACTAGCTTCACCTGGAATGCTTTCCTGACATTTGATTAGTTAGGATCACCACTTTATTTTAAGAATGTGAACTGTCAGAATAATAGTAGAGAGAATGATTTATTTCACCTTTTATTTATTTCATTACATTCCCAGTGGGTCAGAAGTTTACATACACTCAATTAGTATTTGGTAGCATTGCCTTTAAATTGTTTAACTTGGGTCAAACGTTTCGGGTAGCCTTCCACAAGCTTCCCACAATAAGTCGGGTGAAATTTGGCCCATTCCTACTGACAGAGCCGGTGTAACTGAGTCAGGTTTGTAGGCCTCCTTGCTCGCACATGCTTTTTCAGTTCTGCCCACACATTTTTTATAGGATTGAGGTCAGGGCTTTGTGATGGCCACTCCAATACCTTGACTTTGTTGTCCTTAAGCCATTTTGCCACAACTTTGGAAGTATGCTTGGGGTCCATTTGGAAGACCCATTTTCGACCAAGGTTTAACTTCCTGACTGATGTCTTCAGATGTTGCTTCAATATATCCACATAATTTTCCTGCCTCATGATGCCATCTATTTTGTGAAGTGCACCAGTCCCTCCTAAAGCAAAGCACCACCACAGCATGATGCTGCCACCCCCGTGCTTCACGGTTGGGATGGTGTTCTTCGGCTTGCAAGCAACCCCCTTTTTCCTCCAAACATAACGATGGTCATTATGGCCAAACAGTTCTATTTTTGTTTCATCAGACCAGAGGACATTTCTCCAAAAAGTACGATCTTTGTCCCCATGTGCAGTTGCAAACCGTAGTCTGGCTTTTTTATGGCGGTTTTGGAGCAGTGGCTTCTTCCTTGCTGAGCGGCCTTTCAGGTTATGTTGATATAGGACTCGTTTTACTGTGTATATAGATACTTTTGTACCGGTTTCCTCCAGCATCTTCACAAGGTCCTTTGCTGTTGTTCTGGGATTGATTTGCACTTTTCGCACCAAAGTACATTCATCTCTAGGAGACAGAACTCGTCTCCTTCCTGAGCGGTATGACGGCTGCGTGGTGGTGGCTCCCATGGTGTTTATACTTGCGTACTATTGTTTGTACAGATGAACGTGGTACCTTCAGGCGTTTGGAAATTGCTCCCAAGGATGAACCAGACTTGTGGACATCTACAATTTTTTCCCATGATGTCATGCAAAGAGGCACTGAGTTTGAAGGTAGGCCTTGAAATACATCCACAGGCACAGTGGGGAAAAAATGTATTTAGTCAGCCACCAATTGTGCAAGTTCTCCCACTTAAAAAGATGAGAGGCCTGTAATTTTCATCATAGGTACACGTCAACTATGACAGACAAATTGATAAATAAAAATCCAGAAAATCACATTGTAGCATTTTTAATGAATTTATTTGCAAATTATGGTGGAAAATAAGTATTTGGTCACCTACAAACAAGCAAGATTTCTGGCTCTCACAGACCTGTAACTTCTTCTTTAAGAGGCTCCTCTGTCCTCCACTCGTTACCTGTATTAATGGCACCTGTTTGAACTTGTTATCAGTATAAAAGACACCTGTCCACAACCTCAAACAGTCACACTCCAAACTCCACTATGGCCAAGACCAAAGAGCTGTCAAAGGACACCAGAAACTAAATTGTAGATCTGCACCAGGCTGGGAAGACTGAATCTGCAATAGGTAAGCAGCTTGGTTTGAAGAAATCAACTGTGGGAGCAATTATTAGGAAATGGAAGACATACAAGACCACTGATAATCTCCCTCGATCTGGGGCTCCACGCAAGGTCTCACCCTGTGGGGTCAAAATGATCACAAGAACGGTGAGCAAAAATCCCAGAACCACACAGGGGGACCTAGTGAATGACCTGCAGAGAGCTGGGACCAAAGTAACAAAGCCTACCATCAGTAACACACTACGCTGCCAGGGACTCAAATCCTGCAGTGCCAGACGTGTCCCCCTGCTTAAGCCAGTACATGTCCAGGCCCGTCTGAAGTTTGCTAGAGTGCATTTGGATGATCCAGAAGAGGATTGGGAGAATGTCATATGGTCAGATGAAACCAAAATAGAACTTTTTAGTAAAAACTCAACTCGTCGTGTTTGGAGGACAAAGAATGCTGAGTTGCATCCAAAGAACACCATACCTACTGTGAAGCATGGGGGTGGAAACATCATGCTTTGGGGCTGTTTTTCTGCAAAGGGACCAGGATGACTGATCCGTGTAAAGGAAAGAATGAATGGGGCCATGTATCGTGAGATTTTGAGTGAAAACCTCCTTCCATCAGCAAGGGCATTGAAGATGAAACGTGGCTGGGTCTTTCAGCATGACAATGATCCCAAACACACCGCCCGGGCAACGAAGGAGTGGCTTCGTAAGAAGCATTTCAAGGTCCTGGAGTGGCCTAGCCAGTCTCCAGATCTCAACCCCATAGAAAATCTTTGGAGGGAGTTGAAAGTCCGTGTTGCCCAGCGACAGCCCCAAAACATAACTGCTCTAGAGGAGATCTGCATGGAGGAATGGGCCAAAATACCAGCAACAGTGTGTGAAAACCTTGAAGACTTACAGAAAATGTTTGACCTGTGTCATTGCCAACAAAGGGTATATAACAAAGTATTGAGAAACTTTTGTTATTGACCAAATACTTATTTTCCACCATAATTTGCAAATAAATTCATAATCAAAATCCTACAATGTGATTCTCTGGATTTTTTTTCCTCATTTTGTCTGTCATAGTTGACGTGTACCTATGATGAAAATTACAGGCCTCTCTCATCTTTTTAAGTGGGTGAACTTGCACAATTGGTGGCTGACTAAATACTTTTTTCCCCCACTGTACACCTCCAATTGACTCAAATTATGTCAATTAGCCTATCAGAAGCTTCTAAAGCCATGACATCATTTTCTGGAATTTTCCAAGCTGTTTAAAAGGCACAGTCAACTTAGTAAACTTCTGACCCACTGGAATTGTGATACAGTGAATTATAAGTGAAATAAAAAATTGTTGGAAAAAATACTTGTGTCATGCACAAAGTAGATGTCCTAACCGACTTGCAAAAACTATAGTTTGTTAACAATACATTTGTGGAGTGGTTGAAAAACTAGTTTTAAATGACTCCAACCTAATTGTATGTAAACTTCAGATTTCAACTGTATGCTGAGCACTTGTTGGCTGCTTTTCCTTCACTCTGCGGTCCGACTCAACCCAAACCATCTTAATTTGGTTGAGGTCGGGGGATTGTGGAGGCCAGGTCATCTGATGCAGCGCTCCATCACTCTCCTAGGTAAAATAGCCCTTACACAGCCTGGAGGTGTGTTGGGTCATTGTCCTGTTGAAAAACAAATGATAGTCCCACTAAGCCAAACCAGATGAGATGGCGTATCGCTGCAGAATGCTGTGGTAGCCATAATGGTTAAGTGCGCCCTGAATTTTAAATAAATCACAGTGTCACCAGCAAAGCAACCCCACACCATAACACCTCCTCCTCCATGCTTTACGGTGGGAAATACACATGCAGAGATCATCTGTTCACCCACACCACGTCTCACAAAGTCACGGCGGTTGGAACCAACAATCTCCAATTTGGACTCCAGACCAAAGGACACATTTCCACCGGTCTAATGTCCATTGCTCGTGTTTCTTGGCCCAAGCAAGTCTCTTCTTCTTATTGGTGTCCTTTAGCATTGGTTTCTTTGCAGCAATTCGACCATGAAGGCCTGATGCACGCAGTCTCCTCTGAACAGTTGATGTTGAGATGTGTCTGTTACTTGAACTCTGTGAAGCATTTATTTGGGCTGCAATTTCTGAGGCTGGTAACTCTAATCAACTTATCCTCTGCAGCAGAGGTAACTCTGGGCAAAGCTGTCATTAAGGCAAAGGGTGGCTACTCTGAAGAATCTCAAATATAAAATATATTTTGATTTGTTTAACACTTTTTTGGTTACTACATGATTCAATATGTGTTATTTCACAGTTTTGATGTCTTCACTATTATTCTACAACGTAGAAAAAGGTAAAAATAAAGAAAAACCCTTGGATGAGTAGGTGTTCTAAAACTTTTGACCGGTAGTGTATATTAGAACAAGCAGAGATTGAGTATTAGAAGATTGGCGAGAACGTCTATCAGCAAACCTATGGGTACTACTGTATCAATCTGGATTGTAGTTGAAGACTAGGGCTCTGTTTCAATGTCCACACTCGTATACTACACGTAGAATGTGCATTGGAATGTAGCAAAGGACTACTCAACAATAAAAGAAAGAAGATCACGGGTACAAGAAGACTTACAGGTCCTGAAACTCCTCCAGTGACTTCTGAGGCGTGAACACATTGATCAGCCTGATAATCTGAGGACAGGCAGACAGAGAGACACCACTCATCATCTGAATAGATTATAGATTATTAATAGAATATTGGATATAAAACAGGTAATGAAACGTAATATCAAGGTATTACTGATGATTACTTTATTGTATCTATTAGGTAATTATTTTTGCAACATATGGCATGTGTCAGCTTAAAATAGACAATCAGCTCAATAGACAGGGCAGAGGGCATTCAAACAGTAGCTTGTTATAGTGTGCCATACGTTTTTGTGGTTGACACATTTGAGCAGCACCAGTTCCCTGTAGGCCCGCTTGGCATGAGTCTGGTTCTGGAATGGCCGACACAGCTTCTTTACTGCCACGGGAATAGCTAACACAGAGTCCAGAGCAGAGCTGGAGAGAGGGTGGGGGGGGGGGGGGAGAAGGGTGAAAAGGGAAGAGAGAGAGGTGGAGGTAAAGGGAGGATGGAAAGACAGGGAGCGTAAAATATGTGCCATGACTCATGATAGATCAAGGCTAAGAGACATACTCATGGAACCTTTCATTCCTGTAGAATAGAGAACAGTAAACAGTAGCTAGCCTAGTTCTAGGACTTCCCAACCTATGGCCCAATCCCAAATGGAATGCACTTGTGGAGATATGAGAGGATTTAAATTGGTATAAACAATATGGTGAAACTTCCACTTAGCCTATTAGAGGGCATATCTACATCATGGTTGTCTTACCAGACGATGCCCTGTGCCCCGGAGCCGATGGCCCTGAGCTCCTGGTAGCGCTTCAGCACAGTGAAGGTGGAGTCTCCCACCTGCACACTGTAGAACTGGCCCTCGCCCTCACTCATACTGCTGCTGCCTATGTAAGGGGCCTCTGTGCTGCCTCAAGGGCCGGAACCAGTCTAGGAGACACAGAGATCGATATAGTAGGACTTAATATCATTCATAATGTATGTCTCAGTGAAATTTGCAAAGCATCCTTCCATCCAACCATCGAGCCAAGTTCTGTTATTCTAAGCAGAGTCGGGAGACTGTGTGAGTGGTCTGTGTGTGTGAGTGGTCTGTGTGTGTGTGTGTGTGTGTGTGTGTGTTTAAATACAGTATAATAGAGGACAGAAGCAGTGAGAGGCTAGCTGACAGATTGGGAGCACCTAGGGCCTCTGTCTAAACAACACTGCTGTGCCTGCTCTAACCCAGTTACACAGCATTACTCCCTTGCTACCTCTGGCAAAACACATGCAGCCTGACACATACATTTTTGGGGCGACCTGACCAAATCCACATAGAAATGTGACTTATAGATCTGTCATTCACATTGAAAGCAAGTCTAAGAAGAGGTAGATCTGTTCCATGCTTCCCATTCTTAAGTTTAGTTTTTGGCTCTTTTACTTTCGGTTTTGAACACTGGCTTCAAGCAGCTGAAAATACAATATTTTTGGTTATGGAAAATATATTTCACAACGGTTTAGATGGTACAATGATTCTCTATACTATACTTGCTTGTTTTGCCACATAAACTGAAATTAGCCGAACTATTCAAATTTTAGCAACCAGGAAATGGCGGATCAATTTCTGCATAGTGCATCTTTAATAAATCATGTATACACAAAAACTGACTAAATGGTTAATCTATGCTGATGGAGATCCATGTCTGCCTGTTTGTGTGATGTGTGTGTTTAAGGACCTCAGAGATAATGACCGTGTGGGCATGCTATAGCTGATGCTTCTGGCAGGAAGGAAGAGGAATGTTATTCTTGGCTGTGTAGGTGGGGGAGGCGTGTTTGTGTCAGTGTGTGTGATAGCAGATGCCCACACTGTTGTAGCAGTGTGTGTACCATGACAAATCCCCACAGGTGAATTGGACTAGGCTACACTACAGGCTTTCAGTCAGGCAACAGGGGATTCATCACTCACTCAAATTGCCAAAGAAAGAAGAGGGCAAGGTACAGGGGAAATCGTTGCACTTTAAAACATGCACAATCACTGTGACAGCACTCACAGATAATGACACTAACACACAGAGAGGTACACATGCAAAACACGTACTCATTTTATGCATCTACAATCGCATGTGAAACCACAGGAGCTGCTGGTACACACACGTGTTGTCCGTGCGCACATACATGTAATCCGTTACATGTAACAGATTATAATTTTTTTAACGAACTAAATCAGTTACGTTACCAGCTAAAATATTGTAATCAGATTACAGATACGTTTGAAAAACTAGATTACTTCTGGATTACTTTTAAATTAACAAAGTATGTTTGTGGAGAAAAATCTGACACCTTTCTACAAAAATGTTTTATATAAAACGCAACATGTAAAGTGTTGGTCCCATGTTTTATGAGCTGAAATAAAAGATCCCAGAAAATGTCTTTATGCACAAAAAGCTTATTTATCTCAAATTGTGTGCACAAATTTGTTTACATCCCCATTAGTGAGCATTTCTCCTTTGCCAAGATAATCCATCCACGTGACAGGTGTGGCATGTCAAGAAGCTGATTAAACAGCATGATCATTACACAGGTGCACCTTGTGCTGGGGACACTAAAAACCCACTCTAAAATGTGCAGTTTTGTCATACAACACAATGCCACAGATGTCTCAAGTTTTGAGCGAGCGTGCAATTGGCATGCTGACTGGAGGAATGTCCACCAGAGCTGTTGCCAGAAAATGTAATGTTCATTTCTCTACCATAAGCCGCATCCAACGTCATTTTAGAGAATTTAGCAGTATGTCCAACCAGCTTCACAACCGCAGACCACGTGTAACCACGCCAGCCCAGGACCTACACATCCGGCTTCTTCACCTGCAGGATCATCTGAGACCAGCCATCCAGACAGTTGATGGATCTGTGGGTTTGCACAACCAAAGAATCTCTGCACAAACTGTCAGAAAGTCTCAGGGAAGCGCATCTGCATGCTCTTCGTCCTCACCAGGGTCTTGACCTGACTGCAGTTCGGCGTCGTAACCGACTTCAGTGGGTAAATGCTCACCTTCGATGGCCACTGGCAAGCTGGAGAAGCGTGCTCTTCACGGATGAATCCCGGTTTCAACTGTACCGGGCAGATGGCAGACAGCGTGCATGGCGTCATCTGGGTATGCTGATATCAACGTTGTGAACAAAATGCCCTATGGTGGCGGTGATGTTATGGTATGGGCAGGCATAAACTACGGACAACGAACACAATTGCATTTTATCGATGGCAATTTGAATGCACAGAGATACTGTGACGAGATCCTGAGGCCCATTGTCGTGCCATTTATCCGCCGCCATCACCTCATGTTTCAGCATGATAATGCATGGCCCCATGTCGCAAGGATCTGTACACCATTCCTAGAAGCTGAAAATGTCCCAGTTCTTCCATGGCCTGCATACTCACCAGACATCTCACCCATTGAGCATGTTTGGGATGCTCTGGATCAACGTGTACGACAGCGTGTTCCAGTTCCCGCCAATATCCAGCAACTTCGCACAGCCATTGAAGAGGAGTGGGACAACATTCAACAGGCCACAATCAACAGCCTGATCAACTCTATGTCTATGTGAAGGAGATGTGTCACGAAGCATGAGGCAAATGGTGGTCACACCAGATACTGCCTGGTTTTCTGATCCACGCCTCTACCTTTTTTTGTTTTAAAGATATCTGTGACCAACATATGCATATCTGTATTCCCATTTATGTGAAATCCATAGATTAGGGCCTAATGAATTTATTTCAAATGGACTGATTTCCTTATATGAACTGTAACTCAGTAAAAGCTTTGAAATTGTTGCATAATGCATTTATATTTTTGTAATTTCTCAATAACATTCAAAATGGAAGAAATGCGCAAATGTACGTTTGTTCCGCCTGTGCGAGTCCGCCCACAAGTCAGAGACCACTACGATGAAACACTAAATGCGTTTGATGGACCGCGGGAAAAGAGCAGGAATATGCTTTTGAAGCTATGTCTTCCAATGGTGTGACTGCTGTCGGCATCCAAAGACTATCCAACTTGAATAAACGCTTGGTTGGAGGTAACGGCAACAGCAGTGGTGTAGCCTACGCGCGATAATGATATCACTTATTATTGATATCTACAGTTGAAGTTGGAAGTTTACATACACTTAGGTTGAAGTCATTAAACATCATTTTTCAACCACTCCACAAATTTCTTGTTAGCAAACTATAGTTTTGGCAAGTCGGTTAGGACATCTACTTTGTGCATGACACAAGTAATTTTTCCAACAATTGTTTACAGACAGATTATTTCACTTATAATTCACTGTATCACAATTCCAGTGGGTCAGAAGTTTACATACACTAAATTGACTGTGCCTTTAAACAGCTTGGAAAATTCCAGAAAATGATGGCATGGCGTTAGAAGCTTCTGATAGGCTAATTGACATCATTTGAGTCAATTGGAGGTGTTTCTGTGGATGTATTTCAAGGCCTACCTTCAAACTCAGTGCCTCTTTGCTTGACATCATGGGAAAATCTAAAGAAATCAGCCAAGACCTCAGAAACAAAATTGTAGACCTCCACAAGTCTGGTTCATCTTTGGGAGCAATTTCCAAACGCCTGAAGGTACCACGTTCATCTGTACAAACAATAGTACGCAAGTATAAACACCATGGGACCACGCAGCAGTCATACCGCTCAGGAAGGAGACGTGTTCTGTCTCCTAGAGATGAATGTACTTTGGTGCGAAAAGTGCAAATCAATCCCAGAAAAACAGCAAAGGACCTTCTGAAGATGCTGGAGGAAACAGGTACAAAAGTATCTATATCCACAGTAAAACGAGTCCTATATCGACATAACCTGAAAGGCAGCTCAGCAAGGAAGAAGCCACTGCTCCAAAACCGCCATAAAAAAGCCAGACTACGGTTTGCAACTGCACATGGGGACAAAGATCGTACTTTTTGGAGAAACGTCCTCTGGTCTGATGAAACAAAAATAGAACTGTTTGGCCATAATGACCATCGTTATGTTTGGAGGAAAAAGGGGGTTGCTTGCAAGCCGAAGAACACCATCCCAACCGTGAAGCACGGGGATGGCAGCATCATGCTGTGGGGGTGCTTTATTGCAGGAGGGACTGGTACACTTCACAAAATAGATGGCATCATGAGGAAGGAAAATTATGTGGATATATTGAAGCAACATCTCAAGACATCAGTCAGGAAATTAAAGCTTGGTCGCAAATGGGTCTTCCAAATGGACAATGACCCCAAGCATACTTCCAAAGTTGTGGCAAAATGGCTTAAGGACAACAAAGTCAAGTTATTGGAGTGGCCATCACAAAGCCCTTACCTCAATCCTATAGACAATTTGTGGGCAGAACTGAAAAAGCGTGTGCGAGCAAGGAGGCCTACAAACCAGACTCAGTTACACCCGCTCTGTCAGGAGGAATGGGCCAAAATTCACCCAACTTATTGTGGGAAGCTTGTGGAAGGCTACCCGAAACGTTTGACCCAAGTTAAAACAATTTAAAGGCAATGCTACCAAATACTAATTGAGTGTATGTAAACTTCTGACCCACTGGGAATGTGATGAAAGAAATAAATGCTGAAATAAATCACTCTCTACTATTATTCTGACATTTCATATTCTTAAAATAAAGTGGTGATCCTAACTGACCTAAGACAGGGAATTTTTACTAGGATTAAATGTATTTGGCTAAGGTGTATGTAAACTTCCGACTTCAACTGTACATAGCGCATTGATGTGAACTGCTGCTCTCTCATTTCGCTATTTGCGCCTTACGGATTGTGGTTGTTGTGGATGGCTGTTCACAAATATATAGTGCCTTCGGAAAGTATTCAGACCCCTTGACATTTTCCACATTTTGTTAGGTTACAGCCTTATTCTAAAATTGATTAAAATAGTTTTTTTCCCCCCTCATCAATCTACACCCAATACCCCATAATGACAAAGCAATAACAGGAGTTTAGAAATGTAGCTCAATTGGTAGAGCACGGCGCTTGTAACGCCAGGGTAGTGGGTTCGATCCCCGGGACCACCCATACGTTAAAATGTATGCACACATGACTAAGTCGCTTTGGATAAAAGCATCTGCTAAATGGCATATTATTATTTATAAAAATATAAAAAAAACTGAAATATCACATTTACATAAGTATTAAGACCCTTTACTCAGTACTCTGTTGAAGCACCATTGGCAGCGATTACAGCCTCGAGTCTTCTTGGGTATGACGCTACAAGCTTGGCACACCTGTATTTGGGGAGTTTCTCCCATTCTTCTCTGCAGATCCTCTCAAGCTCTGTCAGATTGGATGTTCGATCGGGTTGTTCGATCGGGTTCAAGTCCGGGCTCTGGCTGGGCCACTCAAGGACATTGAGACTTGTCCCGAAGCCACTCCTGCATTGTCTTGGCTGTGTGCTTAGGGTCGTTGTCATGTTGGTAGGTGAACCTTAGCCCCAGTCTGAGGTCCTGAGCGCTCTGGAGCAGGTTTTCATCAAGGATCTCTGTACTTTCCTCCGTTCATCTTTGCCTCGATTCTGACTAGTCTCCCAGTCCCTGCCGCTGAAAAACATCCCCATAGCATGATGCTGCCACCACGCTTCACCGTAGGGATGGTGCCAGGTTTCCTTCAGACGTGACGCTTGGCATTCAGGCCAAAGTGTTCAATCTTGGTTTCATCTGACCAGAGAATCTTGTTTCTCATGGTCTGAGAGTCCTTTAGGTGCCTTTTGGCAAACTCCAAGCGGGCTGTCATGTGCCTTTTACTGAGGAGTGGCTTCCGTCTGGCCACTCTACCATAAAGACCTGATTGGTGTAGTGCTGCAGAGATGGTTGTCCTTCTGGAAGATTCTCCCATCTCCACAGAGGAACTCTAGAGCTGTCAGACTGACTATCGGGTTCTTGGTCACCTCCCTGACCAAGGCCCTTCTCCCCCGATTGCTCAGTTTGGCCGGGCGGCCAGCTCTAAGAAGAGTCTTGGTGGTTCCAAACTTCTCCATTTAAGAATGATCGAGGCCACTGTGTTCTTGGGGACCTTCAATGCTGTAGACATTTTTGGCTATCCTTCCCCAGATCTGTGCCCCGACACAATCCGGTCTCGAAGCTCTATGGACAATTCCTTCGACCTCATGCCTTGGTTTTTGCTCTGACATGCACTGTCAACTGTGGGACCTTATATATAGACAGGTGTGTGCCTTTCCAAATCATGTCCAATCAATAGAATTTACCACAGGTGGACTCCAATCAAGTTGTAGAAACATCTCAAGGATGATCAATGGAAACAGGATGCACACCTGAGCTCAATTTCGAGTCTCATAGCAAAGGGTCTTAATATTTATGTAAATTAGGTATTTCTGTATTTTATATATTTGCAAAAAATTCTAAAAACCTGTTTTTGCTTTGTCATTATGGGGTATTGTGTGTAGATAGCTGAGGAATATTTTTATTTAATCCATTTTAGAATAAGGATGTAACGTAACAAAAATGTGGAAAAAGTCAAGGGGTCTGAATACTTTCCGAAGGCACGGTTTGTACTTTAACCCAATAATAGTTTAATTGAATAAGATTAAGCTGCAAATGACTACAATATGGATCATTGTTTCGGCGGCCAGTGGATGGGCAGTGGACATGTGAAAAATGCACTCTTGCAACAGCTGCATAGTGCAGATCCCAGCTTATGGAATACAAGTTTGAAAGAGTTCCTCCCTTCTAACCTCCTCCATGGTATTGTGCTCCATACTGTCAAAAACTAGTTTAATTCACGAAGACCATGAGTGGGGCTTTTATTGCTCAATCTAAATCATGCTGATTCCCCCCAAAAAATCTGTAGGCCTTAACACACATTATCAAACTCCCCCATGTTAGATATACAGTATCTCACAAAAGTGAGTACACCCCTCACATTTTTGTAAATATTTGAGTATATCTTTTCATGTGACAACACTGACGAAATGACACTTTGCTACAATGTAAAGTAGTGAGTGTACAGCTTGTATAACAGTCTACATTTGCTGTCCCCTCAAAATAACTCACACAGCCATTCATGTCTAAACCGCTGGCAACAAAAGTGAATACACCCCTAAGTGAAAATGTCCAAATTGGGCCCAATTAGCCATTTTCCCACCCTGGTGTCATGTGACTCGTTAGTGTTACAAGGTCTCAGGTGTGAATGGGGAGCAGGTGTGTTAAATTTGGTGTCATCGCTCTCACACTCCCTCATACTGATCACTGGAAATTCAACATGGCACCTCATGGCAAAGAACTCTCGGAGGATCTGAAAAAAAGAATTGTTGCTCTACATAAAGATGGCCTGGGCTATAAGAAGATTGCCAAGACACTCAAACTGAGCTGCAGCACGGTGGCCAAGACCATACAGCGGTTTAACAGGACAGGTTACACTCAGAACAGGCTTTGCCATGGTCGACCAAAAAAGTTGAGTGCACGTAATCAGCGTCATATCCAGAGGTTTTCTTTGGGAAATAGACGTATGAGTGCTGCCAGCATTGCTGCAGAGGTTGAAGGGATGGGGGGTCAGCCTGTCAGTGCTCAGACCATACGCCGCACACTGCATCAAATTGGTCTGCATGGCTGTCGTCCCAGAAGGAAGCCTCTTCTAAAGATGATGCACAAGAAAGCCCGCAAACAGTTTGCTGAAGACAAGCAGACTAAGGACATGGATTACTGGAGCCATGTCCTGTGGTCTGATGAGACCAAGAAACGTATTTGGTTCAGATGGTGTCAAGCGTGTGTGGCGGCAACCAGGTGAGGAGTACAAAGACAAGTGTGTCTTGCCTACAGTCAAGCATGGTGGTGGGAGTGTCATGGTCTGGGGTTGCATGAGTGCTGCCGGCACTGGGGAGCTACAGTTCATTGAGGGCACCATGAATGCCAACATGTACTGTGACATACTGAAGCAGAGCATGATCCCCTCCCTTCGGAGACTGGGCCGCAGGGCAGTATTCCAACATGATAACGACCCCAAACACACCTCCAAGACGACCACTGCCTTGCTAAAGAAGCTGAGGGTAAAGGTGATGGACTGGCCAAGCATGTCTCCAGACCTAAACCCTATTGAGCATCTGTGGGGCATCCTCAAACGGAAGGTGGAGGAGTGCAAGGTCTCTAACATCCACCAGCTCCGTGATGTCGTCATGGAGGAGTGGAAGAGGACTCCAGTGGCAACCTGTGAAGCTCTGGTGAACTCCATGCCAAAGAGGGTTAAGGCAGTGCTGGAAAATTATGGTTGCCACACAAAATATTGACACTTTGGGCCCAATTTTGACATTTTTACTTAGGGGTGTACTCACTTTTGTTGCCAGTGGTTTAGACATTAATGGCTGTGTGTTGAGTTATTTTGAGGGGACAGCAAATTTACACTGTTTTTTTGTCATTTAGCAGACGCTCTTATCCAGAGCGACTTACATGAGCAATTAGGGTTTAGTGCCTTTCTTAAGGGCACATCGACAGATTTTTCACCTAGTCGGCTCGGGGATTAGAACCAGCGACCTTTCAGTTACTGGCACAACGCAGTGTTGTCACATGAAAAGATATACTCATATTTACAAAAATGTGAAGTGTGTACTCACTTTTGTGCGATACTGTACTTAAAAAAGGGACAATCTGTAGTTGCTACATCCATTTTTGGATATATAAATTAATGATATATAGTACCAGTCAAAAGATTGGACACACCTATTCATTCAAGGGTTTTTCTTTATTTTTACTATTTTCTACATTGTAGAATAATAGTGAAGACATCAAAACTATGAAATAACACATATGGAATCATGTAGTAAGCAAAGAAAAGTGTTAAACAAATCAAAGTATATTTGAGATTTGAGATTCTTCAAATAGCCACCCTTTGCCTTGACAGCTTTGTCACACCCCATGAGAACCCAAAATATAAGCTTGGTTTTCCACCAATGTTTGTTTAACCTCAAAACATGGTTTAAACAATAATTGTGTTTCATGGATGGTCAGTCCTTGCATCCATAGCTGTCTATTATTCTGAGAGTGGTTAGATTTCTCCAGGCTCATCCCTCAGCTTTTTTACCAAAACAGAGGTGGGGTGTCTGCTTTGTTATTGTTTCAACTGTGGATTTGCCCTTTAAACAGCTACAAATGATGGAGATATCAAAGTGTCACCAACAAAAACAAACAATAGGCCTGTAGCAAATGCAGCATGTGGCATTCATTTTTCACATGCAAATAGCACTTTTCGGTAGTGCTCAAAGAATGCCATTCCATGAGAGAAGCATTTATTTTTCAACTCGAAGCAATGAGCCCAATCAGTCCTCTATGACAACAGAATCAAAAACAACAGAGTAGGGCAGGCTAATTAATCCTTCATTTGAGTTATGCTCAGGTAAAATAATTTGGCTAATCTATACTTTCATATCGAAGTGCTATTCTTGAAGATCAAGGGGTATTGATTAATTGGAATGAATGGAAATCTGAGAGACTGTGTTTTAACCCCCTAAGGTCCATGTCCACACCCCCGTGGAAAACGAATTAGCATAATAATAAAAAAGCATAATTTTTTAAAAAGGTGACAGAGCTAGAGCGGTGTTTGTCAGACCATGAGACAAATCCGAAATCGGTATTCTCACAAACTAATCTGTAGTGTCCGAACGGTTTGGCCTACAAACTATTATGACCCCTGTATGGAAAGATGAGAGACTCTCACGTTCTCCGTTTTGCTCTACGACCCCCACAACCGTCTTGGGTCACTAATATGACCCAATATGGATTCGAACCAGGATCTCTAGTGGCACAGCTAGCACTGCGATGCAGTGCCTTAGACCACTGCGCCACTCTGGAGTTTAGACAGTAGAGTGTAAACACATATCCTGTGTGAGCATGAGCATCGTCATAGCTAGCCCTGTCTGATACACAGGGACCCCTTGGGCAGGATGTGATGTGGCTGTTGATCTCCCTGGAGCCTACTGACTGGAATATCAGATTATAATACAGCAACACACACAAAGGCAGTGCTTATCTGGATGGAGAGAGACAGTCTTATAAAGGCGGCACAACACCAAGAGAGGATGGACACTAGTGTCATGGTTTGGTGGATTGAAATAAAATCTATGGATTAAATGAGCAGTGAAACTGGTTACAGGTGACCTGGGTTGGAATGACTTGAATTAACTATTGGTGGTGCATAGGCGGGCCTAACTCATACCCTAAAAGGTGACTGGGTTCAGAAAACTGGGTTAGGCAGAGAATGTGGTAGTGAAGCATCTAAAACAGTGCATCATCGGGCCCCGTGTAGCTCAGTTGGTAGAGCATGGCGCTTGCAACGCCAGGGTTGTGGGTTCGATTCCCACGGGGGGCCAGTATGAAAAAATTGATGCACTCACTAACTGTTAAGTTGCTCTGGATAAGAGCGTCTGCTAAATGACTAAGATGTAAAATGTAAATATTCTTCTGCACAACATTAGGCTAGCCTACATACACACACCAAACAAAAATTAAAAAAACTCAGCATGCAACAATTTCAAACATTTTACTGAGTTACAGTTCATATAAGGAAATCCCAAACATGGGTGGTGACATGTCTGGTGAGTATGCAGTCCATGGAAGAACTGGGACATTTTCAGCTTCCAGGAATTGCATACAGATCCTTGCGACATGGGCCATGCATTATCGTGATGAAAAATGAGGTGATGGCGGCGGATGAATGGCACGACAATGGGCCTCTGGAGCTCGTCACGGTATCTGTGCATTCAAATTGCCATCGATAAAATGCAATTGTGTTTGTTGTCAGTAGCTTATGCCCGCCCATACCATAACACCACCATGGGGCACTCTGTTCACAACGTTGACATCAGCAAAACACTCCCCCACATGACACCTGCCATCTGCCCGGTACAGTTGAAACCGGGATTCATCTGTGAAGAGCACACTTTTCCAGGGTGCCAGTGGCCATTGAAGGTGAGCATTTTCCCACTGAAGTCAGTTAAGACACCGAACTGCAGTCAGGTCAAGACCCTAGTGAGGACGACGAGCACGCAAATTAGCTTCCCTGAGACGGTTTCTGCAAACCCACAGTTTCGTCAGCTGTCCGGGTGGCTGGCCTCCTGCAGGTGAAGAAGCCAGATGTGGAGGTCCTGGGCTGGCGTGGTTACACGTGGCCTGCGGTTGTGAGGCCAGTTGGACGTACTGCCAAATTCTCTAAAACAACGGAGGCGGCTTATGGTAGAGAAATTAATATTACATTCTCTGGCAACAGCTCTGGTGGACATTCCTCCAGTCAGTATGCCAATTGCACACTCCCTCATGTGTTGTGACAAAACTGCACATTTTAGAGGGGTATTTTATTGTCCCCAGCAAAAGGTGCACCTGTGTAATGATCATGCTGTTTAATCATCTTATTGACATGCCACACCTTTCAGGTGGATGGATTATCTTGGCAAATGATAAATGCTCACTAACAGGGATGTAAACATATTTGTGCAAAAACCTTTTAGAGAAATAAGCTTTTTGTGCATATGGATCATTTCTGGGATCTTTTATCTCAGCTAATGAAACATGGGACCAACACTTTACACGTTGCTTTTATATTTTTGTTCAGTACATGATCATCTCCTGAGAGAAGAATGGCAAGTTATGGCCTCTCTCCTTAACAATAAATACATTAGGACACGCGCCCTCAAACACACACAAGCCTACTCATCTGATATTGCATCATTCAGAACCTAAAGCAAGTGGAAAATATGACAATCTTTTCAAAAGTGCTAATGAATGTACGTCAAATGCAGTCATTGAGTTGGCTCAATAAAGCGTGAAGAATGTCATCTCATTCCATTTGGATACTAAATTGACTTCAGACAAAAATAAGAGATAGCATAGGAGATCGTCAGTCAACACTGAAACGCCCTATAGCTTAGCCTACTTCCCCCAAGCTTTAACCCCGCTATTTCGTTCCCATTCAATTCCTAGCTGCTAAACTCTACTGGCACACACAGACCGGTTGATTGAATGATGAAGTCATCGTCCATCTCCTCCTCGACCCCCAGTTTATGCCACCGCATTCCATCGGCAATCCGCTATACCCTACCCCAAACCGATGAAATGTCAATCATCTGAGGTTTGTTAAAACTCACGTTTTCTGGTGTGCCACTTATTGTTCACGAAGGCACTGGCGCTTCCCTTTCTATCAATCCGAGTTGACAATGCGGTAGCAGGAATGGAAAGCAGACGGACGGACAGCGGGCAGAATCGTACTACACGACACCTACCTTCTCCCTTCGCTTCTCCTATGTCACTCCCATGCATGGAAATGACGAGATACCAGCTCCTCTCCCTCCTGGGAATATCGGGGATGAAGTAAAGTTATGACGACCAGTTTTCCTAATTGCCACAATAGAAATGTGAAAATGGTTCCCAAGTTTGAAACCAAAATTACAAACTCCTACACGATCAGAGGCGGAGGAGGGTATGTCGCGTTCACATACTTGTCGAAACTTGGAAATGGTCGACTTGTTAATTGTTTGTACTTATACACGTGCCGCGTTCAACCGTATAGCAACTCGGAAATGTCCGTGTTTCCTAGTTCCGACTAGTACTTGAACGCGGCAGTACTCTCTGCACAACTAGTGAATGACGTAATCACGTTGTTTCACGTTGAGCCCCTGAAAGTTTGTGACAAACCTTTTGTATCGTCTAAAGAAACATTACATGTTTCCATCCAACTGGCGACAGATTCTAAGCGAATATTCTAAATTCGCATAAAGAAAATATTGTCCCACCAGTAACCACGTTTCCATTCACATTTTATATGCGAGTAAAGACGTACCGTATAAAAAAATGGAAACAGGAAGTTTTGGTACAATTTAATAAATGCAGACAGATTATTTGTTCGTTCTACATGTCTACATGGTGGGATCTTTTTGTCCTTAAAATTCATTATTCGAGAAATGGCGCTGGAAACGCCTTTATGCGCAAGTATTGATATAATAACCATCATATCGAAGTAAACTTGGAGTCACGTGATGACATTGTATGTCTCGGGAAACCATGCAATTTAAATGAGGCTACATTAAATAAATGATGAACTTCACAGGGTAGTGAAAGTGCATGGTATGAGCTTGGTGCTCCTTTCCAATAAATGTCGAGGATCTTATTCTGGTGACATGATCATCGATGCTTGACCTTAGCTCCCCTAAATGCAACAAAAGTCAAACTTTGGGTGGGGTCTCTAAATAGTGTTATTTTTAACATTGTCCTCTTTATTTAAAATGTAGTGGTATGTTTTACAGCGGTAAATAAAAAAATAAAGCTTCCAAATGAAAATAACACCCCACCTCTCTGTTATGATTTAAACCATTTATGTCTATGCGGCAGTGCTGTCCACTCAGTAATGCTGAATTTCAGCCTCAGCCGAGCTCCTTTATGCTTAAGATTTTCATTTGTACTTCATCATGTTTGCCATTTGTTTGCCATACATTCTTGATATATTTTTTAACATATGCCTTTATTCCAGTGCATTCGATTTATCCATTGATTTATCATTGTTTGCTTTTGTCAGTCAGTTGTTTAGAGCACTCATTGCTTTGTTTTTCAAGTGTGTGCTGTAACTGGTGTTCTCCCTGCCATCCTTGGCCAGAAGTAGTACACCATTTATTTACCTTTATTATTTTCTATCAATATTTGTTTTCTTTCCTGGATCAGCTGATGAGGTCGACAATATCACTAGACATCTAGCCTACAGCTAGACAACAATTCTCATCCAATCCATCCACAAGTATACTTTAATGACAGTAGGCCTATAAGGTGATTTTGCATTTGATTTTGCAATGGCATAGGTCTACATTAGTTTGGAGTTGTGTGCCCATGAGAACTGTTATATGAAATGTTAAGTACGCATAGTTACACTTACAGTGCACTTACATTGCATTTTATAAATGCTTAATAATGACAAATAACATTGTCATAAATGTCATCAATGTAAAGAATGAAAGGTAGTGTTTTATGTCACATGATCTGTGAAGACTCCAAGCATTAACTCATGAATTATAAACAACTCATGAACTAGGGTGTAAAATATGTTTTGATTCAACTCATGTATTATATTGAATGTAGGCTACCTGTTCTGCATGTGTTCATGTGTGTAAAATTGCCTTGGCTGAGAGGGTAGGCTACCGGCAGTGGGGTAGGCCTAGTGGAGGGTAAATGCAAGTAAACACAGTTTTCCCACCTTTTTCAGAAAAATGCATTGATGGTATAGGGAGCGTAACGGTGATCAGAGTTTACCCACCTATTTTTTGCACTACATCACTGGCTACAGGTAGGCCTATTTGAAGTTCATGGTAATATACATTGTAGCCTAGTCTAGTAAATTGACAGTGTGTTAGGGTGACCATCCCGAATTTTCGGGCTACAAAAAAGGTACATTCTTCAGCAAGACGCATCAATTAATGTAGGCCTAATCAATGGAAATTGCTGAATGTCATTAGGCACACATTTTGGTGTTTTGTAAAAGACGTCTATTTCCATTCATCAAATGGCATGAGTATAAAATCAAATAAAATTGTATTTGTCACATGTGCCGAATGCAACGGGTGTAGGTAGATCTTACCTTACTTATGAGCCCTTAACCAACAATGCAGAATTTTTTTAATGTACGTACATTTTGCTAAATAAACTAAAGGAAAAATAGTAACACAATAAAATAACAATAACGATGCTATATACAATGGGGTACCGGTAGTGAGTCAATGTGCAGGGGTACGGGTTAGTCAAGGTAATTTAGGTAATATGTACATTTAGGTAGGAGTAAAGTGACTATGCATAGTTAATTAACAGAGAGTAGCAGCAGCATATGTGAAGAGTGTGAAGGAATGTGAACGTATGTTTGTGTGTGTGTGTTATGTCAATATGTATGTGTGTCTGTGTTTTGTGTGTGTGTCCGTTTGTGTGTGTGTTGGAGTGTCAGTGTAGTATGTGTGAGTGTGCGGTTAGAGTCCAGTGAGTGTACATCGACCTGTGCAATAATAATAAAATAAGGGGGTCAATGCAAATAGTCAGAGTAGCCATTTGATTAACCGCTCAGCAGTCTTATGGCTTGGGGGTTGATAGATTAATTATTAATGACTAATTATTACACCCTGAAACTGTGTATAATGTGTTAGAAATGTGTGAGTGTAGGACCAGTAAGCTACCATTGAGCTACTATTTAGCAATGTGAGTAAGAGTTAGACCAGACAACAATGGAGAACTGTCTAAACCAAGATAAAGGGGCCTCCCAATTTAGGGAGGATGCGATATCTGCACCTGGCCGAGCAAGGAGTGGGAAAATATAAGAACAGTGATGGTCAGGAGAGCAGAGGAAAACATGAGCTGAGCCGAGGTGTGTGTGTGTTTACAAGATGTGTATAGTGGAAAAATACAGGCCGCCTAAGGGGGGGGGGGGGGGGGGGGGGGGGGGCAGGATTTTTAGTATGACTTATGTGTATAAAAGGATTGTACCACCATTTTGTTTCAGAATTCTCAATGAATAAATATCTCTGACTATGCAGACCGGGACTCTGGCCGTTACTTAAATCCCAAAAGACTTACAACCTTTTGGGAGACGCACAGAGACACTAAAATAGTTTGTTAAATAATTCACATAACAGCTTGGTCCTTCTGAGCCGGACTCCAATACCCTGTTTCTGTCATTCCAGGTAACTCTGAAAACCGTCGACGGGCGAATGATACATTCGTAAATAGAAAGTCCTGCCCTTTGACATTAAGGGTTAAAACAGGCCAGAGGACACCTGATTAATGACAGAGACGGTGACGGAATCCAAACCTACATTGAATCTCGGCTGCAAGGATAAGGTCAGTAGTCTTTATTCATTAACTTGGTGAAATTGATTTGAGGACTTGCTAAAATATTGAAAAGTAGCAAATTGATCAATGCGTAGCCATTTTAAGTGAAATGTGGGGTTGACTGTCAGGAATTATCAAGATTACATTGTGAGGATAGACTCCTCCGTAGAGTAGGAGATAATTCTGGGGGACTAGTCAACCTGGTGGTGGGTCCGTAATGATTCACGGTAATAGGCCATTACCAAAAGAAACTACCCGGTGTTGAAATATAAGGAACTATTAAAAGTACACCTATGGGATATAACCTGTAAGAGATTATTGAACAGTCAACAAATAATCCGGGTTAAACAAATACAAAAAGTACACCAGAAGGAATTAAAATAGCATGTGTGAGAAATAGAATATTAGTAAAGTCAAAAGTCACAAACAACTGTAGATTTTGCTGTAACTCTATCCGTTCTGGAGCCTTATAAACTCCAGGTTACCGATATAACACCAATAATCATGTAAGGTTGTATACGTGTGAGACCTAATGTTTGCTCAAAAGTCACATGAATAATTCCAGGTGGTTGTATAGAGGAGGGAGAACCCATTCCTGTTGTATGAGACTGTCAGGAATTATCAAGATTACATTGTGGGGATCAATCCCTCTGTAAAAGTATGAGATAATTCTGGGGGACTAGTCAAGACTACATATACAGGGAGGGGTGGTTCCAGGTGGATGTATAGAGGAGGGAGAACCCATTCCTGTTGTATGAGACTGTCAGGAATTATCAAGATTATATTGTGGGGATCAATCCCTCTGTAAAAGTATGAGATAATTCTGGGGGACTAGTCAAGACTACATATACAGGGAGGGGTGGTTCCAGGTGGTTGTATAGAGGAGGGAGAACCCATTCCTGTTGTATGAGACTGTCAGGAATTATCAAGATTACATTGTGGGGATCAATCCCTCTGTAAAAGTATGAGATAATTCTGGGGGACTAGTCAAGATTACATATACAGGAAGGGGTGATTCAAGGTGTTGTTGTGTGAAGCTATTTTGAATTACTTGTTAAATTGACTTGTTATATAGAAGAGGTGGCTAAGGGATTTTTAACAGTACCAATCATGGGGGGGCAAATCCTCACAAGAGGTCCCAGAATTTACTGGGGACGAGAAATGCTTGATGTAATTAAAATGGAATCCAGGGATAGAAGAAATCTCCATTATGTAACCAGGTGGAGGGAGAGGTATGGTTTTGAGGGACGTCTAGACGCAGATAAACTCGAATCCATGCTTAAACAGATATATAAGGTGTGTAAAGGAGAAATAAGCAGTGAGAGAGAGAGAGAGTAGGAGGGGGCCAGTACCCACTGATAGCCTTACCTAATCTATTGGCGGGGAATGAAAGGGGCCCCAGCAACCTTAGATGTATACAGTAATAATAATAATATGCCATTTAGCAGACAGGCCATGAACACAGAGGACGTGGCCAGAGCGGTAGAAGGAATGACCCACCCCAAAACAGGAATAATAAGGTTTGGGCTGCCGTTAGAGGGCAGTGGGTTTCAGGGGATGCCCAGAGGACACTTTTGCCATGGGCCGATCACGGAGAGTATGTTGGGAAAATAACTGAATTGTGTAATAGCCTCAGAGAGACATGCAATCCATCATGAGCAGAATAACAGACAGGACAGAGCTAAGAAAGGAGGCAGGAAGAAAAGAGAAGTGAGTGAGAGGGAAAGAGAAGTGAAGGTTGAGGTCTCCGTGCCTCCCCCAGAGCAGAGGGCAGAAAGGTTATATCCAAACTTGGCAGACCAGGCATGGAGAGAAAATCCAGATGATGAATACGTAGGGAGGAGAAGGAGAGTGCAGGGGAATAATGTTGCCCCCCCACCGGCCCCACCTCCCTATGAGGAAGAAGGGGCTGGAGGAGGAAGGGAAGATGAAGGTGAGGAAGAGCCAGAGGTAGAGGAGTACAGGACAAGGGCAGAGAAAGTCAGACAGGAGAGAAAAGAGAGAAAAGAGAGAAGAGAGGGAGAGAGAAGTCCATCCCCCAGCTTTGAGCGTGAGGAAGAGGAAGATAAGGCGTGACTAGTCCTTGAGGGAGAAATAGTAGACTCTAGTGGGGGAAGACTAAGGAACCCTTTGATCCAAATTGTGAGGTGTTTGAATTGGCTACTATTGACTTAGCACTTCAACAGGAACAGAAACCTTATTTGACATTGACAGTAATGGGTATAAAAATTAAATTCCTTTGTGATACGGGAGCCTGCAGGACAGCAACCTGTGCAACAGACAAGCCAGATGGAGTCAGGATTGATGGGGAGAAAATCATAGTGCGATCTGCCTCTGGTCATCAATTTATTGAAAGGTTATCAGCCCCAATAACCCTAAAACATGACCAATCAGGATGAGAGGCAACCATACCCATCCTGATATCTAAGCTGTGTCGGGTAAATTTACTAGGACGTGATGTAATGACTAAATTGAATGTGGCTGTCATTTCCGCTGAGAGGGGAATGAAAGTACACATAGTCAGAGACAATATGGTGGTCTGTGGGGAAGGGGAGCCATGTTATTGGGATAGGCTAGATTTGTTTAGGGGGGGAATAACTGATATTCCCCGAACCTTGATGGAACTTGCTGATGATGTAGTACCAGGCCCCACTAAAATGTCCCCCGATGACCTACACTGTACTCTCTGGTATAACAAACACCCAGGTCCAGATGCAATCTATGAGAAAGCATTATTTAAAACCACAGAAAGGACTATAGCCTTGAAATGGTTTCACTATGACAACACCCACGCAGTAGTGGAGGTGGAACTAAGGCCCCAAAGTCAGAGACTGTTCAGGGAAATATGGAGCCCACATGAGTCCCTAGCAAAGGAGCCAGCAGAGGACTGGAAAGACATGGGCCAGTGGGTATCCAAGGGTAAGAGGATCACTGATTGGGTCAATATTGTGAGTGGCGATCAACACAGCCCATCCACAGATAGTACATTTAGATGAGAATAGCAGATGCTGAGGAGAGGAATACCTGTTGACAGAACAACAGGAGTCAGACTTAAAAGAAGTTCCAGAGCATTTGTGGTCCCGGGGTCCAGCAGACGTAGGATTAATAAAAGGGGTAATTCCAGTACAGGTGATACCCAAATCTAATCATAGGCCATATCAGAAGCAATACCCTATGAAACCAGAAGCAATAAAAGGTTTGCAGTTTACCAAGAGCAGATTGGGAGGGACCTTGAGGGAGGGCCAATTCCCGGGGAGATAGTGAGGCCAGAAACAAAGGTGCAGTGTCCTGGAAATCACAGTCTGTTTTGTTTTTTTTCAGTTCTGCTGGGAGTACATTGGATGATGGGGTTTTGTGTTGAATTAGAGACAGTGAGACTATTAGTCAATACCTAGGAGAGAAGAGAGGTTACGGTAGCAAAGACAGACAAGAAGGAAATGGTAATAGTGGAGACAGGAGTGAGTGGAATTGTTACAATTGTGACAAAACGGGACATTTTGCTAGAGAATGTGAGGAACCGTGTAGTTACTGTGCAAGGAAAGGGCACCAGTTAAGAAACTGTAGGCAGAAGGGGAAGAGAGAAATCAGGAGTCCTCATGACCTGGCTGTTTGGTTGTTGTTTTTTAATTGGGGTTTTCAAATAAAAAACAACACACCTAGTATGATGTTTATAAAGCCTTGTTGTTTCAATTTTGGGGGGTTTTCAGCAGGTCAAGGGTGATAGGTCTTAGAGGAGCACACAGTGAATTTTATGGAGTTTTTTAGGTTTTGGCTGAGTTTGGGGTATATATGATTTCTTATGAGAATGAATGTCATGAGGATTAATGAACACTTGGGATAAGTAACATTTATTAAATATTTAGAATAATGGTAATGTTTGGTATACTATGGGATGGAATTTCAATTGCCTCTGAACTCTGTTTTAACTTTCTGGTGTTAATTAATCATCCACACTGGTAAATTCTAAAGGCATGAGAGGAGGACTTTAAGATAGTTTATTTTACCAATAAATAAAAATAAGGGATGGCAATTGGATGATAAATTACCAATATTACCTAAGTGATTGTTAGGTAGGTGACAATATTGACACATGGGCAGTGACATGTGTCAAAAGGAGGGATGGATGGTAGAACAGATTAGACAACACTTTGTTGCACATGGGATTACTAATTATATAAAAAAAGATGTGTTATCTGTGCTCAAAATAATCACCAGGGCAGACAAAGGGCACCTCAGGGTGAGTATCCTCCGGCTAAGTACCCTTTCCAGCAATTGGAAATGGATTTTATAGAGTTATCACGGAGTGAAGGGAAGAAATGTAGAGTAACCCCAGATGAAGATGGGTTATCCCCCTTTGAGAAAGTGTTTGGAAGACCTTACATAATGCCACAGTTGGCAGGACCAGACAGGCAGACATAGAACTAGAGAGCACCCTAGCAGAACACGTGAGAAGGTAGTTTATTAACCACACCTGTATGTCAAAGGTTTTGTGCCCCACAGGTGAACTAAAGGAGAAGGTGACCCACTCTATCTAACCAGGAGACTAGGTGTGGATCCAGTCCCTAAAGAAGAAAAACTGGAAGCAGGCCTGTTGGGAAGGGCCCTACCAAGTCCTATTAGATCCACCTGGGTGCATGTCACACACGGCAAAAAGGTAAACCCAGTTACACCTGACGAACAAACACATAGTTAGGAGAAAGAACCGATCACCACTAGGGCTCGGGGGTTGGCTCCTTAACGAAGATTCCCTTACCCTGTCTGATCATCCCTGTGTGAGTTCGATAGAAGGTGAAGCAATGGGTTGGCCTCTGGCGTCTGACATGTTCTCAGGGCGAGGGTGGGGATTCACAGGTCTCCCGACGGTAGGTAGCTGTCTGATTGTGGGGGCCATATTCCTAACACACACGGACCCTCCTGTTTCAGCCAGAAGTGGTAGTTAACCTAACACAAGTTGAAAAGGCATAGGAGACAGCTAGACATAGGGAAAGGGGAAATACTAGGGACTTTAGGGAAGGACATCACCATATGTATGTCACCATGTACATCCTGGGACTATGTAGTTGCTTATACCAAGCGGGGGGGATATGTCAATCTCCATACACAGTTTAGGGACAGGTGTAGTATTGTGAAAGTAGGGAATTATCAGAAATGGCAGTGCGACCCATATGAGGGTAGGTACTGTCTGAAAGTCTGAATTATGCTAAAACAGATTACAGACCTGACAAGTGAGATATCTTCTTCAACTGGGGCACCCTATAGAGTAAACCTCTCTGAGGGAGGTAGTGAGACAGTGCAAACTATAGACCTGAAGGAAGTAGTACAGATGGAGACGGAGTAAATAGATTTTAACCTGTGGTTGGAATGGATTCAGTATACGGTCTAAAGAGGACTGTTATGCCTGTAGGACAGCCAAACCAAGGTTAACAACTACTCCGTTCCCCTTGACAGGCTTTAACTCTGTGTCAGGTTTATCCTCCATGCAAGCCACCTGGGAATGTGGTGAAAGAGTCTTGTAGTAACTTGCACTATCTGTATCCCCCGATAACAAAGTCATCCCGACCTGGGTTGCCTCAGTTTGAAGTCACAGGGGATTCTTATTGTTTTTCTAGGACTAATAAGATAGGATACAGGGTAGGGCATTTTAGCTCCTGCTCCCACACAGAGAATGTCACAACTAAAAGAGACCATGACTAATCTCTCCTCTTTGTTGCAGCCAGAGGATTTTAGGAGCCAAAACCAGGCCCATGCTGACATCTGATGGTTGTGTGGTGATAACAGATTGTGAACTCACCTACATACGCAAACAATCAAACGTGTCAGAGACTGGTGAGTTGTCACGTAGAAAGTAGGACCTCCTCCCGGGATCCTTTGATGAAAGGATATATATTGATGGGATAGCAGTACCTCGAGGGGTTCCAGAACAATTTAAAGCTAGGAATCAGATCGCAGCTGGGTTTGAATCAAGTATTTTCTGGTGGTCAACAATTAATAAAAATGTAGATTGGATAAATTATATTTAATATAACCAGCAAAAGATTTATAAACCACACTCGTGATGCAATAAAGGGATTAGCTGAGCAGACAGCGGCAACTAGCTTAATGACATGGCAGAATAGAATAGCTTTAGATATGCTTTTGGCTGAGCGGGACGGGGTTTGTGTTCTGTTTGGATCTATGTGCTGTACTTTCATCCCCAACAATACAGCACCGGACGGGTCCGTGACCAAAGCGCTTCAGGGACTCACCACGCTGGCGAACGAACTGGCTGAGAACTCTGGTATTGATAGCTCCCTAAACGGTTGGTTTGATAACATATTTGGTAAATGGAAAACTATTGTTGTAACTATTCTGGGTGCAGCTATAGCTTCTATGGGTATGCTTGTTCTTTGTGGATGTTGTCTTATTCCCTGTGTCCGAGGGTTGGTGAGCAAGGCGATGGAGAAGGCAGTTTCCCAACAGATGGTGAGATACGGCCCAATCCCGGACTCCGACTGAAGGATATGACCTACCAGGCTTGGTGGAGGACGACGACGATCCAGATAATTTGAGACTGGATGTTTTCCTAGAACTATACATCTCTAGTTTAAAAGTTATTGTAATGATCTTTTGTGTATTAAAGTCTCATTTTAAGTATGATGTACTAGTTACCATTGCTAAAAAGTAACGTAATGCTTTTAATCATGGGGTAACCCTGATGAACCTGTAATGTTTTAATATGCAAACCACTTATATACTTCAATGAGTGTGATTTATTTCTATAACAACATATATTTTGTATGTGCGTAATATTTAGTCAAAGGGTGGATTGATAGATTAATTATTAATGACTAATTATTACACCCTGAAACTGTGTATAGACCAGACAACAATGGAGAACTGTCTAAACCAAGATAAAGGGGCCTCCCAATTTAGGGAGGATGCGATATCTGCACCTGGCCGAGCAAGGAGTGGGAAAAGATAAGAACAGTGATGGTCAGGAGAGCAGAGGAAAACATGAGCTGAGCCGAGGTGTATGTGTGTTTACAAGATGTGTATAGTGGAAAAATACAGGCCGCCTAAGGGGGGGGGGCAGGATTTTTAGTATGACTTATGTGTATAAAAGGATTGTACCACCATTTTGTTTCAGAATTCTCAATGAATAAATATCTCTGACTATGCAGACCGGGACTCTGGCCGTTACTTAAATCCCAAAAGACTTACAACCTTTTGGGAGACGCACAGAGACACTAAAATAGTTTGTTAAATAATTCACATAACAGGGGTAGAAGCTGTTCAGATGTCTTTTGGTCACAGACAGACGCTCCGGTACTGCTTGCCGTGCGGTAGCAGAGAGAACAGTCTATGACTTCGGTGGCAGGAGTCTTTGACAATTTTTAAAGCCTTCCTCTGACACCGCCTGGTATAGCAGTCCTGGATGGCAGGAAGCTCGGCCCCAGTGATGTACTGGGCTGTACGCACTACCCTCTGTAGCGCCTTCCAGTCGGATGCCAAGCAGTTTCCATACCAAGCGGTGATGCAACCAGTCAGGATGCTCTTGATGGTGCAGCTATATAAATATATATATACATATTTTCAGCCTCCTGAGGAGGAATAGGCGTTGTCATGCCCTCTTCACGACTGTCTTGGTGTGTTTGGACCATGATTGGTCCTTAGTGATTTGGACACCAAGGAACTTGAAGCTCTCGACCGGCTCCACTACAGATGCTGGAATTATTTTGGAGTGGAGAAACATGCACAGGTAGGCTACTTTTTGAAGTGATTAGTTTGACAAATCAGATGAAAATATCATGACTGGTTGGGTTCATGCCATATTAAAAGGTAATACATTTTTACAGTTTAATGGACGTCTTTATTATTAGGCCCATAATTTGTTTTTGGATAGAGTCCCCCCCGAATGTCATGGTGTAATTCGCTTTTCTGGGTAGAGTTGAAAATCAGATGGAAAAACATAGAACACTTGAGCGGAAAAGTACATTTTGTGTGCACTACGTCATCACGCACTGATTTTTATCTGCAACAAGTCAGTTTGGTGGAAACACACCACTAGTGGGAACATTTGCATATTTTCTTTATGCATATATTTTTAGATTCGCATTAAAATCTGTCTCCAAATGAATGGAAAGATAGCTAGTGGTGTGTTTCCTCTAGGGTTGAATATTTTCCCGGTATTTTACAAAAGTTCCATCCCAAGAATAAATCACTTTGTCTGGATTTGATTAGAGTTTTGATCGAAAATTCAAGCCTGAGCAACCTGAACCTGATTAAATACATTTTATAAGCCCTATATTAAATACATTTGTGACTCGTTTCAGGAAACTGGGCGTATCTACTTCACAGGAGAGCCATTTGAACATAACCTTTTATTTGAATCAAAATTAGTTTTGGGGGGCAGAAATGCAACCTGGAACATGTGAACTTTCATGTGCCTTAATAACAAATGTGTATGCCATCTGTAAATACGAGTACAATTGTTTGATTATAAGCCTAGTTGGTTTAGCCACAGAAAGAGACAGGAACCTTCCCGCTAGCCATGATTGGCTGAGATAATTGATGGGCTGGACATGCCGAGAGATGAGTTCGGATTTGTCTGCCATGCAGAACGCTTCGGTTTATAACATGAGCTGGTCAGTATGTGTAGGTAATCCTTTCTAACAGTGCTTTTTTAAAAAGATATCACGTAGTAGAACTGCATAAGTGTTGCTCTCCACTTTCTGGAAGACCGAGTTTTGAAATCAGTGGAATGCCCGGTGGAATTAGAGTATGATAGCTAAGGAGATGGAGAAAATTCTGCCGGTTGAGTGCAAAAATGCAGAGGGAGTCAAAAAGAGAACACACAGAAGGCTGTTGTATAAAACACCTGTCTCCGGATTACATCTTAAAACTAAGGGCAACCATGGCATCCGTGACAGAGAGGGAGAAGTGTCCATCCATGTATATGGGTAAGATAGTCTAGCTAGCTACATTTTCAGATATTATAAGTTTCACATTTTGTCAGAAAGTCATTTTCATTTCAAGTTAAAGCTTACTGTTAGCTAGCTAGTTAACGTTAGCTGGCTGGCTTGCTAGCTAACGTTACGTGTATGATCTGTGTAGTAATATTATTCGTATCTCAGAGCCATTTGCATTGCTAACTATGGCCTAATGTTAGCTAGCTAGCTACAATGAACCTGGTTGGTTAGCTACTTGCAGATTCACGCAGGGTAGTAACGTTATGAGTTGGGATTATGGTTCATTGTTTAGCTAGCTAGCTACATGTTCTAAACAAAAGATTCCACTATGTAAGTAACCATTTCACTACACCTTCTGTATCCTGTTCATGTGACAAATAAATGTTGATTTTATGTGATATAGTATGTGTTTACCAGAGACGTTAATGTGAAGAACATTACCTGCACCAAAGTTAAATTAGGATATAACGTTAGGCCAACGAGACAGTGTCCAAGTTCTAAAATTCTCCGGTAGAATGCCCTGCTTTTATTTCATCACACTTACAACCGTAAGCTATTTTCTGTAATTGGCTCACCATTAACTTGTAAATAATGATCTTGCTGTGAGTTTATTTTCCTGTAATAATGAAGACAAATGGCGTTGTCAGCTATATGATATGGTCATTATTTGAACTGGCTAGCCAGCTAACTTAACATTAGCTAGCTAGCTAGCTAGCAAGCTAGAAACGAACCAAAACATTGTTTAGAAGGTTGCTTTTAGTTGCCTGGTTTGCTAGACTGACATACAGTGCCTTCGGAAAGTATTCAGACCCATTGACTTTTTCCACATTTTGTTACGTTACAGCCTTATTTTAAAATTGATTAAAAAATATAAATCCTAAGCAATCTACACACAATACCCCATAATGACAAAGCGAAAACAGGTTTTTAGAAATGTTTTCACATTTCACAAAAACGGAAATACCTTATTTACATAAATATTCAGACCCTTTGCAATGAGACTCGAAATTGAGCTCAGGTGCATCCTGTTTCCATTTATCATCTTTGAGGTGTTTCTACAACTTGATTGGAGTCCACCTGGGGTAAATTCAATTGATTGGACATGATTTGGAAAGGCACACACCTGTCTATATAAGGTCCCACGGTTGACAGTGCATGTCAGAGCAAACACCAAGCCATGAGGTCGAAGGAATTGTCCGTACAGTTCCGAGGCAGGATTTTGTCGAGTCACAGATCTGGGTAAGGAAAGCCCAAAATGTCTACAGCATTGAAGGTCCCCAAGAACACAGTGGCCTCCATCATTCTTAAATGGAAGAAGTTTGGAGCCACCAAGACTTGTTTGAGCTGGCCGCCCGGCCAAACTGAGCAATCAGGGGAGAAGGGCCTTGGTCAGGGAGGAGATCAATCAAACCTCCAAACGAGCTTCAATGCCATATAACACTCCTTCCATAGCCTCCAACTGCTCTTAAACGCTAGCAAAACTAAATGCATGCTCTTCAATCGAACGCTGCTTGCACCCGCCCGCCCGACTAGAATCACTACTCTCGGCGGGTCTGACTTAGAGTATGTGGACAACTACAAATACCTAGGTGTCTGGTTAGACAGTAAACTCTCCTTCCAGACTCACATTACGCATCTCCAATCCAAAGTTAAATCTAGAATTGGCAATTCCTATTTCGCAAACAAAGCCTCTTTCACTCATGCTGCCAAACATGCCCTCGTAAAACTGACTATCCTACCGATCCTTGACTTCGGCGATGTCATTTACAAAATAGCCTCTAACATTCTACTCAGCAAATTGGATGTAGTCTATCACAGTGCCATTCGTTTTGTCACCAAAGCCCCATATACTACCCACCATTGTGACCTGTGCGCTCTCGTTGGTTGGCCCTCACTACATATTCATCGCCAAAGCCACTGGCTCCAGGTCATCTATAAATCACTGCTAGGCAAATCCCCGCCTTATCTTAGCTCATCACCATAGCAACACCCACCCGTAGTATGCGCTCCAGCAGGTATATTTCACTGGTCATCCCCAAAGCCAACATTTCCTTTGGCCGCCATTCCTTCCAGTTCTCTGCTGCCAATGACTGGAAAGAACTGCAAAAATCTCTGAAGCTGGAGACTCTTATCTCCCTCACTAACTTTAAGCATCAGTTGTCAGAGCAGCTTACCGATCACTGCACCTCTACACAGCCCATCTGTAATTAGCCCACTCAACTACCTCATCCCCATATTGTTATTTATTTTGCTCATTTGCACCCCAGTATCTCTATTTGCACATCATCTTTTACACATCTATCACGCCAGTGTTAATACTAAATTGTAATTTATTTTGCACTATGGCCTATGTATTGCTTTACCTCCATAACTTACTGCATTTGCACACACTGTATATAGATTTTCTATTGTGTTTTTTGACTGTACGTTTTTTTTGTTTATCCCATATGTAACTCTGTGTTGTTGTTGTTTTTATCGCACTGCTTTGCTTTATCTTGGCCAGGTCACAGTTGTAAATGAGAACTTGTTCTGAACTGGCTTACCTGGTTAAATAAAGGTAAAATAAAACAAAAATTTTAAAAAATAAGATAAAAAAAGAACCCGAAGGTCACTCTGACAGACCTCTGTGGAGATGGGAGAACCTTCCAGAAGGACAACCATCTCTGCAGCACTCCACCAATCAGGGCTTTATGGTAGAGTGGCCAGACGGAAGCCACTCCTCAGTAAAAGGCACATGACAGCCATACTTGGAGTTTGCCAAATTGCACCTAAAGACTCTCAGACCACGAGAAACAAGATTCTCTGGTCTGAAGAAACCAAGATTGAATTCTTTGGCCTGAATGCAGGATCGAGGGAAATATGAACGGAGCAAAGTACAGAGAGATCCTTGATGAAAACCTGCTCCAGAGCGCTCAGGAACTCAGACTGGGGCGAAGGTTCACCTTCCAACAGGACAACAACCCTAAGCACACAGCCAATACAACGCAGGAGTGGCTTCAGGACAAGTCTCTGAATGTCCTTGAGTGTCCCAGCCAGAGCTAGGACTTGAACCCGATCAAACATCTCTGGAGAGACCTGAAAATAGCTGTGCAGCAACCATCTATGTAGCACTCCACCAATCAGCACAGTAATACAGTTTACACTCTAGGAAGAGTCTTGATGGTTCCAAACTTCAGAATGATGGAGGCCACTGTGTTCTTGGGGACTTTCAATGCTGCAGAAATGTTTTGGTACCCTTCCCCAGATCTGTGCCTCGACACAATCCTGTTTCGGAGCTCTACGGACAATTCCTTTGACATCATGGCTTGATTTTTGCTCTGACATGCACTGTCAACTGTGGGACATTACATAGACAGGTGTGCCTTTCCAAATCATGTCCAATCAATTGAATTTACCACAGGTGGACTCCAATAAAGTTTCAGAAACATCTCAAGAATGATCAGTATAAACAGGATGCACATGAGCTCTACTTCGAGTCTCATAGCAAAGCGTCTGAATACTTATGTAAATATGGTATTTCTGTTTTTTATTTTTAATAAATGTGCAACCCTTTCTAAAAACCTGTTTTCGCTTTGTCATTATGGAGTACTGTGTGTAGACTGCTGATAATTGTTTTTATTTAATCCGTTTCAGAATAAGACTGTAACGTAACAAAATGTGGAAAAAGTCAAGGGGTCTGAATACTTTCCGAATGCGCTGCATATGGAATGGAATTACGCACCTCGTTCAAATCATGATAAAGCGGAGAGAGAACATGCAATTCTGGTGCAGCACATGTGGCCTACAAAGTTACAAGTATAGGATAGCGAATTTTATTTATATTTCCCATAATGTTATTAGCCTACCTCCTCTTTCTCTCTCTAGTGTTGCTTCATTCCTTCCTCGCTTTCAACAGTTAAATTAAATGTTTTTCGTTGGCCTTGTCTTCATCATTCTAATGTCACGCTTGAATAATATAGGACTAGAATGAGATGCAGAAGGCTTTCACTTCTCTTTATGAGGATTGAATGGTTATTTGTCTGAATAAATAACTGCTATAGCCTACCCCCATTGTGCGTTCACTCTTCTTTCAAACTACCCGTGAGTTCTATTCTCAAGAGCTGGCGTTCATCTTCGAATAGTCTATTGGTATTAGAAATGCTAAAAAAAGAATGTCTAGCAAGCTATTCTAGTCTAGCTTTTCCTGCATGGGACTCCAAAAGCTAAGGAGACTTTTTCACAGAGAGAGGCCAGTGGAGCACAGGTGCGTACTGCACAAGAGACAGAGGCTATAAGTTAGAAGCTTATTATGCATAACCCATCATTAATTAGCTAAATATAAGGCTAATACTGCATTGAATTTATTACCTGAAAGAGGTAGGCTAGGACATCTATATATAGGCCTATATATCAATCTTGAACAGGGTTACCGATTTTGATTTAAAGCAACAATATATGAGTGTTTTAAAACTCTGCAAATAAGGTGACCCCCAAAAGCCAGATGGAGATCTGTAAATTAGACACGCATTCAGTCTTTATATTACTGTAGCATAGGCTATGCTGCAGCAAATGTAGATCTACCTGTCACAATTTAAAAAAGTTACCATGATGAGATGATAGGTCTATATACTGAGATGGGCTGTTGGCCCCCACCCTGAGCATTGATCATGAAGTGACCAGAGAGAAGGCCGTAGAGAATACAGATTTAGACATCGCGTATAATTTAACAGTTCAATTTCACTTCATGTTCAAATAAGTTATTATAATATTTTATTATAAATTACCTGTTTCTCGCAGTTAAAAGGGAGTGGTTTTGGGCAGTAAATCTCTGTAAATCTTGGTAACCGGGTTCCCGCCTTTCACGGATTCAGCCGAGGCTGCCCCTCCTCCTTGCTCGGGCAGGCTTTGGCGTTCGTCGTCCCCGGAGTACTAGCTGCTACCGATCTATGTTTCTGTGTTTGACTTGTTGGGTCTTGATTGTCTACACGTGTTTCCCATTATGTTGTATTGTCTTCCCTATTTAACCCTCTGTCTTTCATTGTGTGTTGTGTGTGATTGTACACTGCTCAAAAAAATAAAGGGAACACTAAAATAACACATCCTAGATCTGAATGAATGAAATAATCTTATTAAATACTTTTTTCTTTACATAGTTGAATGTGGTGACAGCAAAATCACACAACAATTATCAATGGAAATCAAATTTATCAACCCATGGAGGTCTGGATTTGGAGTAACCCTCAAAATTAAAGTGGAAAACCACACTACAGGCTGATCCAACTTTAATGTAATGTCTTTAAAACAAGTCAAAATGAGGCTCAGTAGTGTGTGTGGCCTCCACGTGCCTGTATGACCTCCCTACAACGCCTGGGCATGCTCCTGATGAGGTGGCGGATAGTCTCCTGAGGGATCTCCTCCCAGACCTGGACTAAAGCATCCGCCAACTCCTGGACAGTCTGTGGTACAACGTGGCGTTGGTGGATGGAGCGAGACATGATGTCTCAGATGTGCTCAATTGGATTCAGGTCTGGGGAATGGGCGGGCCAGTCCATAGCATCAATGCCTTCCTCTTGCAGGAACTGCTGACACACTCCAGCCACATGAGGTCTAGCATTGTCTTGCATTAGGAGGAACCCAGGGCCAACTGCACCAGCATATGGTCTCACAAGGGGTCTGAGGATCTCATCTCGGTACCTAATGGCAGTCAGGCTACCTCTGGCGAGCACATGGAGGGCTGTGCGGCCCCCCAAAGAAATGCCACCCCACACCATGACTGACCCACCGCCAAACCGGTCATGCTGGAGGATGTTGCAGGCAGCAGAACGTTCTCCACGGCGTCTCCAGACTCTGTCACGTCTGTCACGTGCTCAGTGTGAACCTGCTTTCATCTGTGAAGAGCACAGGGTGCCAGTGGCGAATTTGCCAATCTTGGTGTTCTCTGTCAAATGCCAAATGTCCTGCACGGTGTTGGGCTGTAAGCACAACCCCCACCTGTGGACGTCGGGCCCTCATACCACCCTCATGGAGTCTGTTTCTGACCGTTTGAGCAGACACATGCACATTTGTGGCCTGCTGGAGGTCATTTTGCAGGGCTCTGGCAGTGCTCCTCCTGCTCCTCCTTGCACAAAGGCGGAGGTAGCAGTCCTACTGCTGGGTTGTTGCCCTCCTACGGCCTCCTCCACGTCTCCTGATGTACTGGCCTGTCTCCTGGTAGCGCCTCCATGCTCTGGACACTTCGCTGACAGACACAGCAAACCTTCTTGCCACAGCTCGCATTGATGTGCCATCCTGGATGAGCTGCACTACCTGAGCCACTTGTGTGGGTTGTAGACTCCGTCTCATGCTACCACTAGAGTGAAAGTACCGCCAGCATTCAAAAGTGACCAAAACATCAGCCAGGAAGCATAGGAACTGAGAAGTGGTCTGTGGTCACCACCTGCAAAACCAGTCCTTTATTGGGGGTGTCTTGCTAATTGCCTATAATTTCCACCTGTTGTCTATTCCATTTGCACAACAGCATGTGAAATGTATTGTCAATCAGTGTTGCTTCCTAAGTGGACAGTTTGATTTCACAGAAGTGTGATTGACTTGGAGTTATATTGTGTTGTTTAAGTGTTCCCTTTATTTTTTTGAGCAGTGTATTTCGTCATCGGCAGTCGTTAGTGTGCGGGTTATTTTCCTCCCTGTGTGGAGGTTGTATGTACTCAGTTTACTTTCTAGTAAAGTACGTTTCCAGTAAGCTCTCTGTCCTGCGTTTGACCTCGCCCACCGCAATTCACTGACGCTTATGACACCGCCATTCAACCATAGTTTCCACAAAATGTACTTGTTGTGGATAAAAATAAGTGCGTGATGACATAGTGCACACAAAATGTACTGATAGTTTTGTCACATTCTCAAACAAATAGTCACAGTTCTATGTAATGTCTTGTTTACCTCCGTGTCTCAGCAGAGTTACCGGCACCATGTCTGCAGCATGGATGCCGCGGTGTTCTGGTAAATGAGGTCCAACCGGAATCCCGATGTTCCGGAGGGGCGTTGGAAAATACCAACCCTCTGTTCACCCCGGGTGTCAAAATGCTGAAGTGTATGCAGGGGTGAAGTCAGGCACAGGACATAGAAGATCAGTAACGACTGCTTTACTTTCCAAAAATACGCACAAAACAAAAGCCTCCAAAACACAAGAGGAGGATAATACGCGGAGTGCGTAATAAACAGGATGATCAATGCCAACCATACATACAGGACACGCGGACAATAACACACAAAGGCAAACATAAAACAAGGGAACTTATATGTAACATAATCAATACAGAATACGAAACAGGTGTACCAACTAGACATTACAAAACAAACATCGAAAACATTGAGCGGTAGTAGCTAGTACTCCGGGGACGACGAACGGCGAAGCCTGCCCGAGCAAGGAGGAGGAGCAGCCTCGGCGGCATCCGTGACAGTACCCCCCCCTTGACGCGCGGCTCCAGCCGTGCGCCGACCCCGGCCTCGGGGACGGCCAGGAGGACGCGGAGCAGGGCGCGTGGGATGACTCCGGTGGAACTCCGTCAGGAGGGAGGGATCTAAAATGTCCCTCCTAGGCACCCAGCACCGTTCCTCCGGACCGTACCCCTCCCACTCCACGAGATACTGCAGACCCCCCATCCAACGTCTCGAATCCACGATGGACCGGACTGAGTACGCCGGAGCCCCCTCGATGTCCAGTGGGGGCGGAGGAGTCTCCCGTATCTCATTGTCCTGGAGTCGACCAGCTACCACCGGCCTGAGGAGAGACACATGGAACGAGGGGTTAATGTGATAATCATTAGGCAGTTGTAACCTGTAACATACCTTGTTCAATCTCCTCAGGACTTTAAATGGCCCCACAAACCGCCGACCCAGCTTCCGGCAGGGCAGGCGAAGGGGCAGGTTTCGAGTCGAGAGCCAGACTCGATCTCCAGGTGCGTACACTGGACCCTCACTGCGGTGGAGATCGGCGCTCGCCTTCTGCCTACGGATAGCCCGCTGCAGATGTACCTGCGCAGCGTTCCATGTCTCCTCCGAGCGCCGAAACCACTCATCCACCGCAGGAGCCTCGATCTGGCTCTGATGCCATGGTGCCAGAACCGGCTGATACCCCAACATACACTGGAAAGGGGTCAGATTCGTAGAGGAATGGCGAAGGGAGTTCTGGGCAATCTCTGCCCAGGGGATATACCCCGACCACTCCTCCTGCCGGTCCTGGCAATAAGATCTCAGAAACCTACCCACATCCTGGTTCACTCTCTCCACCTGCCCATTACTCTCAGGGTGGAAACCAGAGGTAAGGCTAACCGAGACCCCCAAGCGTTCCATGAACGCCCTCCAGACTCTAGAGGTGAATTGGGGACCCCGATCAGACACTATATCCTCGGGTACCCCGTAGTGCCGGAAGACGTGGGTAAACAAAGCCTCAGCAGTCTGCAGGGCAGTAGGGAGACCCGGAATTGGGATGAGACGACAGGCCTTAGAGAACCGATCCACAACGACCAGAATAGTGGTATTCCCCTGGGAGGGGGTAAGGTCCGTGACAAAGTCTACCGATAGGTGAGACCACGGCCGTTGTGGAACGGGTAGGGGTTGTAACTTCCCCCTGGGCAGGTGTCTAGGCGCCTTACACTGAGCGCACACCGAGCAGGAGGAGACATAAACCCTCACGTCCTTAGCCAATGTTGGCCACCAGTACTTTTCACTAAGGCAGTGCACTGTCCGGCAAATACCAGGATGTCCAGAGGAGGGTGACGTATGAGCCCAATAAATGAGACGATCACGAATCTCGAGCGGAACGTACGTCCGCCCCACTGGACACTCTGGAGGAGTAGGGTCGGTACGTAACGCCCGCTCGATTTCTGCATCAACCTCCCACACCACCGGTGCCACCAGACAAGACTCCGGCAGTATGGGAGTGGGCTCAATGGACCTCTCCTCTGTGTCATATCGCCGGGACAGGGCGTCTGCCTTAACGTTCTGGGACCCTGGGATGTAAGTGAGCTTAAAAACAAACCGGGCCAGAAACATGGCCCACCTAGCCTGACGAGGGTTCAGTCTCCTAGCTGCCCGGATGTACTCCAGGTTACGATGGTCAGTCAGAATGAGAAAAGGGTGTTGAGCCCCCTCAAGCCAATGCCTCCACACCTTTAGGGCTTGAACCACGGCTAGCAGCTCCCTGTCCCCCACATCATAATTACATTCCGCCGGGCTGAGCTTCTTAGAGTAAAAAGCGCAGGGCCGGAGTTTAGGAAGCGTGCCTGAGCGTTGAGACAGTACAGCCCCAATACCGGCCTCTGACGCGTCCACCTCCACCTGGAACGCTAAAGCGGGGTCCGGATGCGCCAGCACCGGAGCCGAGGTGAACAGGTCCTTCAGTTGTCCAAACGCCCTGTCCGCCTCAGCCGACCACTGCAAACGCACCGGGCCCCCCTTCAGCAGGGAGGTGATGGGAGCTGCTACCTGTCCAAAACCCCGGATAAACCTCCGGTAGTAATTGGCAAAACCCAAAAACCGCTGCACCTCCTTAACCGTGGTTGGAGTCTGCCAATTACGCACGGCTGAAATGCGGTCAATCTCCATCTCCACCCCTGACGCGGACAACCGATGGCCCAGGAAGGAGATGGACTCCTGGAAAAACAGACATTTCTCTGCCTTGACATACAAGTCATGCTCCAACAGCCTACCCAACACTCGACGCACCAGGGCTACATGCTCGGCTCGTGTAGAAGAGTCCACTAGAATGTCGTCAATATACACCACTACACCCTGCCCATGCAAATCCCGGAAGATCTCGTCCACAAAGGATTGGAAGACTGAAGGAGCATTCATTAACCCGTATGGCATGACGAGATACTCATAGTGACCCGAGGTGGTACTAAATGCTGTCTTCCATTCATCTCCCTCCCTAATGCGCACCAAGTTGTAGGCGCTCCTGAGATCCAGTTTTGTGAAGAAACGCGCTCCGTGTAATGATTCCGTCATACTCGCAATCAGAGGGAGAGGATAACTGTATTTAACAGTGATCTGATTGAGACTACGGTAATCAATACACGGGCGCAACCCTCCATCCTTCTTCTTCACAAAAAAGAAACTCGAGGACGCAGGAGAAGTGGAGGGCCGTATGTATCCCTGTCTCAGAGACTCGGCTATGTATGTCTCCATAGCCGCCGTCTCCTCTTGAGACAGAGGATACACATGACTATGCGGAAGTGCAGCACCTGCCTGGAGGTCTATCGCACAATCCCCCTGTCTATGAGGTGGCAATCGCGTCGCCCTCGTCTTGCTGAACACGAGTGCCAAATCATCATACTCAGGAGGAATGTGCAGTGCGGGCACTTGGTTCGGACTTTCCACTGTGGTCGCCCCTACGGAAACACCTAGACACCGCCCGACACACTGGTCAGACCACTCCTTGAGAGCCCTCTGTTGCCACGAAATGGTGGGGTCATGGGAGATTAACCAAGGAAGTCCCAGCACCACGGGATACGCAGGACTGAACTGATCTCCTCATGACCCCCTTGCGTCTTCATCTTTAGTGGCGCTGTGACCTCCCTAATCAACCCAGATCCCAACGGACGGCTATCTAGGGCATGAATAGGAAAGGGCACATCTACTGGTAGGAGGGGAATCCCTAACTTAACACAAAAATTACGATCAATAAAATTCCCAGCTGCGCCTGAATCGACTAGCGCCTTATGCTGGTAATGAGATGCAACCTGGGGAAATACTACTGGTATACACAGGTGAACAACAGAGAGCTCTGGGTGAGTTGGGCGCCTACTCACCTGGAATGACTCCCCAGTGTGTGACCTGTTGCCTCGATCCCCTGGAGGCCCTCCCCAGCACCGAACCGCAGTGTGTCCTCTACGGCCACAGTTGGTGCAGAGGACGGCCTCCCTCCGGATCTCTCTCCTCCTCTCTCTAGCGCCAGCACCCCCGAGCTCCATAGGGCTCGGCTCGGAGGTGCTGAGGGATGGAATGGACGGCCCCAACTCCGGACGTCCGCGGGTAGCCAGCAGGGTATCCAGACGGATCGACATGTCCACCAACTGATCGAAGTTTAGATTGGTGTCCCTGCAGGCCAACTCTCGTCGAACGTCCTCTCGCAGGCTGCACCGATAGTGGTCGATGAGGGCCCTCTCATTCCACCCCGCATCCGCCGCTAGAGTCCGGAAGTCCAGGGCGAACTCTTGTGCGCTCCTCTTCCCCTGTCGGAGGTGGAACAGACGCTCCCCCGCCACTTTACCCTCTGGGGGATGATAGAAAACAGCCCTGAAGTGGCGGGAGAACTCCGCGTAGCTGACAGTGGCGGCGTCTATTCCCCTCCATTCGGCATTGGCCCACTCCAACGCCTTGCCGGATAGACAGGAGATGAGGGCGGAAACGCTCTCGAATCCCGAGGGCGCCGGGTGTATGGTTGCCAGGTAGAGTTCCACTTGAAGTAGGAACCTCTGACACCCGGCTGCGGTGCCATCATATGCCCTCGGGAGCGAGAGCCGAATCCCACTGGACTCCGGAGATGGTACGATGGGGCTGGCCGATTGTCACGTTCGTCTATGTCGTCCAAGTATGACCAAGGCGCAACGTGTCCAAGAAACATGACTTTATTTAGCAAAGTAACCAAAATCCAAAACAAAAGACGACTCAATGAAGTCCACGGTACACAGACCGAAAACGGAACAAAAACCCACAAAACCAAGGAGAAACCACACAGTATAAATATGGCTCCCAATCAGAGATAACGAGCCGACAGCTGACACTCGTTACCTCCGATTGGGAGTCACATGACTAATCAAGCACAATCACCAAACATAGAAATCAACAACCTAGACACCCCAACATAGAAATACACCCAAACAAATGAAAATGAACAACCCTGGCTCAAATATCAAAGTCCATGGAGCCAGAGTGTCACAGTACCCCCCCCTAAAGGTGCGAACTCCGGGCGCACCAACATAAGGACTAGGGGAGGGTCTGGGTGGGCGTCTGTCCACGGTGGCGGCTCTGGCCCCGGTCGTGATCCCCACCCCACCACAGTCACAACCTGCTTCAGTAGCCTCCTCCCAATGACCACCCTCCAACTAACCCCACCTGGACTAAGGGGCAACACCGGACTAAGGGGCAGCACCGGACTAAGGGGCAGCACCGGGATAAGGGGCAGCACCGGGATAAGGGGCAGCACCGGGCTAAGGGGCAGCACCGGACTAAGGGGCAGCACCGGGCTAAGGGACAGTACCTGACTAAGGGGCAGCACCGGACTGAGGGGCAGCTCCGGACTGAATGGCGGATCCTGGCTGGCTGGCTCTGGCGGATCCTGGCTGGCTGGCGGATCCGGGCTGGACGGCTCTGGCGGATCCTGGCTGGACGGCTCTGGCGGATCCTGGCTGGACGGCTCTGGCGGATCCTGGCTGGACGGCTCATGGCTGGCTGACGGATCTGGCTGCTCATGGCTGGCTGACGGATCTGGCTGCTCATGGCTGGCTGACGGATCTGGCTGTTCATGGCTGGCTGACGGATCTGGCTGCTCATGGCTGGCGGAAGGCTCTGGCTGATCCTGTCTGGCGGACGGCTCTGGCTGATCCTGTCTGGCGGAAGGCTCTGGCTGATCCTGTCTGGCGGAAGGCTCTGGCTGATCCTGTCTGGCGGAAGGCTCTGGCTGATCCTGTCTGGCGGAAGGCTCTGGCTGATCCTGTCTGGCGGAAGGCTCTGGCTGCTCCTGTCTGGCGGAGAGCTCTAGCGGCTCCGGTCTGGCGGACGGCTCTGAAGGCTCATGGCAGACGGGCGGCTTTGCAGGCTCAGTACAGACGGGCAGTTCCTGCGGCGCTTGGCAGACGGACAGTTCAGACGGCGTTGGGCAGACGGGCAGTTCAGACGGCGTTGGGCAGACGGACAGTTCAGGCCCCGTTGGGCAGACGGGCAGTTCAGACGGCGTTGGGCAGACGGACAGTTCAGGCCCCGTTGGGCAGACGGCAGACTCTGGCTGTCTGAGGCGCATCGTAGGCCTGGTGCGTGGTGCCGGAACAGGAGGTACCGGGCTGAGGACACGCATCTCAGGGCTAGTGCGGGGAGAAGCAACAGGGCATGCTGGACCCTGGGGACGCACCGTAGGCCTGATGCGTGGTGCCGGAACTGGAGGTACCGGGCTGAGGACACGCATCTCAGGGCTAGTGCGGAGAGAAGCAACAGGGCATGCTGGACCCTGGGGACGCACCGTAGGCCTGATGCGTGGTGCCGGAACTGGAGGTACCGGGCTGAGGACACGCATCTCAGGGCTAGTGCGGGAAGCAGGAACAGGGCATACTGGACCCTGGGGACGCACCGTAGGCCTGATGCGTGGTGCCGGAACTGGAGGTACCGGGCTGAGGACACGCATCTCAGGGCTAGTGCGGGAAGCAGGAACAGGACGCACAGGACTCGGGGAACACACAGGAGGCTTAGTGCGTGGTGTAGGCACTGGTGGTACTGGACTGGAGACAGGAGGTGGTGCCGGAAATACCGGACCGTGCAGGCGTACTGGCTCCCTTGAGCACTGAGCCTGACCAACCTTACCTGGTTGTATGCTCCCCGTCGCCTGACCAGTACAGGGAGGTGGAATAACCCGCACCGGGCTATGTAGGCGAACCGGGGACACCATGCGTAAGGCTGGTGCCATGTAAGCCGGCCCGAGGAGACGCACTGGTGACCGGATGCGTGGGGCCGGCCTCATGACATCTGGCTCAATGCTCAGTCTAGCCCGGCCGATACGTGGAGCCGGAATGTACCGAACCGGGCTATGCCTGCGTACAGGAGACACCATGCGCTCTACTGCGTAACACGGTGTCTGCCCGTACTCTCGCTCTCCACGGTCAGTCCAGGGAGTAGGCGCAGGTCTCCTACCTGACTTCGCCACACTCCCTTCTAGCCCCCCCCCAAGAAATTTTTGGGTAGTACTCTCGGGCTTCCAGCCTTGCCTCCGTGCTGCCTCCTCATATCGCCGCCTCTCGGCTTTAGCTGCCTCCCGCTCTTCACGAGGACGGCGATATTCTCCCGGTTGATCCCAAGGCCCCTCACCATCCAGAATCTCCTCCCATGTCCATGAATCCTTTATGGGAGTCCATAAATCCTGTGTAGGTAGGTCCTGTTGCCGCTTGACACGCTGCTTGGTCTTTTTGTGGTGGGTTTTTCTGTCACGTTCGTCTATGTCGTCCAAGTATGACCAAGGCGCAACGTGTCCAAGAAACATGACTTTATTTAGCAAAGTAACCAAAATCCAAAACAAAAGACGACTCAATGAAGTCCACGGTACACAGACCGAAAACGGAACAAAAACCCACAAAACCAAGGAGAAACCACACAGTATAAATATGGCTCCCAATCAGAGATAACGAGCCGACAGCTGACACTCGTTACCTCCGATTGGGAGTCACATGACTAATCAAGCACAATCACCAAACATAGAAATCAACAACCTAGACACCCCAACATAGAAATACACCCAAACAAATGAAAATGAACAACCCTGGCTCAAATATCAAAGTCCATGGAGCCAGAGTGTCACACCGATGGTGGTGGTGGTAATGTAGGAGGAGGTGTGGGCAAGCCTCCTCTTTCCCATCAGCGCAGGGTGTCCATCACGTCTTGCATGGCGGAGCCGAGTCTATGGATCATGGCGTCCTGGCTGCTGACCCGATCCTCCAGTGACTCGGTCACCGCCGCTGCTCCTGCTGACTCCATGGGTGGTGTGTTATTCTGTCAAAATGCTGAAGTGTATGCAGCGGTGAAGTCAGGCGCAGGACACAGAAGATCAGTAACGACTGCTTTACTTTCCAAAAATACGCACAAAACAAAAGCCTCCAAAACACAAGAGGAGGATAATACGCGGAGTGCGTAATAAACAGGATGATCAATGCCAACCATACATACAGGACACGCGGACAATAACACACAAAGGCAAACATAAAACAAGGGAACTTATATGTAACATAATCGAACGCCGAAGCCTGCCCGAGCAAGGAGGAGGAGCAGCCTCGGCGGCATCCGTGACACCGGGGTAACTCTTTTTCCCTTGACAAGTTTAAAATAGCCAAGTACAGTTAAACAGTGCATTCGGAAAGTATTCAGACCCCTTCACTTTTTCCACATTTTGTTACGTTACAGCCGTATTCTAAAATGGATAAACAAACAATACATTCCTCAATACAACAAATAAATTCAATATTATAAACAATTAATGTACAATAGCAATGTGTAAACCTTAATGAATCCATTACAAAAAGTATACATTGATGTTGTCTTTATTGGCGAAAGAGAGAACAAGTTAACTAAAGTATTTTCAAATTCATAGTGCTGAGCTGCAGCCCATACCGAAACCTTTGTGGCCGCCCGACGCTGAGCCCAACCCTGGGTTTATGCCAAGTGGCAGGCAGTCAAAGAACACAGGAGATAACAAACACCGTCCTTCCAGACCCCAAAGACTACATCTAGCTATGAGTAAGCCTATCACTCCTAGGGACAATAATTTTAGTCAAGGCCATGCCTCTAGGCCCCCAGGCAGAGCTCCCATTTGTTACCAGTGTGGTCAGGAAGGTCATACTAAGCCCATGTGCCCCAGGAACCATGCTAAAGTAGCCCAAATGTGAGTTATGCCAAGGCCCAAGTACATTGAGCGGGGTGAGAATCCCCCTTTGCAAGACATTGCTGTTTTACTCAATGGCCAGGAGGTCAGGGCACTTGTAGACACTGGCAGTATGCACACTATGGTGCAGAAGAAGTTGATTCCTACCCACATGTGGGACCAAGACTTTAAAGTTGCCATCCGGTGTGTCCATGGTGATGAGAAATATTACCCCACAGCTGAGGTTTACTTGAAAGTGCAGGGGCAGCCTTATCACTTCAGAGTAGGCCTAGCTGACTCCTTGCCTTTCCCTGGGGTGCTGGAACAGGATCTGCCTTTACACTGTGGGAACTTTGGTCTCCTTGCCATTCCAGTAATGTGGTCTTTACTAGAGCCAAAGCCAAGCAAGCTAAGTTGCAGGCCCAGACCCTTAGCACCTTACCCTTCTCAGTCAAAAGTTGAGGGAGTGCCAGGCAAGACTGGCAAGTCCAAAAGGCAGTGCAGGGCAGATAAGTTCCAGCGCACAGTGATCAAACCTCAAGGAGACACAAGTCTAGATGTACCCTTGGGCTTTAGGGTCCCTAGCAACATTGTTCAGCAACAGAAAGAAGACAAACTACTGGGCCCTCTGTATCAACAGGCCCTAGTGAACGAGTGGTCAGGACAGGCTGAAGCGGTTGGTAGCACTGAGGAGGGTTACTACTTTCTGAATGGAGTGTTATACCATTGGCAAAGACTCGCTGGCACGTAAATAGGCATGAATGATCAGTTCCCGAAGGAAATTGCAGAATGGCGCAAAGTTCTGTACCCAAATCTTCAAGGACAATAGATTAAAAGGGAAACGTGTAGCTCTCATAGCAGTTGGGGCGGCAGGTAGCTTAGTGGTTAAGAGCGTTGTGCCAGTAACCGAAAGGTCGCTGGTTCTAATCCCCGAGCCGACTAGGTGAAAAATCTGTTGATGTGCCCTAGAGCAAGGCACTAAACCCTAATTGCTTTGGGTAAGAGTGTCTGCTAAATGACTAATTTATTTAGATACAATTTATATTGATAGACAAAAAAGACTCCTCCATGGCTATTCTAAATATTACAAAGTTCCCATAGAGGAGTCGAATAATGGAACACCCAATACTAGCCAAGGTAGGGATTGTAATAAAATAATACAACAATTGTTAAAGAAATAAACTACAACTACAGTATACCATTCTAGATAGGGAATGTTGGAAAATAATTGTTATTAGACTTTCCATTTATAGTATTTTATGAATTGATAAGACAGCATTAGAAGAAAGGATAATTAAAATAATACATCTTCAAATATAAGGAACTGGAACACAAAAGTACTCAATCAACATGGTAGAGATAAAACACAGCAAACAGAGGACATACAGTGGCTTGCGAAAGTATTCACCCCCAATGGCATTTTTCCTATTTCGTTGCCTTACAACCTGGAATTAAAATTGAATTTGGGGGGGTTTGTATCATTTGATTTACCGTACACAACATGCCTACCACTTTGAAGATGCACATTTTATTTTTTTGTCAAACAAACAAGAAATAAGACAAAAGAACTGACAACTTGAGCATGGATAACTATTCACCCCCCAAAAGACAATACTTTGTAGAGCCACCTTTTGCAGCAATTACAGCTGCAAGTCTCTTGGGGTATGTCTCTATAGGCTTGGCACATCTAGCCACTGGGATTTTTGCCCATTCTTCAAGGCAAAACTGCTCCAGCTCCTTCAAGTTGGATGGGTTCCGCTGGTGTACAGCAATCTTTAAGTCATACCACAGATTCTCAATTGGATTGAGGTCTGGGCTTTGACTAGGCCAATCCAAGACATTTAAATGTTTCCCCTTAAACCACTCGAGTGTTGCTTTAGCAGTATGCTTAGGGTCATTGTCCTGCTGGAAGGTGAACCTCTTTCCCAGTCTCAAATCTCTGGAAGACTGAAACAGGTTTCCCTCAAGAATGTCCCTGTATTTAGCGCCATCCATCATTCCTTAAATTCTGACCAGTTTCCCAGTCCCTGCCGATGAAAAACATCCCCACAGCATGATGCTGCCACCACCATGCTTCACTGTGGGGATGGTGTTCTCGGGGTGATGAGAGGTGTTGGGTTTGCGCCAGACATAGCGTTTTCCTTGATGGCCAAAAAGCTCAATTTTAGTCTCATCTGACCAGAGTACCTTCTTCCATATGTTTGGGGAGTCTCCCACATGCCTTTTGACGAACACCAAACGTGTTTGCTTATGTTTTTCTTTAAGTAATGGCTTTTTTCTGGCCACTCTTCCGTAAAGCCCAGCTCTGTGGAGTGTACGGCTTAAAGTGGTCCTATGGACAGATACTCCAATCTCCGCTGTGGCGCTTTGCAGCTCCTTCAGGGTTATCTTTGGTCTCTTTGTTGCCTCTCTGATGAATGCCCTCCTTGCCTGGTCCGTGAGTTTTGGTGGGCGGCCCTCTCTTGGCAGGTTTGTTGAGGTGCCATATTCTTTCAATTCTTTAATAATGGATTTAATGGTGCTCCGTGGGATGTTCAACGTTTCAGATCTTTTTTTATAACCCAACCCTGATCTGTACTTCTCCACAACTTTATTTAACTAATTATGTGACTTATGAAGGTAATTGGTTGCACCAGATCTTATTTAGGGGCTTCATAGCAAAGGAGGTGAATACATATGCACGCACCACTTTTCCGTTATTTATTTTTTAGAATCTTTTGAAACAAGTTATTTTTTTCATTCCACTTCACCAATTTGGAAGTGAAAGGAAAAACGCCAAGGGGGGTGAATACTTTTGCAAGGCACTGTAGAAGGCACAGTTGTCACGCCCTGGCTCTGGGGACTCTTTTATGTTGAGCCAGGGTGTTAGTTTCTATGTTGTAGTTTCTATGTGTTTATTCTAGATCGTTTAGATCTATGTTGGCCAGGGTGGTTCTCGATCAGAGGCAGCTGTTGCTCGTTGTCTCTGATTGGGAACCATACTTAGGCAGCCTGTTTTGCACAGTTATTTGTGGGATCTTGTTCTGTATAGGTTTGTGTTGGTGAACCTGTAGACTTCACGTATCGTTTTGTTGTTTTGTTATTTGTGTATAGTACTCATTAAAAGATGTACGCATATCACGCTGCGCCTTGGTCCGGTTCTTACGACGATCGTGACAGAAGATCCCACCAAAGAAGGACCAAGCAGCGTGTTCAGGAGCAAACACCGGTAAAGGAACTGGAGAAGTTGGCGATGTCCCAGGTGGGCGAATGGTGGTCTTGGGAGGACATGTTCGTGGGCAAAGGGCCATGGGCAAAAGTTAAAGCCCTGGCAAGAGAGGAGGTACAGCGCCAACCGTGCCGTTGTCGGACAGGCGAGAGGCAACCCCAATAAATTTTTTTGGGGGGGCACACGGCATGGACGACGGGGCTGCTGGAGGCAGCTACAGGGCGAGTTTGTGGACTAGGAGAGGAGGCCACCAGGTTACGGGGGCCATTGGTCATGAGGGGGAAGGAGAGTGTAGAGGCACGGCGAGAGGTACTGGGGTGTGTTACCAGTCCGGTCCGGCCCGTTCCTGATCCCCGCACAAGGCAAGTGGTGTGTGTTCCCAGTACGTTCCGGCCTGTTCCTGTCCCTCACACCAAGCCTGTGGTGCGCGTCGCCAGCCCGGTCCGGCCTGTTCCTGCTCCCCGCACCAAGCCTGTGGTGCGCGTCGCCAGCCCGGCCGGCCTGTTCCTGCCCCTCGCACCAAGCCTGTGGTGCGCGTCGCCAGCCCGGCCCGGCCTGTTCCTGCCCCTCGCACCAAGCCTGTGGTGCGCGTCGCCAGCCCGGTCCGGCCTGTTCCTGCTCCCCGCACCAAGCCTGTGGTGCGCGTCGCCAGCCCGGCCCGGCCTGTTCCTGCCCCTCGCACCAAGCCTGTGGTGCGCGTCGCCAGCCCGGCCCGGCCTGTTCCTGCCCCTCGCACCAAGCCTGTGGTGCGCGTCGCCAGCCCGGCCCGGCCTGTTCCTGCCCCTCGCACCAAGCCTGTGGTGCGCGTCGCCAGCCCGGCCCGGCCTGTTCCTGCCCCTCGCACCAAGCCTGTGGTGCGCGTCGCCAGCCCGGCCCGGCCTGTTCCTGCCCCTCGCACCAAGCCTGTGGTGCGCGTCGCCAGCCCGGCCCGGCCTGTTCCTGCCCCTCGCACCAAGGCAGTGGTGCGCGTCGCCAGCCCGGCCCGGCCTGTTCCTGCCTCTCGCGCCAAGCCAGTGGTGTGCGTCGCCAGCCCGGCCCGGCCTGTTCCTGCCCCTCGCGCCAAGCCTGTGGTGCGCGTTGCCAGCCCGGTTCGGCCCGTTCCTGCTCCCCGCACCAAGCCAGTGGTGCGCGTCGCCTGCCCGGTTCAGCCTGTTCCTGCTCCCCGCACCAAGCCAGTGGTGCACGTCGTCAGTCCGGCACGGTCCGTGCCTGTTCCACCTGTGCCTGGTCCGGCACCGGTCAGCTGGTCCACGCCGGAGCCAGAACAATCCGCTCCACCGGTGTTCAGTCCAGCTCCGGCCAGCAGGGCCAGACCATGAGGGCGAGAGAGAGAGTGGTGGTCACGCCCGGAGCCGGATCCGCCTCCGAGGCGGAATGCCCATCCGGCCCCTCCCCTGTTGGGTTTAGTTGGGAGGGGGTACTGTCACGCCCTGGCTCTGGGGACTCTTTTATGTTGAGCCAGGGTGTTAGTTTCTATGTTGTAGTTTCTATGTGTTTATTCTAGATCGTTTAGATCTATGTTGGCCATGGTGGTTCCCGATCAGAGGCAGCTGTTGCTCGTTGTCTCTGATTGGGAACCATACTTAGGCAGCCCGTTTTGCACAGTTATTTGTGGGATCTTGTTCTGTATAGGTTTGTGTTGGTGAACCTGTAGACTTCACGTATAGTTTTGTTATTTGTGTATAGTACTCATTAAAAGATGTACGCATATCACGCTGCGCCTTGGTCCGGTTCTTACGACGATCGTGACAACAGTATGTGGGTATGTGCAGATATATTGTGATGGAAGGTGGGTGTTTTTGTTTTTGTAAAAGTGTGGAGTTAAGTGAGTGAAAAAGGAAAACGGTTGCAAATCCCAGAGCCCATGTGTGTTTGTGAGCAGGGGTTGTAAGAGAGAGCTTTCAATCTTGTGCAGATGAGGGATATGCATTTTAAAATAAATTATTAATATAGTTTATTTATTTATTGTCCTATCATGATGGAACAGTCCCCAACCCTATACCCTAGACACCCACCTGAGCAACCCATACATACACTAAGGAGTCCTTATCTGTTTTATGGGCCTACTGTAAGTAGCCTATACGCAGCCAAATCAGAAAGATGAATGCGGTCAGAGACCTACTAAAGCAGCACCGCCCCCTCAAGATTCTGAGCCTGGCTGGCAGGGTTGGTCCTACAAAGCCAAAGCCCCTGATGGGAGAGCATAATATACAAGGAAATTCTCAAAGCTGCTAATGAGAACCTTGACGACCTTGTACCTAGCCGGTGGGGATTCCGGTGGGGTGCCCCCACCCAGGTAGTGGCAGTGCTGGCAATACTAGCTGCAGTAACCCATGGGAAGGGGGTCACACTCTGACAATTAGTGAGGGGGAATATTATTGTGGCCCTGGTGGCAGAAAATAATTAAAGGTCTGACTGCACAGAGATGCTTGGGAAAATGGTCACAACGGGGTACCAGCGTGTGTGTGCTTCAGGGGAAGGGGGTGTATCTGATCTCCATCACCTAGGACTTGACAATGGTTAATAATATCTCAAAATGTTTGCATGCCTTTTCAAACAGCTGCAACTGAATATGCATTCGTAAATCAAGTCCTTTCTTGAGTTGGGCTCAGGGATGGAACAACTGTTGAGCATCTGAACTTATGGTTGTTTGTGGGGGTGTCACGACTTCGGCCGAGGCTGCCTCCCCTCCTTGTTCGGGCAGGCTTCAGCGTTCGTCGTCACCGGCTTACTAACCACTGCCGCCCCAATCATCATCACATTAGTATTGTCTTGTTAATCACACATACCTGGTTCTAATCCCCTCATTAGTCCGTGTATAAGTGTTCCATTTACATTACATTTTTGTCATTTAGCAGACGCTCTTATCCAGAGTGACTTACAGTTAGTGAGTGCATACATTTTAATTTTTCATACTGGCCCCCCGTGGGAATTGAACCCACAACCCTGGTGTTGCAAACGCCATGCTCTACCAACTGAGCTACATCCCTGCCGGCCATTCCCTCAGCCTACCCTGGACCAATTGTGCGCCGCCCCATGGGTCTCCCGGTCGCGGCCGGCTACGACAGAGCCTGGATTCAAACCAGGATCTCTAGTGGCACAGCTAGCACTGCGATGCAGTGCCTTAGACCACTGCGCCACTCGGGATAGTTCCCTCTGCCCCCTTGTCCTTGTGGGTGATTGTTAGTTGTGAGAGTAGTATAGCTTGGTGGAGCTACTCTTACATTTTGTTGCCAGGGTAGATTTTCCCCTGTGCCTATGTATTATTGGATTCTACCGTTACAGTGTATTTGCCAGGGATGAGAGTTTCCCCTGTGCCTGTTTTGTTGATCGCTATTTGAGCGCATTTGTGTGTCAACAAAGGAATAAACTCTGTATTCGGTGATTACCCTCCTGCGCCTGACTCCTTTCATCACACTCATCACAGAATCACCCACCCGCTATGGAGTCAGCGGGTGAAGAGCGCATGCCTGGAGTCGTGGCACGGGTCCAAGAGCATTCCATGATGCTGGACAGCTTGGGGGAAGCGATGGATCGGGTTCTTCAGGTCGGCCAACGCCTGGAGAGGAGAGAACCCGATCTGTCGAGACCAGCTGGTCAACCGGATCCAGCCACCTACACCCCAGCACCCGGAGGGATCCAGATATCCCGACCACAGGTGTTTGATGGGACGGCGGCACTGTGCCAGGGATTCCTCCTCCAAATGGAGCTGAACTTCTCCAGCATCAGGCCAGCGCGATCGGAGCAGGAGAAGGTGTCCGTCCTCGTTTCCTGCCTCTGTGGGAAAGCCCTGGAGTGGGCCAACGCGGTGTGGAACGAAGGAGGAGCCGTGTTGGAGGACTACGGGGATTTCTGGTCCACCTGAGGCAAGGGACGAGGACCGTGCAGGACTTCGCGTTGGAATTTCGGACGCTGGCAGCAGGGTCCGGGTGGAACGAGCGGACCCTAATCGACCATTTCCGGTGCCATCTGCGGGAGGACGTCCGAAGGGAACTAGCCTGCCGGGACACCATGTTGTCCTTCAATAAACTGGTGGACATGGCCATTCGTTTGGACAACCTGCTGGCAGCCAGAGGACATCCTGGTAGGGGTCTGCCCGTTTCCACCCCGGACGACTCGGATCCTGAGCCGATGGAGCTGGGTGGAGCCGCCAGCCGAGAGAGCGGAGGAGGACAGCGACAGTGCCACTCTGGTGGCACGAAGGGACAGTACGCCACACATCGTAGTCAACGTTCTTTTGGGCCTGGAGGCGGCAGGCAGGGCACTCATGCATCACCCCAGGTATTGAACACCCACACTTGTTCAGAGCCCTCTGCTGCACACTGTACCCTACCTATCCACTTTCCCGATCACATGGTAGTTCCCCAGTGTAAGGCGCTAGTCGATTCAGGCGCAGCTGTGAACTTTATGGACAGGGCATTTGCACGCCGTCAAGGCATTTCATTGGTTCCCCTATCCATTCCACTCCCCATCAGAGCACTCGATAGTCAACCATTAGGGTCAGGGTTTGTTACGGAAGTCACTATACCAGTCACCATGATCACCCAGGAGACACATTGTGAGCAGGTAATTTTTTCGATTATTGAGTCTCCTGCTTTCCCTGTGGTATTAGGTATCCCTTGGCTAGCACTCCACAACCCCATCTTCTCATGGCTGCAGAGGGCTCTCACGGGGTGGTCGCGAGAGTGTCAGGGTGTCTAGATGTTTCCGTTGGTGCAACCACGGTGGAAAGTCCAGACGGTACCTCCACCGTGCACATTCTCCCGAATACCTCGATTTGGCACACGCATTTTCTAAGACGGGAGGTCTCATCGGGCGGGGGATTGCGCAATAAACCTCCCAGGAGTCATGTGTACCCCCTGTCGCAGGCTGAAATGGAGGCTATGGAAACATACGTCTCCGAGTCCCTGGGCTAGGGGTATATACGTCCCTCCACTTCACCCGCCTCCTCGAGTTTCTTCTTTGTGAAGAAGAAAGAAGGAGGTCTGCGCCCGTGCATTGATTATCGATCACTGAACAAGGAGATGATTAGATTTAGTTATCCTCTCCCCCTCATTCCTTCAGTGATTGAGTCAATGCATGGGGCGCGCTTCTTCACTAAGCTAGATCTCAGGAGTGCATTCAACCTGGTGCGTGTTCGGTAAGGGGATGAGTGGAAGACAGCATTCAGCACAACCACAGGGCATTATGAATACCTGGTGATGCCCCACGGTTTGATGAACGAGGTGTTTTGGGACATGCTTGGTCGCGGTGTGGTGGTCTACATCGATGACATCCTGGTGTATTCCACTACTCGCGCCGAGCATGTGTCCCTGGTTCGCAAAGTGCTCGCCCGACTGTTGGAAAATGAACTTTATGCCAAGGCAGAGAAGTGTATGTTTTTCCAGCAGTCCGTCTCCTTCCTCGGATACCGCATTACCACCTCAGTTGTGGAGATGGAGGGAGATCGCATTTCAGCCATGAGTAATTGGCCGACTCCAACCACGGTTAAGGAGGTGCAGTGCTTCTTTGGCTTTGCCAACTACTATTGGAGGTTTATCCGGGGCTTTGGCAAGGTTGCAGCTCCCATTGCATCCCTGTTGAAGGGTGGGCCGTCCCGGCTCCACTTGTCTGCTGAGGCTGACCTGCCTTCACGACTTCGGCCGAGGCTTCCTCCCCTCCTTGTTCGGGCAGGCTTCTGCATCCGTCGTCACCGGCTTACTAACCACTGCCGCCCCAATCATCATCACATTTGTCTGGTCTTGTTAATCACACACACCTGGTTCTAACCCCCTCATTAGTCTGTGTATAAGTGTTCCCTCTGCCCCCTTGTCCTTGTGGGTGATTGTTAGTTGTGAGAGTAGTATAGCTCGGTGGAGCTACTCGTACATTTTGTTGCCAGGGTAGATTTTCCCCTGTGCCGGTTTCGTTGATCGCTATTTGAGCACATTTGTGTGTCAATGAAGGAATAAAGTCTGTATTCGGTGATTACCCTCCTGCGCCTGACTCCTTTCATCACACTCATCACAGGGGGAAAGGGGTTGAGTGTGTATGAGTGTGTGTGTGTGTGTGTATGTATCCCACATCTGTTGCTAGGGGGTAATGATGTTAGGGACAATATAGGATGAATCACAAGAATTGTTTACTAAAATAATAATTGCTTGCCAAAAATGTAATTTTTGTAATGGCAATCCTGGATGTAGGTAACAATCCTTTGCAAGAACTGCCTAAATTATTAGGCATATTATTTGTTAATTATGGAAATTAGGGTTGATATTTTTAATACATATATATTTTTTTATAGCTATATATAATGCAAATCGAGGTGTTGGCGATGGAAATGCTTTTGGCGGTTGATCTGCTTCTGTTCTGTGGGTAGCACTGTGTGCTCTTTTCGAAGGATGGGTCCCAGTCTCTCGGGGGCCCTGGGATCCGGGGGGACGGGGGTGGTCTGCTGGTCACTGGGATGACAACCCAACATGGGATGGGGAGGGGTTTTAACGGGTGGAATAGTGGGAGGTTTACTTAGTACAAATGCAAATATCATGGTATAGCTACAGTGCATTCGGAAAGTATTCAGACCCCTTGACTTTTTCCGCATTTTGTTACAATACAGCATTATTCTAATATGGATTAAATAAAAAATGTCCTCATCATTCTACACACAATATCCCATAATGACAAAGTGAAAACAGGTTTTTAGAAACAGAAATACCTTATTTACATAACTCAAAATTAAGCTCAGGTACATCCTGTTTCCATTGATCATCCTAGAGATGTTTCTACAACTTGACTGGAGTCCATCTGTGGTAAATTCAATTGATTGGACATGACTTGGAAAGGCACACACCTGTCTATATAAGGTCCCACAGTTGACAGTGCATGTCAGAGCAAAAACCAAGCCATGAGGTCAAAGGAATTGTCCATTTAGCTCCGAGACAGGATTGTGTCAAGGCACAGATCTGGGGAAGGGTACCAAAACATTTCTGCAGCATTGAAGGTCCCCAAGAACACAGTGGCCTCCATCATTCTTAAATGGAAGAAGTTAAGAACCACCAAGACTCTTCCTAGAGCTGGCTGCCTGGCCAAACTGAGCAATTTGGGGAGAAGGGCCTTGGTCAGGGGGGTGACCAAGAACCCGATGGTCACTCTGACGGAGCTCCAGAGTTCCCCTGTGAAGATGGCAGAACCTTCCAGAAGGACAACCATCTCTGCAGCACTCCACTAATCAGGCCTTTATGGTAGAGTGGCCAGACGGAAGCCACTCCTTAGTAAAAGGCACTCCATTTGGAGTTTGCCAAAAGGCACCTAAAGGACTCTCAGACCATGAGAAACAAGATTCTCTGGTCTGATGAAACCAAGATTGAACTCTTTGGCCTGAATGCCAAGTGTCACATCTGGAGGAAACCTGGCACCATCCCTACAGTGATGGTAGTGGCAGCATCATGCTGTGGGGATGTTTTTCAGCGGCGGGGACTGGGAGACTAGTCAGGATCGAGGGAAAGATGAACGGAACAAAGTACAGAGAGATCCTTGATGAAAACCTGCTCCAGAGCGCTCGGGACCTCAGACTGGGGCGAAGGTTCACCTTCCAACAGGACAACAATGCTACGCACACAGCCAAGACAACACAGGAGTGGCTTCATGACAAGTCTCTTTCACTAGCCACTGTATGGGGGATTGGAAATGATGCAGACAATTACATTAATGGAAGCTACAATCTATCTGCTATATTAAAGCTGATCTATCCCCTTTTTTATGATAAAAAATAGGTCCAGACCAGCAGTTGGCTGTCCCAGAAGAGGCCCATGAGCTAGTACACACCTTAGGTCACTCCATCCCCTGGGCAGGGCACCTGGGAAAGCACAAAACCACAGACCGCATGATTTTCCACTGGCCAGGCCTACAGGCTGACGTTGCTGAATTCTGCAGGAGTTGTCCTCTGTGCCAACAGACTTCGGCCAGAGGCCAATCCAAAGTACCTTTGCATCCCTTAACGGTAGCTAACACTGTGCCGTACACATTTTGCTTAACCACGGCATTCAAACGGGGCTGTAAAGAAAACTAATGGGACTGTAGTGACTATGTTTGCGTCAAAATCCGGGGTGTAAACTACGTTTCTATTCAAGCATTGATTGATATGGTAATAGTCCAATAGTATTCGAGTGAATATGAAAAAACTGACCCCTTTGACGCGGTTCGTTATATCGTGACATGTCACGACATAACGTACGGCACGCATTATGCAACTCATTGTGTGCTGTACAGCGTCTTTCCTCCAGGGGTAGCGCTTCTCTCACAGATTAAAAAGAATACATGATCAATGGTGAGTGTATACAGACCACAAATACAAATCCATCTAGACACCATTGCCCTAGAGCACACAAAAAACTATGCAAACCTCGGCCTAAACATCAGCGCCACAGCTGTGAACGATCTGAGAGACAAGGCAAGAAGGGCCTTCTATGCCATCAAAAGGAACATAAAATTCAACATACCAATTAGCGTCTGGCTAGAAATACTTGAATCAGTTATAGAACCCATTGCACTTTATGGTTGTGAGGTCAGGGGTCCGCTCATCAACCAAGAATTCACAAAATGGGAAAAACACCAAATTGAGACTGCATGCAGAATTCTGCAAAAAAAATATCCCCTGTGTACAACGTAAAACACCAAATAATGCATGCACAGCAGAATTAGGCCGATACCCGCTAATTATCAAAAGTCCAGCAAAGAGCCGTTAAATTCTACAACCACGTAAAAGGAAGCGATTCCCAAACCTTCCATAACAAAGCCATCACCTACAGAGAGATGAACCTGGAGAAGAGTCCCCTAAGCAAGCTGGTCATGGGGCTCTGTTCACAAACACAAAGAGACCCCACAGAGCCCCAGGAAAGCAACACAATTAGACCCAACCAAATCATGAGAAAACAAAAAGATAATTACTTGATACATTGGAAAGAATTAACACAAAAAACTGAGCAAACTATAATGCTATTTGGCCCTAAACAGAGAGTACACAGCGGCAGAATACCTAACCACTGTGACTGACCAAAACTTAAGGAAAGCTTTGACTATGTACAGACTCAGTGAGCATAGCCTTGCTATTGAGAAAGGCAGCCGTAGGCAGATCTGGCTCTCAATAGAAGACAGGCTATGTGCACACTGCCCATAAAACGAGGTGGAAACTGATCTGCACTTCCTAACCCCCTGCCAAATGTATGACCATATGTGACCGACTGGCTCGATTCGTTCTTATGTAGCAAAATTTGAAATTGTGTTTTTGACATTGGATAAAAGTAGAGACTCAGAGCTAGAAAATGGTGTATCATATACTACAGTTGAGGAACAATGAGAAAGTCATTCTGCTTTGAAAGTTGATAACCTCACTTTTGAGAAAATTCTCCTAGAATGTTTTGGCACCTACTGGAGAGCTGTTCTTTGTCTACACCCATTCAGCATCGTTCACACCCTTTTAAGCTTTACCCCACCCATCTCTTCAAGGATGTGAGGCTATTTACTAAACAACCAAAGATTTCAAGACTAAAGGCTGGTTTATACTACAGGGTGTGTTCATAAATTTTATATGGAGTGCCAGAGTGTGCTCTGGGCGTTCGTAAACTCAGAGCATTGTCAGATTGGCCGTTCGTAAATTCAGAGCGTTTCTCTCTCGTAGCGCACACTGGACGAAAAGTAGGGTTGATCCGAGCGTTCTGACCTAAAAACAGCAGTCAAGCTAACTGGCTAACGTTGGCTAGCTTCTTCCAGACACAAATGAGAGAACAGCTCACTCTGACCATTTTACTCACCCTAGCAGAGCTGGTTAGGCTGTTCTTATGTTATTCAGAGCATTGGTGACTGCAACTGTGCTGCTGGCATCAATTTAATGACGCTTTTTTTGCCAATGTTTACTGACACCAGCCATATTCAACGGGTGTTGAGTGTTCGTAAATTCATCAGTTATTCTGTGCTGTGGAATCGTAGTAGATAGCCAGAGCGAATTTACCAGCTACATCTATCGACAGTTGTCACAGTGACATCATAAACATTTTATTGAAATAATTACTTGCATAGTGGAGTCTTTTGTTTAGACTCTCTTAGCCATATACATGGATGGACACTTTTCCCTCTCTGTCACGGATGCCCTTAGTTTGATTATGTAATCCGGAGCCTTCTGTGTCCTCTTTTCAACTCTGTTTGCATGTTTACAATCAAACGCCAGAATCTTCTCCATGTCATTTTACATTTACATTTTAGTCATTTAGCAGACTCTCTCATCCAGAGCGACTTACATGTGTGCATACATTTTTCATACTGGCCCCCCGTGGGAATCGAACCCACAACCCTGGCGTTGCAAGCGCCATGCTCTACCAACTGAGCTACAGGAGGGCTATCACATCACCATAGCTATCACACTCTAATTCCACTGATTTCAAAACTCGGTCCTCCAGAAAGTGGAGAGCAACACTTATGCAGTTCTACTACGTGATATCTTTAAAAAAAGCAGTGTTAGAAAGGATTACCTACACATACTGACCAGCTCATATTATAAATATTCACTCCCTGTACCTGCTTCCCATCTCCCAGCGTCTGTCCTCACAATTAGAGACACATATTTCCCTCAAATTACACAGACCCACAAAGAATTCGATAACAAATTCAATTTTGATAAAGTGTAAAGTTAATTACTTGTGAGTTCATCAATAGTTAATTCAATCAATAGTACATTTTTCGCGTCATCACTGCGAGCCATCATGACTCTCAAAAGCAGTGACAGCCGCAGTTTACTTGTGAAGATAACTTTAGCGCCTCCCTAAAAACCTTATTCAAATTCGACACAAACCTTCAAATAGCTATGTAATGAGACATTATATAAACTATTTTTAGTGTTTTATTTACATTTTAGAGGTGATAAATTGGACAAATGGGGAGAAAAAAGTGGTTACCCCACACGACACATCTTCTCCTTTCACTATCACTCAGTAGCCTTCGCTTCCCCCTCAGCCATTTTTAAAAAGACCCGGCGGAGCTCCATTGTCTTCTTCAATCAGGCAGAGATGGGCAGCATGAAGGTCTCATCATTGGTTTTGCTGGAAAGGGGAGAAATTGTGCTTTACAATGGTATTAATATTACAGTTGACCTGGAAGTATTACATTTTTTGTGTGCTAAAATAAGTATACAGAACACTGCGATGTATGGAAGTTCGCTAGCTACCTTTACCTGTCATTGATGTACCATTGAAGCGGATTGGAATGGACATTGTGGGTCCGGTGGAGAAGAGCATGTCTCGGCACCATTTTATGCTTGTCAACAATGACTATGCTACAAAGTACCCAGAAGTCTACAAACTAAGATCCATCACAACCTGGTCAGTAGCCTTCTGCCTACTTCAGCTATTCTCTAGGGTAGTTATCCCTTAAGAAGTTTTAACTGACCAAGGCTCGATCTTCATGTCCAAACTGCTGAAGCAAGTGTACCACTTACTGGGGATCAAGGGCCTAACAACAACTCCATATCATCCTCAGACCGATGGGCAGATGGAAAGGTTTAACCAGACCCTGAAGCAGATGCTTCAGAAGTTTGACAGTCTACCTTCCTTCGCATATTGGGAAGTACCAAAGGCCTCTACTGGCTTCTCCCCCTTTGAGTAGCTCTATGGCTTTGATGTGCGAGGACCCTGACTCTGCTGAAAGAAACCTGGGGAGGAAACGAGCAGGTGAGAGCAGAACCCCAAAATTTTCTATGTTGTGAAGATGAGAGAGAAGTTGGAGAAGATGAGCACTTTTGCCCAGGAGCTCATTGCGGAGTCAAATCAAATCAAATCAAATTTTATTGGTCACATGCGCCGAATACAACAGGTGCAGACATTACAGTGAAATGCTTACTTACAGCCCTTAACCAACAGTGCATTTATTTTTAACAAAAAAATAAAAAATAAAACAACAACAAAAAAAGTGTTGAGAAAAAAAGAGCAGAAGTAAAATAAAATAACAGTAGGGAGGCTATATATACAGGGGGGTACCGGTGCAGAGTCAATGTGCGGGGGCACCGGCTAGTTGAGATAGTTGAAGTAATATGTACATGTGGGTAGAGTTAAAGTGACTATGCATAAATAATTAACAGAGTAGCAGCAGCGTAAAAAGGATGGGGTGCGGGGGCAGTGCAAATAGTCCGGGTAGCCATGATTAGCTGTTCAGGAGTCTTATGGCTTGGGGGTAGAAGCTGTTGAGAAGTCTTTTGGACCTAGACTTGGCACTCCGGTACCGCTTGCCGTGTGGTAGCAGGGAGAACAGTCTATGACTAGGGTGGCTGGAGTCTTTGACAATTTTGAGGGCCTTCCTCTGACACCGCCTGGTATAGAGGTCCTGGATGGCAGGAAGCTTTGCCCCAGTGATGTACTGGGCCGTACGCACTACCCTCTGTAGTGCCTTGCGGTCGGAGGCCAAGCAGTTGCCATACCAGGCGGTGATGCAACCAGTCAGGATGCTCTCAATGGTGCAGCTGTAGAATTCTTTGAGGATCTGAGGACCCATGCCAAATCTTTTCAGTCTCCTGAGGGGGAATAGGCTTTGTCGTGCCCTCTTCACGACTGTCTTGGTGTGTTTGGACCATGATAGTTCGTTGGTGATGTGGACACCAAGGAACTTGAAGCTCTCAACCTGTTCCACTACAGCCCCGTCGATGAGAATGGGGGCGTGCTCAGTCCTCTTTTTTTTCCTGTAGTCCACAATCATCTCCTTTGTCTTGGTCACGTTGAGGGAGAGGTTGTTGTCCTGGCACCACACGGCCAGGTCTCTGACCTCCTCCCTATAGGCTGTCTCATCGTTGTCGGTGATCAGGCCTACCACTGTTGTGTCGTCGGCAAACTTAATGATGGTGTTGGAGTCGTGCCTGGCCATGCAGTCATGGGTGAACAGAGAGTACAGGAGGGGACTGAGCACGCACCCCTGAGGGGCCCCCGTGTTGAGGATCAGTGTGGCAGATGTGTTGTTACCTACCCTTACCACCTGGGGGCGGCCCGTCAGGAAGTCCAGGATCCAGTTGCAGAGGGAGGTGTTTAGTCCCAGGATCCTTAGCTTAGTGATGAGCTTAGAGGGCACTATGGTGTTGAATGCTGAGCTGAATGCTGCTTCTCACTGTTGTTATAATAGGCTGAAGTGTTGATGTCCTTGTTGTTACTTCATCCATTCTCCCTAAGACTCTGAACTCTTTACTTGTATTTCCATCTATCACCACTAGTTCTCTCTCTCTTCCTACTAACATTGAAACTTAACTAACTGTCCTAGAGTTCCTTCAACCCTAGTTCTCATAACTTTTTAAATCTAATCTTTTCTCCTAACTTTTAAAAAACCTTTTCACTGATTTATTCACAAAATCCCTTTACCACCAATTTTTAGAATATGTGATCGGGTAGTCCCCACCTGCTTCTGACTTCTTTACACACAGACTTGGCAAACGATTGAACATCTTTTAGCCTAGTTTGAAATCTCTTTCCCCTCTTGGTGTAGGAATGTAACCAAGAATAACAGTCACCCCTTTTTAACTTTATTTTTCAGACAGATTGTCTAATAGGCAGTCTAATAGATTGTCATAGGAAGGAGGACATTATCTTTTCAAGCAAATATGATTCGCAAAAACCCTACTCTTTTAAAATCTTCTACCAGACAGCCGTCTAGTGTACATCTTATTGTACAGTTCAATTTACACAATGCATCTCTTCCCAACAATGCAATAGGTATATGTTCTGATACCAGTATGTGTATTTTAATGTCTCTTTGATTTTTATAGCAGAGCTCAATTGGTTCCTTAAGAGTAATCAACTGTTTTACTCCCTCAAATCCCTATCCTAATTAGTTAATTTTACATAGTGAGATGTGTAACCTCATCAGGCTCAACACAGATAAAAGCTTTTCCACTATCACTTCTCCTAGTCCCTTTTATTTTCACTTCAATTGTTGGATATTTTTCTTCTTCTCCCTAATCGGTGCTATCAGCTGACACCCCCCTTCGGATCTTCTAGGCACTCTAGAATCCTTGCTCCTTTAAGGGTTCACCTGTCCTCCAGATGATCTTCACTTGCTCCTTTATCTTCCTCAGAAATTCCCTCTTTCCAGAAACGATCTATGGATATGATAACAACTTTTACCTCTAGTTGTGGCTGATACAATTGCATTTGACCTTGTTCAGTTGAAGCTGTAGCAGTGATTGTTGATTTGGTTCACTCTGATTCTTCATAACCAAAGCTTCTCTTCTCCTTCTTCTTCTCCCCCAGTTGTATTTGATTGAGTTTTCTGAGAGTTTCTTGGTCCTGTTCTTTCTGGTTGTGTTCCTTTTTTCTGTACAAATCCACTTGATGGGCTATATGATCTGTATAGACACCTTTTGTCATGCTTCCAAGTCCAACCACCTCTGCCAGTTTACTCCTTACTGGTGAGGGCAGTCCCATCTGCAATTTAGCTCTCAAAATTGACTGCTCAATTTGACTCACATCTGGATCATTTCCAGTAATATTTCTCCACACTTGATGAACTCTTGACACATAGGCTCTCGGATTTTCTTGTTGTCCTAGTGGATCAATCAGAATGTTATCAGGATGTACATTTGTTGGAAATGTATCTTTCAATGCTCTCCACAGACGATTCCTACTTGCAGCCAACAATTCAGGGTCGTTCACTGCAGTCCCCACATATCTATTCAGTCCCGCTCTCTGAAAAATGTCTTCCATACCTGGAATCCCCAGGAGATTAGCCAAAAGTCTCTTAATGTCTCCTATAGCAGACTGTGTTTCCACTGTAATTTCTTCCAATTTTGAAATCCAAGGATAGGCTCCATCTTGAAGAGTAGGCAGCTTCTCAAGTATATCTGACATATCGGTACTTTGCAAAGGCTTATATTCTAAGTTTCGACCTCGAATGATCACCGGCATAATTTTCTTGCTAGTGCCCTCTTTCCTTGGCCTCAATGTATATTTTTTCTCAGATTCTTGGGATTCTTTTCTCAGCAGTTTCTTCTTCTGTATCTTCAGCTTCTTGAGTTGTTCCTCCAGTTCTTTTACTTCTTCTAAACTATTCGCTTTATCCAGGCATGATACGCATCGGTCTATATCTCTTTCTATTTCTTCTGTGCTAGTCATTGTTGGATAAAATCCTCTTGAATATGAAGCACCTTTACTCTCCCACTTTTTATCGCTGTCTTCATCTTTGCTTTTATCTGTACTCGAATCTCTTGTATTCTTCTTCTTCAAACATCCATCACCCCTTCTTTCCGCTCTTGCCAACCTCTGTCTGATCACAGGGTCATATCCACCCATGATCTCTTCTGGATCACTCTGATCATCATCATCATCATCATCATCATCATCTTCATCAGGTTCCATTCTCCTGAACTTCATTCTACCCTTAGTTTCCAGACATCTCTGTGTTTTCTTACTTCTGGAGTTTGGATTCATTTTTATGGTCGTTTCTGCTTGTCCTCTCTCTATTATTCGTTCATCTTCATCTCTGATGCAGTAATCACCCTCCTGAATGATCACCGGAAGCTGAGGATAGACGTCCTTAAGCTCTACTTCTTCCTCATAAGGTGGGGGTCTTTTTGCTGAATCCGTATGTGAGAAAGGTGTACTGACTTCTGCCATTAGTTTTTCTGTCGCCTTTCCTTGTTTCACCATTCTCTCTATACCTTTGTTTATTTTATCGCTGGCATCCTCCATCAGTTTTTGTCCTTCATTCTCAAACAGCTTAAGAACACCCAGCTCTCTTTGTCTCTTTTCTTTACGTTGTTCCCTTTTTTTCCCTTTCTTTTGATCTGCTTTATGAATTGACAGAAGCACTTTTATTATGTTGATTACATCAGGGTTAAGAGTCCCTTCCACTGGCCATGGTTGTTCATTGTCAGGCCAACGTTTGTTCCATTTTCCAGATAACTTCGCAATACCATTAACTAAAGGATTACTATTTTGTACTATATCAACAGGTGTAATTACCTTCATTTTACATTTACATTTTAGTCATTTAGCAGACGCTCTTATCCAGAGCGACTTACAGGAGCAATTAGGGTTAAGTGCCTTGCTCAAGGGCACATTTACGTCATTTAGCAGACGCTCTTATCCAGAGCGACTCACAAATTGGTGCATTCACCCTATAGCCAGTGGGATAACTTTATCCTATCCCAGGTATTCCTTAAAGAGGTGGGGTTTCAAATGTCTCCGGAAGGTGGTGAGTGACTCCGCTGTCCTGGCGTCGTGAGGGAGCTTGTTCCACCATTGGGGTGCCAGAGCAGCGAACAGTTTTGACTGGGCTGAGCGGGAACTATGCTTCCGCAGAGGAAGGGGAGCCAGCAGGCCAGAGGTGGATGAACGCAATGCCCTCGTTTGGGTGTAGGGACTGATCAGAGCCCGAAGGTACAGAGGTGCCGTTCCCCTCACTGCTCCATAGGCAAGCACCATGGTCTTGTAACGGATGCGAGCTTCAACTGGAAGCCAGTGGAGTGTGCGGAGGAGGGGGGTGACGTGAGAGAACTTGGGAAGGTTGAACACCAGACGGGCTGCGGCGTTCTGGATGAGTTGTAGGGGTTTAATGGCACAGGCAGGGAGGCCAGCCAACAGCGAGTTGCAGTAATCCAGACGGGAGATGACAAGTGCCTGGATTAGGACCTGTGCCGCTTCCTGTGTAAGGCAGGGTCGTACTCTCCGAATGTTGTAGAGCATGAACCTGCAGGAGCGGGTCACCGCCTTGATGTTAGCGGAGAACGACAGGGTGTTGTCCAGGGTCACGCCAAGGCTCTTCGCACTCTGGGAGGAGGACACAACGGAGTTGTCAACCGTGATGGCGAGATCATGGAACGGGCAGTCCTTCCCCGGGAGGAAGAGCAGCTCCGTCTTGCCAGGGTTCAGCTTGAGGTGGTGATCCGTCATCCATACTGATATGTCGGCCAGACATGCAGAGATGCGATTCGCCACCTGGTTATCAGAAGGGGGAAAGGAGAAGATTAGTTGTGTATCGTCAGCGTAGCAATGATAGGAGAGGCCATGTGAGGATATGACAGAGCCAAGTGACTTGGTGTATAGGGAGAAAAGGAGAGGGCCTAGAACTGAGCCCTGGGGGACACCAGTGGTGAGAGCACGTGGTGCGGAGACAGCTTCTCGCCACGCCACTTGGTAGGAGCGACCGGTCAGGTAGGACGCAATCCAGGAGTGAGCCGCGCCGGAGATGCCCAGCTCGGAGAGGGTGGAGAGGAGGATCTGATGGTTCACAGTATCAAAGGCAGCAGACAGGTCTAGAAGGACAAGAGCAGATGAGAGAGAGTTAGCTTTAGCAGTGCGGAGAGCCTCCGTGACACAGAGAAGAGCAGTCTCAGTTGAATGACCAGTCCTGAAACCTGACTGGTTTGGATCAAGAAGGTCATTCTGAGAGAGATAGCAAGAGAGTTGGCTAAAGACGGCACGCTCAATAGTCACACTTCATAGTCCTGATATCCTTTTCCCCATTGTAACAACTCTTTTATATTCCTTTATTGTGAATTATTTTATTATTTTAGAATATATAGCTTATAGTGTCCTCCCTTTAATTTTTAATATAAAAAAAAAAAAAAAAAAAAAAAAAAAGATTAATCAATAAAAATATGAATATTCAAAAATATATATATATTTTTTTTCTATTTCCTATTTTACTAATTTATCAATTAGTGGCTATCTTACCACCTTCAATCAGGAAAAGTACAGGAAAGTAGACAACTTCAGAGCAATCCAAAAAGAAAATACCTATAATCCAGCAACACTACAGTACTCATAAACCCCATTATTTAATAAGCACCCAATCATCTTAATTTTACAGAATAATGTCAGTACTCGATTCCCAACACAACTCTAATCAAACCCACTCATGCACAGAAACTCCAATATGCAATTTTTAATTTCAATTGATCAGTCTGTTGCCAAGTCCCTGCCAAATTGTCATAACATCAAATATCCTGTAGGGGAAGGCTTTGTAAACAGAACAGCACTAGCCTGATTCTCTTTTGACTTGATCCTGTCGCAGCAGCCTCTGTCGCGTCACACCCTGTCACATGATGTACACGTCAGCACTTCCTCTCTCTCTCTCTCTCCTCTCATATGACAAAAGAACAAAGAAACAGACAAGAATTTAGCAGTTTATGCAGTCACTGAGTTACTTCAACCATTCAATATTCCTCCAGTCACATTCGCTCTAAGAATTAACTCAGGAATCGTATAAATAGCTCAATAAAATTTTTATTTTATTTATTTATTTAATTATTTTAATTTTAATCCGTCAACATCTCTCTCTCATTTATCAATTCAATAGGTCTCAAGAAAACAGTTTCATCTTCAAACAACAGCCGATGTAACAACCAGAATACATCATTAGACTCTAAATCTCTACGTTCGTCTGCGTCTGTGTCTCCCCGCAGCACAGTGTAGCAGAGGAGTGACCTATTTACCCCTACGTCACTCTAGTGTCGTAAAATCACACGCATGCGCAGTACATTCATCACTACGATTTCACAGTGGAAGGAGCCCTCTTCACTCCAGACAACAGAACGTTAGCATTCTCGCTATAGCTCCTCTCCTTTACCCTTATAGACAAACAATAACACTAAACAGAGCTCACAAAACATCAGGCACCAAGCCCAAACTATCTAAACACAATATTGGTGGCTCGTCCCATTCCTGTGGACCACCAAGGAAAAAATATTAAACATAACCCGCATTAAAAATTGGCATGTAGCATGAAAAATTAGCATTTAGCATTAGCATTAGCATTAGCATGTAGCATGAAGCATAATTAGCAGGCCACGTTAGCATTTCTCCCTCCGCCGTGCCGTAAAATTCCTTTTGTTAGCTAAATTTGTGCTACCACGAGGACTGTGGAATTGACATGAGAGATTACATCAATCAAATAATTCGTCAACTATTAGCTGAGAGGCAACATGCATTATCAATATACCACGGCCTCCAGTCCCCAGGACTCACCTAAACACACCTAACGCGTTATTAGGATTTTCGGCCCACCTTATAGGTCGCCTTCATCAAAGGGCTTCCGTTGATCCACAGCGGTTCTAAGTTACATACATCTGCCCAGGCCATTCCTCTCTCAATCGATTGTTCTTGAACTCTTATTCAAGCAAAATATCTCTATAGACACTCTATAGGCACTCCCCCCTTTTGCGCTGTTTACCAGTGCAAAGAAATTTAGAATGGTTAGGCCAGACCCCTAGTTCGCAGCAATAAAAGCAACAAAAGCACACACCGGTCCTTTACGGTACATCTCCTGAGCGCACACCCAAAAGCTGACGAAGGAAACACACACAAGACCGTGAGAAATCTCACCTTAAGCCGGCGTCTTGAGCGAGAGTCACGTCGTTGCTCATGAATATAACACTGAAGAGACGCAGATCCGCCTCATCACTCGTCGCCAAATTTGTAGTGTCGAGTCTAATGTTGCTAATTATGCTGTAACAAAGGAGTCCGCTTATACTGAACTTTGATCATAAGTTTTATTCATATCACAAGATTTCAGCATAAGTTTACAGATGTCATGATCACCCGGAGAGCAGTGTTTTCCAAATTACAATGGCCGCTCTGCTCTTCTTTGTTTAAACCCAGTACTTATAATATTCCCCAAAATATGGGTGGCTCCCTCTACTGTCCAATCCCCTGTCTACAACACACACTCCCTCTCTTCTATGGGGCGTCACCCTAAAACGACTCCCTCTGAAACTAAATAAACATCCTCTCAGGTTCCACTTGAAAACATTAGCAAAGTCATAATCTTAATACACTACACAGGAATCAGGAGGATAGAGTTATGGTCAGATTTGCCAAATGGAGGGCGAGGGAGAGCTTTGTATGCGTCTCTGTGTGTGGAGTAAAGGTGGTCTAGAGTTTTTTTTCCTCTGGTTGCACATTTAACATGCTGGTAGAAATTAGGTAGAACGGATTTAAGTTTCCCTGCATTAAAGTCCCCGGCCACTAGGAGCGCTGCATCTGGATGAGCGTTTTCCTGTTGATTTATGGCCTTGTACAACTCATTCAGTGCAATCTTAATGCCAGCATTGGTTTGTGGTGGTAAATAGATAGCTATGAAAAATATAGATGAAAACTCTCTTGGTAAATAGTGTGGTCTACAGCTTATCATAAGATACTCTACCTCAGGCGAGCAAAACCTCGAGACTTCCTTAGTATTTGATTTTGTGCACCAGCTGTTGTTTACAAATATACACAGACCGCCACCCCTTGTCTTACCGGAGTCAGCCGTTCTATCCTGCCGATGTAGCGTATAGCCCGCTAGCTGTATGTTATCATTGTCGTCGTTCAGCCACGACTCGGTGAAACATAGGATATTACAGTTTTTAATGTCCCGTTGGTAGGATAACCATAATCTTAGGTCATCCAATTTGTTATCCAATGATTGAAGATTGGCTAATAGGATTGATGGAAGAGGCAGTTTACTCGCTCGCCGTCGGATCCTTACAAGGCACCCCGATCTACGTCCACGATATCTCCGTCTCTTCCTCACGCGAATGACGGGGATTTGGGCCTTGTCGGGTGTCTGTATGATATCCTTCGCGGCCGCCTCGTTGAAGAAAAAATCTTCGTCCAATACAAGGTGAGTAATCGCTGTCCTGATATCCAGAAGCTCTTTTTGGTTATAAGAGACGATGGCAGAAACATTATGTACAAAATAAATTACAAATAACGCGGAAAAACACACATAATAGTACAAATGGTTAGAGGGCTGTAAAACGGCAGCCATCTTCTCCGGCGCTGTTCCTTCTAGGTCACCTAGAAGTCCCACCAGCGCCAAAGACCTGGTATGACCAGTTAGCCAGAGACAGGAGCTTTGATCCTGGACAGATGGTGCTCGTAATGCTCCCCACAGAAAGCAGCAGTTTGCTTGCCAAATGGCAAGGCCCTTTTGAGGTCACCTAGAAAATGGGGCCTACCACATATGAGATAGCCACACCTGGAGAGGCAGTCTCACACAGGGTCCTGCATGTGAATCTCCTGAAGGAGTGGTTCCAAGACCTGAGAAGCAGACAGATCTGAAACAAGTATTAATGATAAGGACAGTGGAGGATGAGGAGGAAGTGGAAGAGCAATACTTATCTGGTCAGACCCCCTCCAGCTCCATCTTGGATCTCAGCCACCTCTCAGAAGACCAGCAGGCCCAGGTGAGAGCCTTTGTGATCCAGTCATTTTCCAAGAAGTCCCCGGGCACACAGACCTGGTTGAGCACGACATAATGCTGAAAGAAAATGCTCTTGCCAGATGCATGAGCTACTGTATCCCTGAGCGCCTCCTGGTGGCGCTGAAGAAAGAAATTGATGGAGTGAGTGGTGCAGTCCTATGGTGCTGGTCCAAAGAGCTGAAGGTGTTCAGGGCCCCCTGGGGGCTGTTCCATTTCACAAAAATGCAGTTTGAATGTCACGGAGCTCCGGCAACCTTCCAGCAGCTCATGGATCAGGTACTATCTGGTCTGTCTGATTTTGCTTCTAACTACCTCGATGATGTTGTCAACCACAGCTCTATCTGGGAAGAGCATCTGCAGCATCTGAAGATGCTGACCAAGAAGACCTGTCCAGACAAGGTCCAGTGGACAGAAGAGGCAGAGAATGCCTTCGAGGACATCAAGAAAGCTCTGAGTAAGCAAACCTTGTTGTACAGTCCAGATTTTGACAATACTTTTAGCGTGCAAACGGATGCCTCTGAGTGTGGTGTAAGAGCTGTTCTTCTGCAGGGTGAACCAGGGGACTGCCATCCTATTGACTACATTAGCCGGAAGCTGTTCCAGAGAGAGACTCAGAATTCGACAGTGGATAAGGAGTGCCTGGCAGTCAAGTAGGCTCTGGATTTGTACAGGTAATATATCCTTGGCAGAGAGTTCTCATTGGAGATGGACCACTGGGCTCTGCAGTGGATGGACAGTGTGAAGGACTACAATGCCTGCATCACCCGTTGGTAACTTTCCATGCCAGAGACGCGACCCAGTCGTTCAGTCTTTTTGTTCTGCATCTATGGACATGACCCAGTCGTTCAGTCTTTTTGTTCTGTATCTATGGACACGACCCAGTCGTTCAGTCTTTTTGTTCTGTATCTATGGACACGACCCAGTCACTCGTTCTAAATGTTCCATTGCCATACTGGCTGGCAACGTTCTTATCCCTTGCTTGCTAGCTAGCCAACTACGGCTAACTTACAGTCACGTCAAACAGTGCAGCCATAACAACAGTAGCTGCATTTGCATTTGCATTTGTTTAAGCTGTTTTCTAGTGACATTTATTTGGATATATCCAAAACAATGAGCTAATGAGGCACGATTTCGCCTGGCATAGAAAAAATGCTCTCTCATCAGGACACTGTTGTTCAGTGGAGCTAGCCAACAACACAGCTAACACAATCACTTCAAACTGAAGCTGGAAAGACTGCTAACTAGCTGCACTTCATTTCGTTCAACCTTTTTTCAAATGACATTTCTTTGTATATATCCATAAAAATTATGCCAGCTGATTCATGATTTCAACTGGCTGAGAAATGCTCCCTGCCTGTCCGTCTATGGGCAGTGGCGATTTTAGCATGTAAATCTTGGTGGGGCAAACAGTTCTATTTTTGTTTCATCAGATCAGAGGACATTTCTCCAAAAAGTATGATCTTTGTCCCCATGTGCAGTTGCAAACCGTAGTCTGGCTTTTTTATGGCGGTTTTGGAGCAGTGGCTTCTTCGTTGCTGAGCGGCCTTTCAGGTAATGTCGATATAGGACTCGTTTTACTGTGGATAAACAGTGGGGGGAAAAAGTATTTAGTCAGCCACCAATTGTGCAAGTTCCCACTTAAAAAGATGAGAGAGGCCTGTAATTTTCATCATAGGTACACGTCAACTATGACAGACAAAATGAGATTTTTTTTTCCAGAAAATCACATTGTATTATTTTTTATGAATTTATTTGCAAATTATGGTGGAAAATAAGTATTTGGTCAATAACAAAAGTTTCTCAATACTTTGTTATATACCCTTTGTTGGCAATGACACAGGTCAAACGTTTTCTGTAAGTCTTCACAAGGTTTTCACACACTGTTGCTGGTATTTTGGCCCATTCCTCCATGCAGATCTCCTCTAGAGCAGTGATGTTTTGGGGCTGTCACTGGGCAACACAGACTTTCAACTCCCTCCAAAGATTTTCTATGGGGTTGAGATCTGGAGACTGGCTAGGCCACTCCAGGACCTTGAAATGCTTCTTACGAAGCCACTCCTTCGTTTCCCGGGCGGTGTGTTTGGGATCGTTGTCATGCTGAAAGACCCAGCCACGTTTCATCTTCAATGCCCTTGCTGATGGAAGGAGGTTTTCACTCAAAATCTCACGATACATGGCCCCATTCATTCTTTCCTTTACACGGATCAGTCGTCCTGGTCCCTTTGCAGAAAAACAGCCCCAAAGCATGATGTTTCCACCCCCATGCTTCACAGTAGGTATGGTGTTCTTTGGATGCAACTCAGCATTCTTTGTCCTCCAAACACGACGAGTTGAGTTTTTACCAAAAAGTTATATTTTGGTTTCATCTGACCATATGACATTCTCCCAATCCTCTTCTGGATCATCCAAATGCACTCTAGCAAACTTCAGACGGGCCTGGACATGTACTGGCTTAAGCATGGGGACACGTCTTGCACTGCAGGATTTGAGTCCCTGGCGGCGTAGTGTGTTACTGATGGTAGGCTTTGTTACTTTGGTCCCAGCTCTCTGCAGATCATTCACTAGGTCCCCCCGTGTGGTTCTGGGATTTTTGCTCACCGTTCTTGTGATCATTTTGACCTCACGGGGTGAGATCTTGCGTGGAGCCCCAGATCGAGGGAGATTATCAGTGGTCTTGTATGTCTTCCATGTCCTAATAATTGCTCCCACAGTTGATTTCTTCAAACCAAGCTGCTTACCTATTGCAGATTCAGTCTTCCCAGCCTGGTGCAGGTCTACAATTTTGTTTCTGGTGTCCTTTGTCAGCTCTTTGGTCTTGGCCATAGTGGAGTTTGGAGTGTGACTGTTTGAGGTTGTGGACAGGTGTCTTTTATACTGATAACAAGTTCAAACAGGTGCCATTAATACAGGTAACGAGTGGAGGACAGAGGAGCCTCTTAAAGAAGAAGTTACAGGTCTGTGAGATCCAGAAATCTTGCTTGTTTGTAGGTGACCAAATACTTATTTTCCACCATAATTTGCAAATATATTCATAAACAATCCTACAATGTGATTTTCTGGAAAAATTTTTTTCACTTTGTCTGTCATAGTTGACGTGTACCTATGATGAAAATTACAGGCCTCTCTCATCTTTTTAAGTGGGAGAACTTGCACAATTGGTGGCTGACTAAATACTTTTTTCCTCCACTGTAGATACTTTTGTACCTGTTTCCTCCAGCATCTTCACAAGGTCCTTTGCTGTTGTTCTGGGATTGATTTGCACTTTTCGCACCAAAGTATGTTCATCTCTAGGAGACAGAACTCCTTGCTGAGCGGTATGACGGCTGCGTGGTCCCATGGTGTTTATACTTGCGTACTATTGTTTGTACAGATGAACGTGGTACCTTCAGGCGTTTGGAAATTGCTCCCAAGGATGAACCGGACTTATAGAGGTCTACCATTTTTTTTCTGAGGTCTTGGCTGATTTCTTTTGATTTTCCCATGATGTCAAGCAAAGAGTCACTGAGGTTGAAGGTAGGCCTTGAAATACATCCACAGCTACACCGCCAATTAACTCAAATGATGTCAATTAGCCTATCAGAAGCTTCGAAAGCCATGACATCATTTTCTGGAATTTTCCAAGCTGTTTAAAGGCACAGTCAACCTAGTGTATGTTAACTTCTGACCCACTGGAATTGTGATACAGCGAATTATAAGTGAAATAATCTGTCTGTAAACAATTGTTGGAAAAATTACTTGTGTCATGCACAAAGTAGATGTCCTAACCGACTTGCCAAAACTGTAGTTTGTCAACAAGAAATTTGTGGAGTGGTTGAACATGTGTTTTAATGACTCCAACCTAAGTATATGGAAACTTCCGACTTCAACTGTATAATTTATCTTCATATGACAAGGATTAAAAAGGATTTGCCAGTAGATTGTCGACTTGATTCATGATGATGACTGCTAGCTTGCTAGCTAAGATGTTGAAAGTATTGAAAGTATGATGTTGACATGATCAGTCCAATCAAAGCTACGGTAGATATAACGTGATTTGACGTCATTTTATCTGTGGCCAATGACTGTGAGCCTTCTTGGATGGGCACTTTTAATGTAACTCTATGGCAGCACCCAAGGGGCTTGAATTTGCGAGCTCTCCCCGTAGATTATGCGGTGACGTAGTGTCCCCATGAGTGACAGAACACTGAGCCAATCACGGCTCAACTAGAGAACATTACCATCCCCTACGCTTCGTATTTTCCTCTGGCTTCCCCACCACAAAAGAAAGCACTAGGCTGAAACACCTGCATTTTGGAGCTGCCTTACTCAAGAAAGCAAAAAAGAGACAATGTTTGTACGCGGCATTATTAACTCAATTATTTTATTTTATGTTTTACATTGTTTGCAAACTGATATGTAACACATATTAATGCCAAAATAACATGCAAAACAGACCAAAACATATATCTTTTTTAATATATCTTTTTTAGCTAAACAGATGGGGCTCTCTGAATATTGAAACAATGTTGCAAATGTCGGCGAGACAGACAGCAAGGTTTATACAAATCTCCGCTGTAGAATTCTAAATGTTAGTCTAAAAGAAATGTGAGATAATCTCTACATGCTTTTTATAGTGGAGATCAAGTTCATAAATTGCCTTTCTGGGTTGATGAGACAGTAGATTGCGCAGTCAGATGGAACAGAGTAAATAGGCATTTTAACATCGTAGATTTAGCCGGTGGTAACTTGTGGAATAGACACCGGCTGGAATGCGGTTTTATCCAATCAGCATTCAGGATTAGAACCACCCGTTGTATAAAAAACATATATTATAAAATACAATCATAATTAAAGTGATAAATCAGCCCCACTTTCTTTAACCTCCATAAAATAACCAGATAAATACACTGACTACAGTACATCTCAATCTATGTTTTACCCTATACAGTACAAAACTACAATTCATTTCACTTTATGCATATCACTCTTATAATGAGATGTCAAGGGAAGTGCCTCACATTTTCGAGAACAAGAGTTAGGGCATGTCAATATTGGCATTGTGGATTATACTCTGGGAGATTAAATCCACTATAAAAGTAAGTGCAGCCAACTGGTTTTCATACATAAATAAGCCAATGGACCCAAAACAGTCTTCATAGAATAGGACAGAGATGTCTCTCACAATGCTGCATGACAGATGACAGAATATGATTGCAATGATGAACGCCATACAATGACTAAACAGAGAATAATGATTAATGAAAGGGTAGTGAATGAAAGGAAGTATAATTCTTATAGTATCTTGCAAGACTGTAGCAGTATCATCCAGCCCTTTTCAACAGATTGGAGTGTAGATGATGAACAGTAATCCCCTCATGAGTAAAACCATATTAGATTCACTCTGACAAAGGAGTGATAAAAAAGTGCCCCTTGATTATGGGACTACAAGGAATGCATTTCTGTGTACAGTACACCAAGTTATGTCCCAATAGCCTACATAGAGCTTTTCAGAATAGTTCCCTACAATGTGCTAGCTATTGGCTCTGCTGGATAACATAATGCTATGGAATAGCCTACACCCCCCAAGATGCAAAGCTATATGCTCCCACGGGACAGAGAGACCATTAAACAACGAAGATAATATCATCAAAAACATTCACAATGCCTCCCATATTGCACAATTATAAGCACTTCAATACACCAAGTAAATGCATTACTCCTACAATATGTATTTTTGGCTCAACTGTTTGTGGACAAGGCACAAATTTGGTACAAGGCACAGTGTATACAGTAGTGTATAGTGAAAGTATCTTGCTTTGGAAGCATTATTGGTGATAATGCTGATTTGACAGATCGTCAAAGTCTCGTGAGATTTGCTCTCTCTCTCTACAAGGCACAAAAGGTCAATGGCACCGCCTCAACAGTGTGTCAATATGACTTCACATTTCTGTGCTATAAAAATGCCACATGTCCCTCTATTCACACACACACACACACACACACACACACACACACACACACATTTGTTTTAATATCCTTGTGGGTACCATACAATTGATTTCCATTCAAAATTATATTTTCCCTAACACCTAACCCTAACCCTTAACCTAACCCTAACTCTTAACCCTAACCCCTAACCTTAATTCTAACCTTAACCCTAATTGTAACTCTAACCCTAACCCCTAAGCCTAAAATAGCCTTTTTCCTGTGTGGACCGGCGAAATGTCCCCCCTTGTCCCAATTTGTGTTGTTTTACTATCCTTGTGAGAACTTCTAGTCCCCACAAGGATAGTGAAACCAAAAACACACACAAACACACATAATTGCACTTTGATGGCTTCGCCTCCTCTGTCTCTCTCCTCAGCAGAGCAGTGCTGTGGCCTCTACTGCTTCCTGCCTGTCTGTCTGGTTCTACTCCACTGTGACAGACTTGGCCAGGTTCCTGGGACAGTCCACCTGCAACCAGAGGAGAGAGAGACAGCCATTAAACCAGCTCAATCCTGAAGAGTAAAGGAGACAACACAAAACTAGATACACATTCAGCATAGTTGATTTTGTGAGTACTTGTAACAGTAGATTTTAATGCTTGTTGTAATGAAATCTAAATAAAATCAGAGTAAATACTGGGAATTAAAAGGTACAGTAACGGATGTCTGTGAGCAAAGGAAAAGATAGCAGTAAGACAAGATAGGTTGTAGTGGTAGACACACGTCGTATCCTCGCAGCACGGCCAGGTGAAAGGACAGGAGTTGCAGTGGGATGACACTGAGGATGCCCTGGAGACAGTCCACTGTCTGAGGCAGCTCAATGGTCTTGTACGCATTCTTAGACACCTCTGGGTCATCCTGGCAACACAGGATAATCGGCCGCCCCTGAGGGTGAAAGAGATTATTAAAGTATTTTGATAGTCAGGCTGTGTGTGTGCTTGTGGTTGTATGTACGTGTGTTTGTCTAGGTGCAATTCCATGGTAATATAATGATGCTGAGACTCAGATTTTTCACTTTAAAAGTATGATAAACAAAAACCATTGATTGAAAAGTTAAACAAACCATACAACTCTATGAATAATGACTACTTTTAACAATCTCCACAGAAAATTTAACAAAAACACATTTACTCGAAGAACACTGCAGATGTAAAGTTTGGTAACAGAATTACGGTAAAATCTCCCTCTGTTTTTTATATGACCATGTTTTCCAAAAACCGTGTGTTTTGAAAAAATATATTTGGGTGATTGAACTACAGTAAGTGAAGTGGATTAACACCCGGTAACAGAATGACATCATGGGTCCTGATCTGTACTATACAGAAATGCATAATAATGAATGTCACAATGTTTTTCTATGAAAGGTAGAAAATGTCCTATCCTCCTTTGCATGGGTTTTTTCTACACACTGGCTATTATTCGAATGAGCTCCGCCCCCAAACAAGACCACATTTGGTTGGTCCGGACCGGACAAAATCAGTACCAATCATAGACGTCTATGTTTCACAAGTTTAGACATCACAGTACAGCACAGCACAGCACAACACAGTAGAGTACAGTACAGTATAGTTCAATACAGTAGAGTACAGTAGAGTTTAGTACAGTACATTAGAGTATAGTTCAGTACAGTACAGTACAGTACAATTTAGTAAATTATATTATAGTCTGCTCTAGTGTGCTGTACTGTACTGTACTGTACTAAACTTTACTATACTTTACAGTACAGTACTGTATTGTACTGACCTACACTCTATTATACTTTTCTTTACTGTACTGTGCTGTCCAAACTTGTGAAACAGACATCTATGATTGGTTCAGAGTTAGACTGTCACGATCGTCGAAAGGAGTAGACCAATGCGCAGCGTGGAATGCGAACATATTTTATTATATTCACCACACGAACAAAACGATACGTGAAGTCCTTGGTAACAAACACAAACCAACACGGAACAAGATCCCACAAACGCAAATGCCCAAACGGCTGCCTAAGTATGGTTCCCAATCAGAGACAACAAGCAACAGCTGATTCTCGTTGCCTCTGATTGAGAACCACCCCGGCCAACATAGAAACACAATGAACTAGATCCTGAACATAGAAACACAAAACATAGACTCTACACACCCTGGCTCAACATAACAGAGTCCCCAGAGCCAGGGCGTGACAGTACCCCCCCCCCCCCCAAAGGCGCGGACTGCGACCGCGCCAAACATAAAGCGAACAGGGGAGGGCCGGGTGGGCATTCCTCCTCGGAGGCGGATCCGGCTCCGGGCGTGACCACCACCCTCTAACAACCCCCCCGTAGTGCCCCTGGTCTGGTCTGGCCCCGCTGGCTGGAGCTGGACTGGACATCGGTGGAGCGGATTGCTTAGGCTCCGGTGTGGAGCAGCTGACCGGTACCTGACCAGGCACCTGTGAAACGGGCACGGGCTGTGCCGGACTGACGACGCGCACCACAGGCTTGGTGCGGGAAGCAGGGACGGGCCGGACCGGGCTGACGACGCGCACCATTGGCTTGGTGCGGGGAGCAGGGACGGGCCGAACCGGGCTGACGAAGCGCACCACTGGCTTGGTGCGGGGAGCAGGAACAGGCCGGACCGGGCTGACGACGCGCACCACAGGCTTGGTGCGGGGAGCAGGAACAGGCCGGGCCGGGCTGGCGACGCGCACCATTGGCTTGGTGCGGGGAGCAGGAACAGGCCGGGCTGGCGACGCGCACTATAGGCTTGGTGTGGGGAGCAGGAACAGGCCGGGCCGGGCTGGCGACGCGCACCATTGACTTGGTGCGGGGAGCAGGAACAGGCCGGACCGGACTGACGACGCGCACCACAGGCTTGGTGCGGGAAGCAGGGACGGGCCGGACCGGGCTGACGACGCGCACCATTGGCTTGGTGCGGGGAGCAGGGACGGGCCGAACCGGGCTGACGAAGCGCACCACTGCCTTGGTGCGGGGAGCAGGAACAGGCCGGACCGGGCTGACGACGCGCACCACAGGCTTGGTGCGGGGAGCAGGAACAGGCCGGGCCGGGCTGGCGACGCGCACCATTGGCTTGGTGCGGGGAGCAGGAACAGGCCGGACCGGACTGGCGACGCGCACCATTGGCTTGGTGCGAGGGGCAGGAACAGGCCGGGCCGGGCTGGCGACGCGCACCATAGGCTTGGTGCGAGGGGCAGGAACAGGCCGGGCCGGGCTGGCGACGCGCACCATAGGCTTGGTGCAAGGGGCAGGAACAGGCCGGGCCGGGCTGGCGACGTGCATCACAGGCTTGGTGCGAGGGACAGGAACAGGCCGGACCGGACTGGCAACACACTTCAGTACCTCTCGCCGTGCCTCTACACTTTCCTTCCCTCTAATCACCAATGGCTCCCGTAACCCGGTGGCCTTCTCTCCTTGTCCACAAACTCGCCCCTTATCTGCCTCCAGCAGCCCCGTCGTCCACGGTGTGAGCCCCCCCCCTAAAAATGTATTGGGCTTGTCTCTCCCCCGTGGATATGGCCTCCATGGCTATCGCCAGACTCTCCATCCTCTGCTCCCAAGTCCAACCTCTCTCCTCTTCACGCTGCTTGACCCAGTCGAGGTGGGATCTTCTGTCACGATCATCGAAAGGAGTAGACCAATGCGCAGCGTGGAATGCGAACATACATTATCATATTCACCACACGAACAAAACGATACGTGAAGTCCTTGGTAACAAACACAAACCAACACGGAACAAGATCCCACAAACACAAATGCCCAAACGGCTGCCTAAGTATGGTTCCCAATCAGAAACAACAAGCAACAACTGATTCTCATTGCCTCTGATTGAGAACCACCCCGGCCAACATAGAAACACAATGAACTAGATCCTGAACATAGAAACACAAAACATAGACTCTACACACCCTGGCTCAACATAACAGAGTCCCCAGAGCCAGGGCGTGACATAGACGGACCAAATTTCAACTACTTTCAACGTCCATGGATGTCTGGTGTCGGTCGGTGCTCAGTGGGTGAGAGGGTTGGTTACAATAAATGGAAAAAAAGGGGTCTCATGGGTAGGTGTCAGTAAGAGGCAGGAGAGGTGACATTAAGAGAGAGAGAGAGGAGAGAGAGACAGAGAGAGAGACAGGGAGAGAGACAGGGAGAGAGACAGGGAGGGGTTGTCCAGACTGTTTTCACACTCTTGCTATGACCACCACGCGACAGAAAGAAAACGGTTATGAGATGAACATAAGAGTATGCCAGTGGAAGATAGGACAGTAGCAGGTGACTCAACTGTGGTTTGTGACTATTATGAATTCCCATTGTAGCTAATTCAGTTGCAGACATTCTGTTACTGATTTGATTGGTCATTCTGTTACCGATTTGGTAACAGAATGAAGCGTTTTAATCACTTAATAAATCATAAACTCATTGGTAAAATCATTGGTAGGTTTAGCTTCACTTGTTACTTTGAAACTTTCATTACCCTCCCTCCTCATGAGGGAGAGAAAATAGAAAATATCTTAAAGATATGTGGGTTTTTGTAATTTTTACAGAAGGCAAATAATCTCTACAAAACCAAATATAAATGTTGATATTAGTTGGCTGGAGTCTTTACTTTAACAGTATTGTGTTTTGATGTATTTCTAATACCTTTTAAGACTTTTTCTGCTAGATGTTTTCTAAGACCCCTTTTCCATCTGTTTGACCAGAAATCAAAGCATTTGCTTATTCCACATTTTCCCCGTATTTAAATTTTTTATAGACCCTTAGCTTTCATTTGACACCAAAAGGGATTTGCTCCTATGAACTTCACATGTTAGTGCTCATGGGGCTTTTTACATTGAAATGCCACTAGTGTACTGTACGTGAGCAAGTTCTTTGTATTTAGTTGTGTGTATCTGAATATTTGAATAAGGTTGCGTTTAGACAGGCAGCCAAATTCAGATATTTTTTCACTAATTGGTCTTTTGACCAATCAGAACAGCGCTGAAAAATATCTGATGTAAAAAGATCTGATGTGATTGATCAAAAGACCAATTAATTTGGCTGCCTGTCTAAATGCAGCCTATGTGAGTGAGTAATGTGACATACCGATCTGGCTGTGACTTGCTGCAGTGCGTTCTGACACTTGGTGTAGCAGGCGTCTCTCATCATGATCATGATGACCGGCATGTGCTTGTCAATCAGAGCCAGAGGACCGTGCTTCAGCTCCCCAGCCAGGATGCCCTCTGAATGCATGTACGTGATTTCCTTGATTTTCTGTATGGGAAGAATCAATCAGTCATATGACATAATAATCAGTATTATCATGTCAGAATGTGCATATACTGTGTGTATATATAGATGTTTAATGGCATATAAATAAGCAGAAAAGAGGAGAAAAAGCCAAACATTGCCCCTAGATGGACGCTGACCTAAGTTCAGTTTTGCATGTTTCCTATAATGGTTGAGGGTTAGTATTTGGGGTGGGTAAACTAATCCTAGATTTGTCCTCACCAGTGCCCCCTCCAGACAGGTAGCGTAGTTGAAGCCTCGCCCCATGACCAGCAGAGACTTCTGTTCATACAGCTCATCTGCTATGGACTTGATCTTCTTATCCAGAGTCAACACCTTCTTGATCAACTCTGAGAGAGGGAGAGGAGAGAGATAGGGGATGAAAAAGAGAGGTTTAGTAAAAACAACAAAGTGGTGTTTTTGCTGGTGAGATCAGGCAGTATATTGGTTAAAGTGTGTTAGTCGTAATGATAGCATGTTGGTTATAGTGAGGTTATAATGGGTTAAACATTATCACAGTGGGTGCTGTGGTTTATAGACTCACCTGGGAGTATCCTGAGTCCATTGATGATCTCCAGCCTTCTCGCCTGCAGGGAGATCCTGTCCTCACTCATCATCAGACCAAACATAATGAGAGCCGCAAACTGGCTGGTGTAGGCCTTGGTGCTGGCAACCCCTATCTCTGGGCCAGCGTTGATGTGCACCCCACAGTCTGTGTCTCTGGAGATGGAGGAGCCCACGGTGTTGGTGATCCCCACCGTCAGAGCTCCTTTCTCAGTACAGTACCTCAGAGCCATCAGGGTGTCTGCTGTCTCACCTGAGGGGAGGAAGGAGCAGAGGACAGAGGCAATTTAGCATTCATACAAACACTAGAATTCTCCCCTATCCAACAGATTATAGTCTCTGTACTCGCATTGTCTTTTATCAGCGTATCCACAGTCTCCACCATAAATAACAGAAACACTAGAGTTTTATGAAACACTAGCAATAAAATATAAATAGCAGTCTATCTACCAACGCAGTATGGCATTACCTGATTGGCTGATGTAGAAGCAGACGTCGTCTCTGAAGACAGGCGTGTTGCGGTCCAGGAAGTCGCTAGCCAGCTCCACCATGACAGGAAGCTCTGTCAGCTCCTCCAGAATCTGTCTGGTCTGAGAGGTGAAGGGAAAGGGGAAGAGAAGAAGTCATCACCATCACCATCATTACCATCATCATCACCATCATCATCATCATCATCATCACCATCATTATCTTTCCTTTCTCCTTCTCTTCCTCAATCGCACTTCTGGTTGGTTCACTTACAGCCACGGCAGCATGGAAGCTGGTTCCACAGCCAATCATGATGAGGCGTCTGCAGCGTTTGATCTCCTTCAGGTGGTCCTTCAATCCCCCCAGGATCACTGAGGACAGGACAGGAGAGAGGAGACCATCAGCATGAGCATATAGAGCCAAGAGGTGAGAGGGATATTGTTCAGATATTTAGGGGTTTTATGTGAATATATGTTGGAAGTGCGCTGACATTATTTTTATTTGTCCAAAGCTGTTTATTCTACCTTTTTGCTTTAACATATAATAAAAATAAATAAAAAAGTTGATAAAAAAAAATATATTTAGGGGTTTTGGGGGATAGGGGGTCATATAGTAAGTGGATGTTTGTATTGGTTTATAAATTAATACGTTTTGCAGTTGTGGCACGTCTCAGTTGTGGCACGTTGTGGCACATCTACTTCCACATAATAACTGTTAATTATTGTCGCATAGGCTTTGGTTAAGCCATATGTCGATGAAAATGTGCAAATCACCTTGATTGGAGGTAAACAACACACTCCCTGCCTCTAGTCATGAACCGTCAGGCCGTTACCGAGAACCATATACCCGATTTTGAACAGGGTCGTTAGCATTAGTAAAAAAATACAATTTGTTGCCCCGACCTAGCTCAATATCTAGGCATCGGATAAGAACGAGACTACTGTCACGATCGTCTAAGGAGGAGGACCAATGCGCAGCGTTGAAGGTGAACATATTTATTTAGAGAATGATCACACGATCAAAACAACAGACGATAACGTGATGTCTACGGTTGAACACAAACCAAATAAGAACAAGAAACCACAAACACAAAGGGAAAGACAGACAGTTTAAATATGGCTCCCAATCAGAGACAACCAGCTGACGTTGCCTCTGATTGGGAGTCACTCAGGCCAACATAGAAATACAAACTAGAACTCCCAACATAGCAATAGAATACATAGAATTACACACCCTGGCTCAACATAACAGTGTCCCCAGAGCCCGGGCGTGACAACTACAACGTCCATAAAGTGACCATTACACTTGCTACCTTTCTGACTGAATAAGTTTGTACGGGCAACAGTTTTGGTTACATTTATAATTTATCGCTCTCATGTGCCAAAAGCTTTCTGGCTGAGCTAAGACCTTCAAAAGATGATCGGTTATAAAGTAGTTTTGCTTTGAGTTAAAACTTAGCTTTGAACGGCAAGTCATTTTACAATGTAAGTCTGTCGCAAACTAGTTAGTTAAAAACTGATTTTAGAGGGCAACAGTCAGCAGACCAGGGTTTAAACCAGCAACCCTTGCAGTTATGCAAGCACACTACCTATGCCATTAAGGTCCAGACCTTTTGTCAGAGGCCGCATTACAAGTTAGAATAGCAATGCCAATTACAGCCTTTTGGTTGCTAATAAAATCTGTCTTTGCATGTGAAAATATTGTATAATTCACCCTTAACAACCATGGACATTATTAAAAAAAAATAAAAAAAATAAGTGAGAAGTTGGCATTGGTCTGAAGCTGAAAAAGAAAGAAAATTAAATGCCTACTTCACCCATGCTCTACCAAGGTTTTCCAGCACACAGCATTGACCTACTACAGTAACTACAGTAGAAGTCGGAAGTTTACACACACCTTAGCCAAATACATTTAAACTCAGTTTTTCACAATTCCTGACATTTAATCCTAGTAAAAATTCCAAGAAACTGAAGATCTCATACAATGCTGTGTACTACTCCCTTCACAGAACAGTGCAAACTGCACAACTGAGCAAGAGGACAAATACATTAGAGTGTCTAGTTTGAGAAAAGACTTCCTCACAGGTCCTCAATTGGCAGCTTCATTAAATAGTACATGCAAAACACCAGTCTCAACGTCAACAGTGAAGAGGCGACTCCGGGATGCTGACCTTCTAGGCAGAGTTGCAAAGAAAAAGCCATATCTCAGACTGGCCAATAAAATGAAAAGATGGGCAAAAGAACACTGGACAGAGGAAGATTGGAAAAAAGTGTTATGGACAGCCGAATCGAAGTTTGAGGTGTTCGGATCACAAAGAAGAACATTTGTGAGACGCAGACCAAATGAAAAGATGTTGGAGGAGTGCTTGATGCCATCTGTCAAGCATGGCGGAGGCAATGTGATGGTCTGGGGGTGCTTTGGTGGTGGTAAAGTCTTGAAGAAGGAAGGCTATCACTCCATTTTGCAACACCGTGCCATACCCTGTGGACAGCGCTTGATTGGAGCCAATTTCCTCCTACAACAGGACAATGACCCAAAGCACAGCTCCAAACTATGCAAGAACTATTTAGGGAAGAAGCAGTCAGCTGGTATTCTGTCTATAATGGAGTGGCCAGCACAGTCACCGGATCTCAACCCTATTGAGCTGTTGTGGGAGCAGCTTGACTGTATGGTATTTAAGAAGTGCCCATCAAGCCAATCCAATTTGTGGGAGGTGCTTCAGGAAGCATGGGGTGAAATCTCTTCAGATTACCTCAACAAATTGACAACTAGAATGCCAAAGGTCTGCAAGGCTGTAATTGCTGGAAATGGACTATTCTTTGACGAAAGCAAAGTTTGAAGGACACAATTATTATTTCAATTAAAAATCATTATTTCTAACCTTGTCAATGACTACATTTCCTATTAATTTTGCTATATTTCCTATTCAAACTCACAAATTTCATGTATGTTTTCATGGGAAACAAGGACATTTCTAAGTGACCCCAAACTTTTGAACGATAGTGTATATTTTTGTTCAGTATATATACACTGAGTATACAAAACATTAAGAACACCTGCTCTTTCCATGACATACACTGACCAGGAGAATCCAGGTGAAAGCTATGGTCCCTTATTGATGTCACTTGTTAAATCCACTTCAATCAGTGTCAATGAAGGGGAGGAGATAGGTTAAAGAAGGATTTTTAAGCCTTGACACAATTGAGACATGGACTTTGCAACTCAATATTAGGATGGTATTCCTAATGTTTGCTATACTCAATGTATATATATATATATATATATATATATATATATATATATATATATATACACAGTTGAAGTCGTAGGTTTACATACACTTAGGTTGGAGTCATTAAAACTCATTTTTCAACCACTCCACACATTTCTTGTTAACAAACTATAGTTTTGGCAAGTCGGTTACGACATCTACTTTGTTCATGACACAAGTAATTTTCCAACAATTGTTTACAGACAGATTATTTCACTTATAATTCACTGTATCACAATTCCAGTGGGTCAGAAGTTTACATACACTAAGTTGACTGTTCCTTTAAACAGCTTGGAAAATTCCAGAAAATTATGTCATGGCTTTAGAAGCTTCTGATAGGCTAATTGACATCATTTGAGTCAATTGGAGGTGTACCTGTGGATGTATTTGAAGGCCTACCTTCAAACTCAGTGCCTCTTGGCTTGACATCATGGGAAAAAAAAAAAAAATCAGCCAAGACCTCAGAAAAAAATTGCAGACCTCCAGAAGTCTGGTTCATCCTTGGGAGCAATTTCCAAACGCCTGAAGGTACCACGTTCATCTGTACAAACAATAGTACGCAAGTATAAACACCATGGGACCACGCAGCCGTCATACCGCTCAGGAAGGAGACGCGTTCTGTCTCCTAGAGATTAATGTACTTTGTTGCGAAGAGTGCAAATCAATCCCAGAACAACAGCAAAGGACCTTGTGAAGATGCTGGAGGAAACAGGTACAAACTTATCTATATCCATAGTAAAACTAGTCCTATATCGACATAACCTGAAAGGCCGCTCAGCAAGGAAGAAGCCACTGCTCAAAAACCGCTATAAAAAAGCCAGACTACGGTTTGCAACGGCACATGGGGACAAAGATCGTACTTTTTGGAGAAATGTCCTCTGGTCTGATGAAACAAAAATAGAACTGTTTGGCCATAATGACCATCGTTATGTTTGGAGGAAAAAGGGGGTTGCTTGCAAGCCGAAGAACACCATCACAACCGTGAAGCACGGGGGTGACAGCATCATGCTGTGGGGGTGCTTTGCTTCAGGAGGGACTGGTGCACTTCACAAAATAGATGGCATCATGAGGAAGGAAAATTATGTGAATATATTGAAGCAACATGTCAGGAATTGTGAAAAACTGCGTTTAAATGTATTTGGCTAAGGTGTATGTAAACTTCCGACTTCAACTGTATATATATATATATATAATTAGGCTGTATGTATTTTTAGATATAGGCCTATTGTAAATGTGTATTATTGTAGCGTCACCATCTTTACTGCAAAAATAAATAAATACACAAATATAACTGTAGACTACATATTCACTGCCCATTGATCAGCACAGCAATTGATAAAACAGAACAATGTTGGCAAAACAAGTGAGTATATGCCAATATTACACAGGTAAGCTAATGGTTATATAAATCAGGAATGCAGACAGGCTCTATAGACCTCTATATCTATATGAGTGACATGTTTTTATGTTTGGCACCTACTGACCAAAGAACATATTTGGCTAAAATAATTATTTAAGGAAATCCAGGCAGGCACCAAATTACAACAAGACAAAACAGCTCAATCAAGCCTTATGATCTTGTAAGTACAAAAGCTTGCTTTCATATAAAAAAATTAACCTTGAAAAGGTAGTGGATGGGATAATGTCTTAGTGTGGTGTGTGAGGAATCCAATACTTTACCTTGTATGCAGTACAAGTCACATTATTGTGGGTGCACCTCATCTAAGAGTGTGAATTAGGCTGTTTGAGAAGGTTTGAATCCTACGCAACCTGCCTACACATTGTTTGAAGTACAATAGTTTAGCATTGTCACATCTGGTGGCTTATCCATTGAAAAAGTGTAATCCTACAAATACCTAGGTATAGGGTTGGATGACAAGTTTTCCTTTAAAGTTCATATGGATAATCTTGTGAGGAAGCTTAAATTGAAATTGGGTTTTTATTTTCGTAATAAGGCTTGCTTCCCGATTATGGCTAGAAAGAAGCTTGTTCAGGCCACTTTTCTCTCTGTAACTGATTATGGTGACTTGTTGTATATGCATGCAGCCTCCTCTGTCTTACAGAGACTGGACTCTGTTTATCAAGCATCCTTGCGCTTTATTACAAATGCCAAGTCACTCACCCACCATTGTACCTTCTACCAAATGGTGGGTTGGACCTCACTTTATATGCGCAGAAAGCTACATTTGTTTGTGTTCATCTACAAAGCCCTTTTGGGTAAACTCCCTCTTTACCTCTGTAGTCTGGTCTCCTTCACCACTAGCAGTCACCATACCCGGTCTGCTAGGTGGTTGCTACTTAACGTCCCCAGGACACTTACAGTATTAGGCAAGACTGCCTTCTCGTCTTGTGCACCAGAGGCATGGAATAGTCTACAATCCATGCTACATCTAGATATGTTAGTGCCACTGAATTAATTTAAAATGTTGATGGGAGACTGTTACAGAGGAGTGTAAATGCTTTTTTTAGGCTGGATCATGTTGTTGTATTGTATTGTTGTTAGTTTTAATTCTGTAATGTATTTGATTGTTGCTGCCTTCTTGGCCAGGTCTCCGTTGGAAAAGAGACAGTGTCTCCATGGGCTTTTCCTGGTTAAATAAAGGTTAAGTAAATAAATAGACCAACATAGCTACTGTAGTAGGTCCAAGTTGTGTGCTGGAAAACCTTGGTGGAGCATGGGTGAAGTATGCATTGTGGTGCTCGTGATTTTCCTTTATTTTTAGGCTTCAGACCAATGCCTACTTTTCACATCAAACAGAGTTGCTGTGCTAATATTGATTTAGCCTAGGGCACTGTGTCATCAGCATCCTGGAACAATAGGGAGTGACAGGATCAGGATATGACATCGTCATGGTAAGCTACCTTTGTTGGTGTCGAAGCAGATCCGCCCCCTCATGGTGTTAAACACAGACTCTGGCTGCTCAAAGATCTCCTTTTGCATGAATGCCTCAAAGTTACCTGCACAGAGAAGATAAGGACACAATAGGGACAATGGTTAGGTCACAGGCGTAGCTACTCACTGACGTCAGCAGAGGGAGATCTTATTCTAGTGTTCTTAGAGCTATAGATAGCAGCTTCAGTAAAGTATGTGTGGCCAAATGGGTATGTGTTCTCTGTGTAAAATCAGACTACGTTTCACTAGTATGACACTAGATCTTATCTTTGACGTGTGTGTGTGATTGGGAAGTTATCGATACTGACCGGCTCTAGGTTTAAGCTCCACTTAGGCACATATCTAGAATCAGCTTTCCCTCATCAAATCCTAAATATTGCACCTTAACCTTATACAGAACTGACCCTAGGTCAGTGTGTAGGGCCTGGGACACTCTAACCTACTCGTAATTAACCCTTAGGTTGCCATGGCGATGAGCCCTATGACCTCTAACCTCTGACCTTTCATGATCTCCTGCAATTCCATCTGGAGGGTCTGGATGGCCCGGACAGGATCCTCTCCTGCCAGGCGGTTCAGCCTGTGGAGGGACAGCTTCCCCCCTACAACCGCTGCTATGTCATCATCCTCCAGGTAGATCACCTTGTTGGTGTGCTCTATGATGGCACTGGGCAGGGAGAGCGAGAGGCGGAGGAAGAGAAAGGAGCATGAGACAAGCACACACACACCGTGCACGTATGCACAAACACACACCTAGGGCTTTCAGCTCACCTAGCATCAGAAGCAAAGTAGTACTCCACAGCCTTGCTGTCTCCAACAGAATTCACAGCAGTGGAGTTGTCTGACCGGTTATGGCTGTTCTTCTCCTTGACCCCCTCTTTGAACATAGCTACTGGACAGAGGGCAGGGGGTAGAGGGCAGGGGTTAGGGTTCATGGTTCAGACTGAGCACTGGGACAACCAGAGATGGATCACTGAAATCAACACTTCTGCTTTAATTGAACTCTTCACCTAAAATATTTAGACATTTTTCATAAACTGATAAAAGCTGTTTTAACCCAATGATTGTAAACCAAAACAAGGTTGGTTTAGAGTTCATGATCGTGATTGACAAACAACAGAGGGTCTGATCCAAGGGTCCTTTGACCATCAATAAACATGCTAATCATCTGGTTACATAGCTTCACCTCAGAAGATTCTGGAATGAATAATCAGGTGAAGGTTCAAACTGCCATCCGTATTGATTTGTCACATATTATTTATGAGGTGACTGAATGCAGCTGAGGGATGTTTGCCCTTTAGCACAGTCATGATGGGGCCAGGAGTATTAGTCCCCAATAGCGATAAGTGACCTTAGGCTCTCTCTTTGTCTCTTTTCCTTCTTCTGCACTCCACAGGCGAAAACACATTTACAGTAGGCATCCACTATGTTGCTTTCACCTATCCTGTGTTTTAAAAGAGATGAGGGAAAGGAGCAGAGAGAAGGAACCCACTTTATAGTATTGAGAGAAGCTCCCCATTATCTCATTGTCTTCCTCATTCCTTTCTCATTGGGCCTTGGACTTTGGACCCAACCCACTTCAGGTACACTAGTCTCCAGCAAGAAACTGCAATAATATATCTAAGTGTAGTTAAGTAAACAGATGAAGACACAGTCAACATATGTACACGATGAAGACAGTCAACATACCTACAGGGTGTTCTGTCTCCAGAGAGTTGATACACACAGAGAGAACATAACAAACCAAACCCATGTCTGTTATTAACTGATGAGTAGGTAAGGGGCAGATTTATTGTGACACACATGTCAAGATACATATTTTAAATGTATCATTTGGAGACATCTGTCCTACTCATTGTGTGTGGATTTTAGTTACTGTATGAGAATTCTGCACCCTATTCATTAGAAGAAAGGGAACTTTGAATGTTATATTGAGAATGTTATATTGCAATTGTATGTTATTAACTGAGTGTGACCATGACGTTAGCCTATGATAACCCATAGAGGTTAAACACAGTATTTGTCACGCTCTGGCTCCGGGACTCTGTATAGTGAGCCAGGGTGTGTTCATTATTTGGGTGTATTTCTATGTTTGTATTTCTGTTGGGTGCATTTCTATGTTTGGTCAGTGACTCCCAATCGGAGGTAACGAGTGTCAGCTGTCGGCTCGTTATCTCTGATTGGGAGCCATATTTAATCTGTATGTTTTCCTGTGGGTGTTGTGGGTTTTTGTTCGTGTTTGGTTGTGTATTGACCGTCGACTGTCACGTCGTTGTTTTGATCGGGTGATCATTCAAATAAATAATATGTTCACATTCAACGCTGCGCCTTGGTCCTCCTCCTCTATGTATGACGATCGTGACAGAAAAACCCACCAAGATGGGACCAAGCAGCGTGTCCAGGAGCCGTCGCCAGGGAGATCCCTCACAGATCTCCTTCGCCTCCTGGACTGGGTCAAGCCGAGTGAGGAGGAGAAGGGCTTGACGCTATGGCAGAAGGGCGAGAGGCTGGCGAGGTCTATGGAGACCTGGTCCACGGGTAGGAGAGACGCCCCGAAAATTTTTAGGGGGGGGCTCGAGACGTCGGACCAGCAGGAGGCCGCGATAGAGCGGTCCAGTGGGTTGCTGGAGAAGGCCGCCGGGTTACGGGGGCCACTGGTCAAAGAGGGGATGGAGGAAGTGGAGGCACGGCGAGAGGTACTGGCGTGTGTTGCCAGTCCGGTCCGGCCCGTTCCAGATCCCGGTATGGGGCCAGTGGTGTGTGTCCCCAGTACAGTCCGGCCCATCCAAGCTTCCCGCACCAAGCCAGTGGTGTGTGTCGTCAGTCCAGTCCGGCCCGTTCCTGCTCCCCGCATCAAGTCTGTGGTGCGTCTCGTCAGCCCGGCTCTGCCCGTTCCTGCTCTCCGCACCAGGTCTGTGGTGCGCGTCGCCAGCCCGGCTCGTCCCGTTCCTGCTCCCCGCACCAAGTCAGGGGTGCGCTTCGACAGCCCGGCTCGATCCGCTCCTGCTCCCCACACCAAGCCAGTGGGGTGCGGCGTCAGTCCGGCACGGCCCGTGCCTGTTCTCCGCACCAAGTCTGTGGTGCGTTTCGTCAGCCCTGTCAGGCCCGTTCCTGCTCTCCGCACCAAGTCTGTGGTGCGCGTCGCCAGCCCAGTTCGGCCCATCCAAGCTCCCCGCACCAGGTCAGTGGTGCGCGTCGTCAGCCCGGTCCGGCCCGTTCCTCCTCCACACATCAGGCCAGGGGCGCGTGTCGTCGGTCCGGCTCCGGCCAGCGGGGCTGGACAGGACCAGGGGTACTTTGGGGGGTTGGAGAGGAGGTGGGGATCAAGGACGGAGCCAGAGCCACCGCCGAGGAGGTGTGCCCACCCAGCCCTCCCTTGTTTAGCCCGTATTGAGGCGCGGTCGCAGTCCGCGCCTTTAGGGGGGGGGTACTGTCACGCTCTGGCTCCGGGACTCTGTATAGTGAGCCAGGGTGTGTTCATTATTTGGGTGTATTTCTATGTTTGTATTTCTGTTGGGTGCATTTCTATGTTTGGTCAGTGACTCCCAATCGGAGGTAACGAGTGTCAGCTGTCGGCTCGTTATCTCTGATTGGGAGCCATATTTAATCTGTATGTTTTCCTGTGGGTGTTGTGGGTTTTTGTTCGTGTTTGGTTGTGTATTGACCGTCGACTGTCACGTCGTTGTTTTGATCGGGTGATCATTCAAATAAATAATATGTTCACATTCAACGCTGCGCCTTGGTCCTCCTCCTCTATGTATGACGATCGTGACAGTATTGGCATTTCCACAAGAAGCAAGAGTGATTTCTCAAACATATTTAAATATGAATCTTGTCATTTTTGGACTTGACTCTTTGGAGAGTAGTTTCATGAAATCATGCAACAGTTGATTCATTGGAGACATTAGTCTGATTTAAGGGAATGTGATTGTTGTTAGTCATGCAATTCTTATGAGGTGGTTCAATCAAATCAAATGTTATTGGTCACGTACACATATTTTGCAGATGTTATCAGGTGCAGTGAAATGCTTATGTTTCTAGCGCCAACAGTGCAGTAATCTGAACATCCAATCAGAGGTCAAGCCACAACACCCAAGTGTTAATTGGGTAGTTGGCACACCTACGGCTCTCTGTCCCACTGGGACCACTTAATGAACTGCACTGTCCCTCAGGACAAAGTAGTACAGAGCTACAGACAGGACAATGAAGAGACGAGACAGCCTACAGGGAGGAGGTGAGCGCTCTGGGAGTGTGGTGCCAGGAAAATAACCTCTCACTCAACGCCACCAAAACAAAGGAGATGATTGTGAACTTCAGAAAACAGCAGAGGGTGCACCCTCCTATCCACGTCGACAGGACCGCAGTGGAGAAGGTGGAAAGCTTCAAGTTCCTTGGCTTACACATCACTGACAAACTGAAATGGACCACAAAAACAGACAGTGTGGTGAAGAAGGCACAACAGAGCCTCTTCAACCTCAGGAGGCTAAAGAAATTTGGCTTGGCACCTAAAACCCTCACAAACTTTTAGTTGCATAATTGAGAGCATCCTGTCGGGCTGTATCACCGCCTGGTACGGCAACTGCACCGCCCGCAACCGCAAGGCTCTCCAGAGGGTGGTGTGGTCTGCAAACTACCCGCCCTCCAGGACACCTACAGCACCTATCTAAACAGCTTCTATCTCAAGGCCATCCGACTGTTAATCAGCCATCACCAGCACATTAGAGGCTGCTGCCTATAGACATAGACTAGATATCACTGGCCACTTTAAGAAATGGAACACTAGCCACTTGAATAATGTTTACATATCTTGCATTACTCATCTCATATGTATATACTGTATTCTATACTATTCTACTGTATCTTAGTCCATGCCGCTCTGACATCGCTCGTCCATATATGTATATATTTATATATTCTTAATTCATTCCTTTCTTAGATTTGTGTGTATTAGATATATGTTGTGAAATTGTTAGATATTACTTGTTAGATATTACTGCACTGTCGGAGCTAGAAGCACAAGCATTTCGCTACACCCGCAATAACATCTGCTAAACACGCGTATGTGACCAATAAAATGTGATTTGATTTTGATTTGATTTGACAGGATTAGGGTTAGCCTTAGATTATTACATGTTATCCCACACAGGAGAACAGGCTTTCATAACCATTAGTCTGGACCAGATGGTAAGTACTGCTACTGTTAGTGTTAGGACACAGATACAGATACTGCTCACGAACACAGATAGCTCTGACAGGGGTTAGCTTGGAACAACTGCCTTACGTTAGCTGACTGGTTGGTTAGTTAGCTAATGAGTTGGTTAGTTAATTAGATAATGTATGGGTGTTTCATATTGACCTGAATCGGGACTTGAACTACAGACATATAAGTAAACTTTTCATGCAAATCTCATATGCAATATTTATGCGTCAGTTACACCCTCTTATCTCAAATTAAGAGATCGGTGCATGAAGATAATGTAACCAAAGGTGTTCAGTTGTGGTTTGATTGAAATACGGTGTGTTTTAGGTTGATAACACAGTCAGGTTGCTGTGAGAACAGTAGGCAGACTGAAAGGTTTAAGAACACTGTAAAGTGATCATGTCTGATAGAGGGGAACAGAGCTCACCAGTGTTGTACTGGATTGGAATGTGCTCTGTAGGCAGCTCATCCTTGCTCCGCACACCAATGAGAAGAGGACTTCCTCTCCTGAAGGATATAGACAGAGAAAGGGGGATGGATAGAGGGATGGGGAGAAAGGGGAAAAGAGAGGGCGAGCGTGAGAAAGACAGAGGGGGTCGATGGAGAGAAATTGTTAGATTTGTTTCAGAGAACAAACACAAATGCAAGCGCGCACACACACACACACACACACACACACACACACACACATTGAAGTCACACTGCCTCTTGCTGTCTCTCTCTTATTTTCTAGCACTTTTTTGCTCCTTTTCCTCCCTCTCCCCTACAGGTGGATGAGTTCAGTTCCTGCTCATGTTTCTAGCTTCCTCATCTCCAGTACTCTATGTGTGCTTCTCTGATTGGCTGATGCAGGTATGCAGGTGCAGATGGGTGTGACCGCGACAGGTGAGGGGAGAGGGTGTGCCAAACATAACCTGAATATAGCTCACACCTTTATTCCTACAGTGTCAAATAGGACCTATGACAGTGTGTACACAAAGCACCTGATAAAAGTACTCAAACATAACTCTTAACACTCCATCAAAAATACTGCAATCATAAATATCTAAGTCATTGTTGTGCTTGACAGCTTACACCTGGCTGGGGTAATTCCCAACCGAGAAAACAGCCACGTTTCTCAATTACACTCTTTTCTTTCCCTCTGTTTACTGTATCCTTCTCTTCTCTGACAGTCCTGTACGTTGGGCTGGGAGCAGGGAGCTGTAGCTGGGGAAGAGTGACATCAGGCAGGAAGGCACACTGCTGTGCTGGTTGTTTTAACCCTTTACACTTAATTGGCCTATATAGATAGGGCTAAATTGAAATATTTCTTACAGAAGAAATGTGAAATGCATAACAATGGTAGCAATTAAAAGGGAACCCTCCTCCTCTTTACCATAGGTCAACAACCCTCATCTCACCACTCCCTCTCTCCCTCCAACGAGGAAACAGAGAGAAATAAATAAAGTGATTGGAGGTGATTGAGTATGATTGGTTCTGGCCAGGGTTTTTTCCTAAGCAGCAAGAGGAAACAGAGCATAGTCTTCCTTCAATGAGTCACAAAGAGTAGAGAAGAGCCAGGCAGGAGGCCAGCCCTAGAGAGCCCCAGCAAGGAGTGACTGAACCTGGATCACACCCCTCTCTTTCTCCCCCTCTGCCTGGGTCTCACACACACTGCAGCAATGCTTCTCTGTACCACACACACTTACATACATAAGCATGCACGATGCACACAAACTAACAAACACAAGCTTGAATACACACATGCAGGCATGCAAGAGTACACACACAGAGACCCACCCCACACTTCCACCCCTTTACCATCAGCCATGACTGTTGCAACTTCCAGTCATCATAGCTGATGCATTAATTAGAGGGAATAGAAGCTTGGCAGAGACACACAGTCTGAAGATCAATATAGGGCTATATAGAGTCAGGCTGTTATTGTTTTATTGTGGCAATAGCTGAGACGATGAGTCAATGCCAATGGGTGTTGATCCTTTCAAATCAAATCAAATGTTATTGGTCGCGTACGCACATTTTGCAGATGTTTTCGCGGGTGTAGCAAAATGCTTATGTTCCCAACAGTGCAGTAATACCTAACAATACAAAACGATATATGCAAATCCAATAAATAAAAATAAATGAATTAAGAAAGATAGAAATATTAGAACGAGCAATATAAATATATACTGTATGTATAATATGGTGTGTATAGACATTATGGACAGTATAGGAATAGAACATGTGTTTACAGCAGTAGTTATATAGGATGAGCCTTGACTAAAATACAGTATATACATATGCAGTGGGTAAAACACTATGTAAACATTATTAAAGTGACCAGTGTTCAATGACTAGGGCAGCAGTCTCTATGGTACAGGGTAGAGTACTGGGCGGAGGCCGGCTATTTTTTTATTTTTTATTTCACCTTTATTTAACCAGGTAAACCAGTTGAGAACAAGTTCTCATTTACAACTGCGACCTGGCCAAGATAAAGCAAAGCAGTGCGATAAAAACAACAACACAGAGTTACATATGGGGTAAAACAAAACAAAGTCAAAAAAAAAAAATACAACAGAAATACATATATATACAGTGTGTGCAAATTTAGCAAGTTATGGAGGTAAGGCAATAAAATAGGCTATAGTGCAAAATAATTACAATTAGTATTAACACTGGAATGATAGATGTGCAAGAGATGATGTGCAAATAGAGATACTGGGGTACAAATGAGCAAAAATAAATAACAATATAGGGATGAGGTAGTTGGGCGGGCTAATTTCAGATGGGCTGTGTACAGGTGCAGTGATCGGTAAGGTGCTCTGACAACTGATGCTTAAAGTTAGTGAGGGAGATAAGTGTCTCCAGCTTCAGAGATTTTTGCAATTTGTTCCAGTCATTGGCAGCAGAGAACTGGAAGGAATTGCGGCCAAAGGAGGTGTTGGCTTTGGGGATGACCAGTGAGATATACCCGCTAGAGCGCAGACTACGGGTGGGTGTTGCTATGGTGACCAATGAGCTAAGATAAGGCTAGTGGTGACTATTTAGCAGTCTGATGTCCTGGAATGATTATGTTGTTTTAGTTGGAATGATTATGTTGTTTTAGTAATGTTTCATACTTTAGTGTGTGAAGGCCAGACAGACTTATGTGTGGTCATGGCATAGGCCAGACAGACAGAGATGTGTGTGGTCATGGCATAGGCCAGACGGACAGAGATGTGTGTGGTCATGGCATAGGCCAGACGGACAGAGATGTGTGTGGTCATGGCATAGGCCAGACGGACAGAGATGTGTGTGGTCATGGCATAGGCCAGACGGACAGAGATGTGTGTGGTCATGGCATAGGCCAGACGGACAGAGATGTGTGTGGTCATGGCATAGGCCAGACGGACAGAGATGTGTGTGGTCATGGCATAGGCCAGACGGACAGAGATGTGTGTGGTCATGGCATAGGCCAGACGGACAGAGATGTGTGTGGTCATGGCATAGGCCAGACGGACAGAGATGTGTGTGGTCATGGCATAGGCCAGACAGACAGAGATGTGTGTGGTCATGGCATAGGCCAGACGGACAGAGATGTGTGTGGTCATGGCATAGGCCAGACGGACAGAGATGTGTGTGGTCATGGCATAGGCCAGACGGACAGAGATGTGTGTGTGAGTGGACATAGATACTGACCTGGTGGCTACCGCCTCTCCGGGGAAATAACGGCTTTTAAACATCAGAGCGAAGGCCCCCTCCTAAGACAGGGTGACGAAGAGGAGAGAATACAAACATGTCTGTTAAGGTCCATGATGATGACGACGAACATGACAAGGAAGAGGAGAAGGATGAAGATGAGAAGGAATTGTACAAAGAAGAAATACAACGAAGGAAAATGTAGAGGACAGTTTCAGTCGAACAGACCGACAGTGACCTTACAAAACAACATTCAAATTCCCTGTTTCTTTTTGGAGACAGTCTTTCCATCTGTGTTCCCCCTCGTGGAGGGTAGTAGTGGGGATGTGTAGGAGGGATGGGGGGGGGATGTTCAGGGAAGTTAGGGGGAATAAGACCCCTATTGTATAAAATCAGCTCTGTTTCCAACATACTGCCAGCACTCTCGCCAAGAGTGGGAGAGAGATGGAGGAGAGAGGAGGGGAAGGAGCAATGGTCTTTAGGCTGTAAGGGTTCTGCTCTGGTCTGGTTCCTATTAGCCCAAACCCAGTGAAGCTGTACACTTCATCCTCTGTGTTCTTCTCAGAGCTTTTACAGTGAGCCAGGGAGACGGGAGATGGGGCTGAGATAGGACTGGCTCCAATAAGACCAAACTCAACAACAAGAGTGTGTGAAGAACTGAGCGAGACAGAGAGAAAGAGAGAGCAAATGACTTAGCAATCTAGTTGGTGCAAAAGTGATTTGAAAAAGTGTCTCGCTCCTGGTCACCAGATATACAGATCATGATGTCACTAAAGATGTTGCTGGGTTGGTTGCCATGGTGACTGTTTTGGTGATGGTGTAACACTATTAATGGGAAGGAAAGTGAGGTAACGTCATACTGGGCTGAACGGAGAGAGATGGGAGGGCGGTCAGATTTTAGGCCCGACTGGACTCAATGACCCACTCTATGACACAGAGCCACAGGACAGGGCTATGGTATGATGAAGGGGAACTGGGGGAGATTGTTGCTCTGTTGTTGAAAACACTCCCTTACAATGCTGTTTCAGAGATGGCATTCATCATAGGGCCAGATGTGAATCTGAGGGGATGCTTTGTCATTTTGTTAAGCAATTCATTTTTGTTTAGTAGTAATAGTAGCAGCAGCAGCAGCAGCCGCAGTAGTAGTCGTTGTCGGCGTACTAGTAGTCTTTGAAGAGTACTTTAAATAACTCTCACGGCGCCTCCGACACCCCCCCCAAACAGAAAATAAAAAACATAAACATTTATTTTCCCACTAGCACTGACTTTGCTGATAAATACTTTGTTGAGGGAAATCTACTTGATACGATTGTGATGTGTTGTCTCACCTAGCTATCTTAAGATGAATGCACTAATTGTAGTCACTCTGGATAAGAGCGTCTGCTAAATGACTAAAATCTAAAAATGTAGTTGTAGTAGTAGCAGCAGTAGTAGTAGTACCGTAGTAGTACTATAGTAACAATATAGTAGTACAGTAGGTGTTGGCAAAGTGGGTGGGGTTATATCCTGCCTGGTTGGCCCTGTCCAGGGGTACCGTTGGACGGGGCTGCAGTGACCCCCGACCCCCCCGTCTCAGCCTCCAGTATCTATGCTGCAATAGTCTATGTGCCGGGGGGCTAGGGTCAGTCTATCCTATCTGGTGTATTTCTCCTGTCTTATCTGGTGTCCTGTGTGAACATAAGTATGCTCCCTCTAATTCTCCCATCTCCCTCTCCCTCTCTCTCTCCACTCCTGGAGAACCTGAGCCCTAGGACAATCTGGCCTGATGACTCCTGGCTGTCCCCGTCCCCAGTCCACCTGGTCAGTTTCTGCTGTTCTGTCCACCTGAAGTGCTACCTTGTCCTGGACCTGCTGTTTTCATATCTCTCTCTCTCTCTCTCTCTCTCTCTCTCTCTCTCTCTCTCTCTCTCTCTCTCTCTCTCTCTCTCTCTCCCGCACCTTCTGTTTTCAACCCTCTCTCTCTCTCCCTCTCTCTCTCCCTCCCTCCCTCTCTCCCTCCCTCCCTCCCTCCCTCCCTCCCTCCCTCCCTCCCTCCCGCACCTGCTGGCTCGACCTCTGAATGCTCGGCAATGAAAAGCCAACTGACATTTACTCCTGAGGTTCTGACCTGTTGCACCCTCTATAACCATTGTGATTATTATTTGACCCTGCTGGTCAAAGAACGATCTGGCCTTAATGGCCAGGTACTCTAATAATCTCCACCCAGCACAGCCAGAAGATGACTGGCCACCCCTCAGAGCCTGGTTTCTTCTTAGGTTCCTGCCTTTCTAGGGAGGTTTTCCTAACCACCGTGCTTCTACATCGGCATTGCTTGCTGTTTGGGGTTTTAGGCTGGGTTTCTGTATAAGCACTTTGTGACATCTGCTGATGTAAAAAGGGCTTTATAAATAAATTGTATTGATTGAGTGTCCCAGTACTCACCAGCTGTTGAATGACTCTCTCCACCAGCGTAGAGAAGGACAGGTCTTCTCTCTCTCGGTTGTCGTAAACGTATTTGATCAGTTTAGGGATGACCTCTGTGTCGGTCTCTGACTCAAACTCATAGCCCTTGGAGTTCTGAAAGAGGGTGGGGATCAGAATGAATTTTACAAGCTTACTGAAGCAGCACTCCCTGATATGCCTCTAACTTTTATTGTGTAATTGCTGGGCTTTTCATGCAAGGCTTCCTTGGTCTCAATTGGACTCCCTGCCTAAATAAAGGTTAAATACATGTGCATTAGCTAGCATAATAACTCTGCTAGCATAACACCAATAGTCAGAGGAGTTGGCTACAGCACAAACAGATCTAAGATGAGGTAAGTACAGTCATCTATTTATACCCATTATAGTTAAGGAGGAGAAGGCACCCAGCTAGCACATTTGGTTCCTTGGAAGTTGTGGGAACTAATGTTTTTGGTTTCACATTGGTTGTGGGATCGAAGCCAAAAGTTTCCTGACCAGTAAAACATAACGTTTTTTAAATGTTCTAAGAACAGAAGTGAAAATGTTGGTTCTGAGAACGTTTTACTCTGGTTCCTTTCAAAGCTTTCATGGGAGGTTTTATTAACGCTTTGAGAACGGAAAATATAGGTTTTTTGGACGAGTTTGAAAAACTTCCTTAAAACTTTCACAAAATGTTTCAATAAGGCTTTTACTAACACTGCTAGCTTATTTTGGGTTAACTTTTTTTAACTCCAAGCACAGATAGGACACATTAATTTCCTTAGGCATTAGTCGTATTGTGACACGGCATCAGTGAGAATCAAACCTATGATCTTCTGTTCTCTATCCAAGTCCACTGCGTCACCATGATGGAGATAGCATCCCATGTTCTTTTAACCATACAAAGCTGTTTATTTTAGTCTATTTAAACAGACCTATTTTCAAAGGAAACAAGAACTCATTAAGATCAGGTGTGGCCAATTAGTGGGTGCGGCCGACACACCTGAACACACTTAAAAAGATAGAGGATAGAGAGATTTTGGTTGATGCTGAGAACCAAATGTATATGTTTTTAAATAACATTCTTAGAATGTTTTCTGAACGTTACTACATTTTTCTTGTGTTTTTAATGGAAAGTTTTCTTAACGTTCTGAGAACGGAATTTAGAGTTAATTGATGTTAATGTGTACAATTTCCTTCTTTTTTGTACATTCCCAGAATATTGCCAAAAGAGAACCATACATTATCTGAACGTTCTGGGAACATTGCTTAAGTCATACAATTCTTTATAACTTTCCCAGAATGTAGTAAAAATATTACATTAAATAGAACCACATGGGAACTTGTGTGGAATGTTCTGTGAAAGTACTGAAATTCCCACAGAAGAACGTTATTTCTTAACATTCTCTGAAATATTTGAGAACATTCCTAATGTCAAACCAGTTGGAGAACGTTCCTAGAACATTACCAAAATGTAAATGAAATGTAACCATGTTTAAGTAATGAAATACCAAGAAAATGGAATGTTCCAAAGCCAAGCAACTATCATGCACCATTCCCAGAAAGTTGTGGGAAGGTTGTATGCAAAATAACCATAGGATAACCATGCTCTCACCAAGCTCTAAGAAACATATGGTTCTCAGAACGTTATGTGCTAACTGGGCAGAACCAGCTAAACTGGACTGACAAAACCAGACAGACAAAAGGCAAGCTGACTCAGAAGAAAAAAGGTGCGCTGTATGATTTCCACAAGTTGGCCTAAGCAAACATTGCCCATTGCCACTTTGTCAATGCCATTTCAAATCACTTGCACTCCTTCTACCCCCCCCCCCCCCCCAAAAAAAAATAAAAAAATAATATAATAATAAATAAATTGTAAAGTGGTTATCCCACTATAGGGTGAATGCACCAATTTGTAAGTCGCTCTGGATAACAGCGTCTGCTAAATTACGTAAATGTAAATGATGTGTAGAATAGTGCAACAGTCATCGGTCAAAAAGCCCAAAACAAAGGACCCAGGCCTAAGATCGTCAAAGGCAATGGATGACAGAAGACTTGAAATCCTATAACACTTCTGATCATATCTCGGATCTTTACCAAGGGTGTGACCCAAAACAGGCTGATCTTTACGGTGGAGTAATTTATACTGAAATAGAGTACAACTATAGAAATACAGAAAGGGGAGTGGAGGGATAGAGTAGGACTTGTCTTACCAGGTACTTCTTTAACTCTTTGTAGTTGGTGATGATGCCGTTGTGGATGACAACAAACTCTGAGGGAAAATAGAGACAGCGAGAAATCAGTCAGGAAATAGAGACAGCGAGAAATCAGTCAGGAAATCCTCTTAACATACACTACATGGCCAAAGCATGTGGACACCCCTTCAAATGAGTGGATTCGGCTATTTCATCAACACCCATTGCTGGCAGGTGTATAAAATCGAGCACACAGCCATGCAATCTCCATAGACAAACATTGGCAGTAGAATGGCCTTACTGAAGAGCTCAGTGACTTTCAACGTGGCACCGTCATAAGATGCCACCTTTCCAACAAGTCAATTAGTCAAATTCCTGCCCTGCTAGAGCTTCCCCGGTCAACTGTAAGTGCTGTTATTGTGAAGTGGAAATGTATAGGAGCAACAACGGCTCAGCCGCGATGTGGTAGGGACACAAGCTCACAGAACGGGACCGCTGAGTGCTGAAGCACGTAGCATGTAAAAATGGTCTGTCCTCGGTTGCAACACTCACTACCGAGTTCCAAACTGCCTCTGGAAGCAACGTCAGCACAATAACTGTTAGTCGGGAGCATCATGAAATGGGTTTCCATGGCCGAGCAGCTGCACACAAGCCTTTGGGATGAATTGGAACGCCGACTGCGAGCCAGGCCTAATCGCCCAACATCAGTGCCTGGCCTCACTAATGCTCTTGTGGCTGAATGGAAGCAAGTCCCCGCAGCAATGTTCCAACATCTAGTGGAAAGCCTTCCCAGAAAAGTGGAGGCTGTTATGGCAGCAAAGAGAGGACCAACTCCATATTAATGCCCATGATTTTGGAATGTGATGTTCGACAAGCAGGTGTCCACACACTTTTGGTCATGTAGTGTATCTTAACAGCAATTCCTGTCATTTCTGCCTGACTGCATAGTTAAGCGGTGTACCCTGAGTCCTGACGCACTCACACACACCTTGGCATGCGGTCAGAACTTGGAATATATACAGGTGAAATTGACTCTAAACATAGTTATCTTTAACACAAAGAACACATATGAAAATGTGTGCCTGAGGAAGGACATAGCTATGTTTAAGGTCAACTGAACAAGACCCTGTCTGTCTGTCTGTTTAGCTGTCTGGCCGGCCTCTGTGAAAGGCTGATTCTCTCTGTCTATCATTTGCATGTATGTAAATACTCCTTTCACTGAAGCCTCCCACACTGAAGCCTCCCACACCCAAGCCTCCCACACCCTTTAAGAGAGAGCTGAGGGGAGACCTGGGCTGGTCACAGTATGCTAGGTGTGTTTTACATTTTGAGATATCTAGCCAATCAGTAACCAGAACAAAAGCCAGCTCACCTGACTCATGATACCTCCATTAACCAGAGAACTATGTCAAAGCCATGGCAGAGCAGTGGGTTGGTGTGTATGTCTGCACTGTATGTTGTGTGCAGGTATGAACGGTGTGTGTGTGTACACAGGTGATTGTGTGTTACCATTGTTCTTGTCGGAGCGGTGGGGATGGCTGTTGAGGGCGCTGGGTTCTCCGTGTGTGGCCCAGCGTGTGTGAGCCATGCCAAAGTGTGTGTCCAACTCCGCCTCCAGATCCATGCAGTCTTTCTCTGATCACAAAAACACATCAAGCACTGATCAACAATAAGAACAAAGGTATTCTATCAATGATTGAACAGTGACATGATCAGATTTAAGATCAGTCAATAATGGGTACAGTGATAGGGTAAAGCTGACAGAGGACTGCCTACGAGTCTGGTAATTCAGCCGAGCTCAATGTCTTACCATAACCCTTCCACCCATACCGTAACCCTACACTGTACCCTCTTTCATTAAAGAGGTATTTGGTTAGGACAGAGAAGAAGAGAAATAGAAGAGGAGAAATAGAAGAGGGAGAGAAGTGCACTAGAAGTGTCCTGAGGCCGAAAAAGAAAGGAGTCATCAAGAAGAAAGAGGTACAGGCCATGGGATTCTTCGGAAACACATATCTGCCGCTGGAGGAGAGGAATGTGATGGGGGAAATGAGAGAAAGGATGTATCCATGAGACCTACTGTAGAGCTCTTCATTCAGGGCCTTGACTTTGCCTTTCTTCTTAATGAGAACGATGTTGTTGTTGATGTCATCTGTCATTGTGTTTTTGTCACCATCCACAGCGATGCCTGAGACCAGAGAGAAAAACTACTGAGGCAAATGTATACCAATACAAATCCTAAACCAATCATCGTCAATGAAGGCTAAACTTGCTAGCTAGTAGGCTGCAAGGCCAGTCAATGAATCAGTTCAACTTCAACTGAGGCAGTATTCATGTCCAATTTGAAAGCTTGTTTGAAAGACTCCAAATCCATCCTAATCCATATGAAACGCTCAAATAAAGAGATTGAATAAGATCTTAAGAACATCAAATTCATAACATATTGTACAAATTGGATTTGTAACAATATCATACGAATTGCTAAATATATATATTTATTTTTTGCAGGACGTCACATATTATATGAAATGGATGACGTAGTACACCATTTTCGGGGACCTGTTTTTGGCTCGTGAGCACTACTTTCAAAACTACTGGCTGAAATTATACAAAACCTTTATAACGCATCTTTAATGCCTTTAAAACACTTAAATGTGAGATCATTCAGGGAAGAGTTAAATTGTAATTTCAGAGGAAAGAGACGATTACTGTGGAATCCCTGTGAATATCAACCAGCTCACGTAAGTCACAAGGGTGTGTGTGTATGTGTGTACGGCGCCTTCAGAAAGTATTCACACCCTTGACTTTTTCCACATTTTGTTGTGTTACAAAGTGGGATTAAAATCTATAAAAAATTTTGTCAACAATCTACACAAAATACTATATTTTCAAATATTCGTTTTTATATTTGTTTAAATTAATGGAAAATAAAACACTAATGTATCTTGATTAGATAAGTGTTCAACCCCCTGAGTCAATACATGTTAGAATCACCTTTAGGAGCGATTACAGCTGTGAGTCTTTCTCGGTAAGTCTCTAAGAGCTTTGCACACCTGGATTGTAAAATATTTGCCCATTCTTTAAAAACTTTGTCAAGCTCTGTTGGTTGTTGATCATTGCTAGACAGCCATTTTCAAGTTCTGCCATAGATTTTCCAAGCCGATTTTAGTCGACACTGTAACTAGGCCTCTCAGGAACATTCAATGTCGTCTTGGTAAGTAACTCCAGTGTATATTTGGCCTTGTGTTTTAGGTTATTGTCCTGCTGAAATTTGTCTCCCAGTTTCGGAAAGCAGACAGAACCAGGTTTTCCTCTAGGATTTTGCCTGTGCTTAGCTCTATTCCGTTAATTTTTATCCTAAAAACTCCCTAGTCCTTGCAGATGACAAACATACCCATAACATGATGCAGCCACCACCATTCTTGAAAATATGAAGACTGGTACTCAGTGATGGGTTGTGTTGGATTTTCCCCAAACATAACGCTTTGTTTTCAGGACAAAAAGTTCATTTCTTTGCCAAATATTTTCCAATATTACTTTAGTGCCTTATTGCAAACAGGATGCATGTTTTGGAATATTTGTATTATGTACAGGCTTCCTTCTTTTCACTCTGAAATTTATGTGAGTATTGTGGCGTACCTACAATGTTGTTGATCCATCCTCAGTTATCTCCTATCACAGTCATTAAACTCTGTAACTGTTTTAAAATCACCATTGGCCTCATGCTGAAATCCCTGAGCGGTTTCCTTCCTCTCCGGCAACTGATTCAGGAAGGGCACCTGTACCTTTGTAGTGACTGGGTGTATATATATTTTTTACCGTTCTACCAATAGGTACCCTTCTTTGCGAACCATAGGAAAACCTCCCTGGTCTTTGTGGTTGAATCTGTGTTTGAAATTCAATGCTCGACTCAGGGACCTTACAGATAATTGTTTGTGTGGGGTACAGAGATGCGGTAGTCATTTAAAAATCATATTAAACACTATTATTGCACACAGAGTGAGTCCATGCAACTTATTATGTGACTTGTTAAGCAAATGTTTACTCCTGAACTTATTTAAGCTTGCCATAACAATGTCTTGACTCAAGACATTTCAGCTTTTCATTTTTTATTAATTTGAAAACATTTCGAAAAACATAATTTCACTTTGACATTATGGGGTATTGTGTGTAGATCAGTGACACAAAATCTAAATTTAATCCATTTTAAATTCAGGCTGTAACACAACAAAATGTGGAAGTCAAGGGGTGTGAACACTTTCTGAAGGCACTGTATGTGTGTGCGTGTGTGTGTGTGTGTGTGTGTGTGTGTGTGTGTGTGTGTGTGTGTGTGTGTGTGTGTGTGTGTGTGTGTGTGTGTGTGTGTGTGTGTGTGTGTGTGTGTGTGTGTGTGTATGTGTGTGTGTGTGTGTGTGTGTGTGTGTGCGTGTGTAGAATATACCATTGGAGAAATGCCAAAGCAATAGTAAATATCAGTGAGGCAGATATCATTGGTGTATGGTGAGGCTCAGAACAGGAATAGGGCAACAGATTCTATCCTCACATGTTCAGGACTCTCTACCACTGCCTTCTTTGCTTTCTGGGTTCACCTCATCTCATTTATCTGAATACTGCTGACCGATGCCCTGTCCCAAAATCAACCCCTAGCCGTAGCCAAGATCCTACTACCCAAAGGATCAGATAGGTGGTAATAAGGTATTAGAGCTACCTTTTGCCCACTGGTACGCCAGCTAAATGGGGTGTCCACACCCAGTTTCACATGGAGCATGTGATCACATGTGTATACCTGCTTCAACAGTACCTGCATGTCAACATAATAATAATAATAATAATAATATGCCATTTAGCAGACGCTTTTATCCAAAGCGACTTACAGTCATGCGTGCATACATTTGTGTATGGGTGGTCCCGGGGATCGAACCCACTACCTTGGCGTTACAAGCGCCGTGCTCTACCAGCTGAGCTACAGAGGACCACAACATAGCAGGACAATGCACTCATCGGGATGATAACTGACAGTATCCGGCAGCACTCAGCTTCCTTAAGCCAGGTCAGCTGTAAGTGATTAGATATCATACCTTCAGTATCACCACACAGAGTCTCTGTATCAATATTCTCACTGTTTAACCGCCCCGAAGCACATCGTGAAGGAATAACTAGTCACTGGGGTTTTACAGTGTACTGACAGTGCTATAAGCCGTACACTGCCTGTGCAGTTCCACAGTAAGACTGGATAAAACATAGTGAGATGCAGGTGCGGGAGTGGTGCTCTGTGGGCTTTAGTGTGAGGGATCTGTTGTGTGTGTGTTCAGGGTGATAACCAGGGCCATACCTGCTGAATCGTAGCCTCTGTACTCCAGCCTCTGCAGTCCCTTCACCAGTGTCTCAAATATCTCCTTTCTGGTGCGAGGCACACAGTAATTCAGGTAGGCAAAGATCCCTGCAATGAGGTAGAGAGAGAGGGGAGGGAGGGAGGGGGAGAGAGAGAGAGAGAGAGAGAGAGAGAGAGAGAGAGAGAGAGAGAGAGAGAGAGAGAGAGAGAGAGAGAGAGAGAGAGAGAGAGAGAGATAGAGAGACTCTTATCTACTTATTTCACCCTCTCTTTCAGTCTATCTTCACATTCAACTCGAGCTGTTTTATGAGTTCTTTCACTGAAAGACTTGAGCAGTGTGTAGGTGTAATGTAGACTATCCATTCAGTACTAGACTATGGTCTAGAAAACCGTTGAGGAGGCAAGTACTGTACTGCAAAGTCAGTAGCCCAACAGTTGTTTGTTGTTGTTCATAATTCTCTATTCATGTGTTTAGGAATATGATCCTCTATAATGTGCTGTGAACATGGAGACAGTGGCCTACGCTGATAGGTTACTGACATGGCCAACTGGGACAGCTTAGACGTTAATCATAATATATAATTAAAAGTGTATATCAATGAACTAATCCGTGTCCAACTGGAGAAATTATGGAATCATATAGTCAAAGCTTTGGCAATAAAAAAGCCACTCATGGGAAACTCATAGTGGTGCAAATTAATCATCAGCGTTTACAATGCATGAGTGCTGGAATTAGATTTAGAGTGATCAACACAATCTTTAGCATATTGAAGTTTTTGTGACACTCAAGGTGCGGATTGATGGTCAATAGACTTGTAATGAATTATTCTCATATCTGTTGATAGTGATTGATGCCAGACTGGAGGTACAAGGACCGATGACACACTGATTATTCACTGTTGTATGGTATTGAGGAAATTCTGTGGACACTGACTCTGTAGCTGACAAAGTCACTGCCTTTTTGTTTTGATTTCGTATGAGCCTCTCCAGCTGGTGTTTACAGAACATTTGGGGCTGTCTGACTGGGATATAATGCGCAACATGACCGAGTTTTTAATTAAATATCCATTACAGTGTAGCCTACTAAGGTTTCTGATAAAAAGCTAATGACACATTATCCTCTGGAGAGCGGCTCAAATGTTTGTGACGTGTGCAATTAATGGTCCCAGTATGTGCAACACATGTGGCCATTGAGAGGAGCACATTGCGCGCAGTGTCCGCCTCGACCAGGTAGGCTAACTTTAGGCCGGGGCCGGAGGAGATGCGGTGAAGAAACTAACAGACCTAGATTTACTGTCGGAGATGCCAGGAAGAAACTGGCCGACTTACATTTACAGTTGGCTGTAAAGCTTTGCTTGGATTGCTTCAGCTCGATGCAAATATTTACTATTAAAACCCTAAAACTAAAAGCATTTAAATAGCATACAATCATATATTTTTTGATAATGCATAATCACATTTAAGCAACAGAAATGTGAATAGGCTTAGAGTCCAACGACTCGGATGAGAGTACATATTTAAGCATAGCCTAAATTTCGTTAAATTGGATATTTGAGGATGAAGCTCCTGGGCTGATGGTATCATATTGATGTCTGATGGTATCATATTGATGTAGCCTATCATCATAACCTGATCATAAAACAATTTTTCCCGACCTGTCATAGCCTAAAATGTTGCCAGACCTGTCATTAATACTCCAAGGAGCTACATTGACACGTAGCAGCTCAGAGCATGCCATGAGACTGGCATGTTAATTGTCTACAGCGGATGGATCGGAGTGCAACCAAGATATGGACCGCTGCAGAACACTGATAACCTATTTGGTTATTACTAGAAATAATACAAGTTATATTTATATATAATCTAGGTTTATATTTATGTATATGTAATTGGCCTACGCTGACATGTAAATTGCCTACAAGGATGGCACCTCATTGACACAGTGTCAGGTGACATACACACAAAAACTGTTTGCCTTGGTATGGCTCCCAACGGACTGGTTTTAAATTACAAAACAACATAGCAAATACTATTGTACGATTCCAATAGGCCCTACATAACGAGCCTACTTTAGGCTACTGCTTGTCATGCATAATGCATCATTTGTCTCCTGGTTATCTAGATTAGATGTAGGCTTTCCGTTCTTACCACACATGGTTCTGATTGTCTTGTCCTAACTGGATAGTGTTCAGGGCGACGGTCGGTCGTTTTCGCTGGTACTATGCTATGTAGCCTAGTTCAGTGTAAAATCCAAATGAAACTGTGTAAAACCTCTCACTCCAAATACTTACGGCCCCACCCCCGTCTCCAAGGCAACTAAAGAAACCACCCCTTCACTGTCTTTAACCTACACCAACTTTATAGCCTCTTGTTGGTGTAAAACTACTTCCTTGAACTCAAGTTTCACTGTAAACCTGTCCTTACACATTCCAGATACATCCATCACCATAATTAGGACATCATGTGCATTGTATGGAACTAATAATAAGAATCAAAAAGAGCCAAAGGCATGTTTCCTGGAAGCATATTTTCCATCATCAGTGATGGTTATGAAAAATCAGGAAATGTAACTTGTGATGAACTGTGAAATGAATTTTATATGGAAAGTCTTTAAACATCCTTATCACCCTCATCCTTCTCATCATCATCATCATCATCATCATCATCATCATCATCATCATCATCATTATTCAATGTCCTTGCATATAGGCTTGTCTAGCTCAGCTGCCTGTTTTGCTTGGCCACCCTAGCAGTCTGGAGGACCACCTGTGAGTCAAACCTGGGTTGTCAATACACATCAAGGCCATGTTAGTCCACGGACCTAAAGGCTCGGGTCTTCAGGTCTCAGATCAGATCACTCACCATGCAAGCACAGTTTACTGAACCACCTCAGCTCCACTTGTACACAGAGCTACAGATAGCCAGAGCAACTAGCCCATGCATGCCATTCTGCCTAGCCAATGGAGTCTATATGTAACATGCAGGATATGAACCCGGGTCTCCCACGGGAAAAAACAACATATTAGACCATTAGAGGACATTTTATGTTGGGTTGAGGGCAGACACTGATCTTGAAGTTTGCAGACTAGGCTACCTCATCATGTGAACATTAGCGACTTGTGTCTGTAGTCCAGTCCAGTCTCTGTCAATGGGGCACTGATATCGTCCAATTACTGTAAATTACTGTCAATGTGGCACTGATGTCATCCAATTCCTGTAAGTTTACAATCTTGACATGGCCAGCATATAATGTTGTAGAGTTTGTCTAGGCAGGACCCACCTTAATTCTATGATAGTGGATAACCAAACGGTTGATGCTCACAAAACCATAGATGGTCACCAAATGGTCGATTGTGATCGACTGGTCGATCTCCAAGGTCGTGTCTATACTTGACACCTACCTACGACTTCTGCTATCAGAATATGAAGATAGCATTGAAAAGACGGGTCTAACGCACAAAAGTCGCTTTGTGGTCTGATTGTGTTCAGATCTGGCTGACCACTTCAGGCTGTGGTCAGGGATGCATTGTGAATTGAATTGTTGCATCTAAAAAAATAAAAATAAAAAATGAATTGTTGCATCTCATTGTGTTGTTGTCCTCCGGTGGCTAGCTAGCTAGCTATAATCAGCCCTGTCCTAAATTAGCCATGGATGGAGATAGGGATTTGGACTTGTAGATTTACTTAATTCTCAGTACTGGCCAATGATTATAACAGCGATTCGGATCCAACCATAAATTCATACATTGCACCCCTGGCCTGAGAGGATGGACGTTCATCATGTAGCTAGATGCAGTAGGCTAATGTTAACTAGCTGGCCTGGCGCATCGTTGCCCATGAAAGGTAGTTAGGCTAGCGAGCAAGCATTTTAGCCAGGTAGCATAGGACAACAAAAACTAAAAGATATGTATGACAGTCATATACTGTTTCATTCAACATGAAAGAGGAGGATGGCATTGGTGTTTCTCTACAAGTAGGGTGAGTCAACATGTTTTTTTCTACTTGCACGCGCACACACACACACGCACACACACGCACACACACACACACACACACACACACACACACACACACACACTCACACACACACACACACACACACACACACACACACACACACACACACACACACACACACACACACACACACACACACACACACACACAGAAATCAGTACCATGGACAGCCACATCATATTTAGTTTACGTTGATTGGACTAAATCGTTTTTGGTATCTTTTAGTTGTCACTGTATTAGACTATGCATAGGTGATTAGATGATGTTGAAATGTCGAAGTTGAAATGGTGCTGGAATAGTGGAGGCAGCTCCTGTTTTCTTTTCGACTCTCCATCATTCTACATCAACAGTTGTTTAGTAGTCCGAAAATGTCAGAAACATTACCTTGCTTGACCATACTGTAGGTCATGTAACTGTTTGTTACATGCAATATGTTTTGTGGTTGAATTTATTCTGCTACTCTGTCTTCTTATTGCCTTGTCCATACATGCTGACCAGACCGCGCATGTTGATTTTGTCCACCCACACCGAACGTGATCAGGACAGGCAGGTTGAAATATCAAAACGAACTCTGAACCAACTATATTAATTTGGGGACAGGTCGAAAAGCATTAAACATTTATGGCAATTTAGCTAGATAGCTTGCTGTTGCTATCTAATTTGTCATGGGATATAAACATTGGGTTGTTATTTTACCTGAAATGCACAAGGTCCTCTACACCGACAATTAATCCACAGATAAAAGGGTAAACCAAGTTTGTTTCTAGCAATCTCTCCTCCTGCAGGCTTTTTCTTCTTCTTTGGACTTTATATGGTGGTTGGCAACCAACTTTAAGGTGCATTGCCACTACCAACTGGACTGGAGTGTGGACCTCAGTTCATCTTTCAATCACCCACGTGGGTATATGCTCCTGAAAAACCAAAGAGGAGATGGGAGAGGCAGGACTTGCAGCGCGTCAAGCGTCACAAATAGAACCTAGTTCTATTTCAATGCCTGGCTACGCTTACGCTCGTTGACGCGCGTGAGTAGTGTGGGTGCAATGATTGAATAATATGTATGTGTACATTTATTTTGCAACGCTCGCACACGCGACACAAGCTGTGTGGTCAGCATGTTAGGTCTATATATCACGGTTTCAAGGGATATGAACTAAAAGGTTATAGAGCAAACAACGCAATTATCACAACACATAGGTTGTAATATGGCTTTTTTTCTGGATTTGCTTCCCCAGTGATTTTATCCACGCACCGCTACTGCTTTTTGGTAAGTCTTGGTGGAGGGGGCATAGCTGAGAGATGGTACGATGGTGAGAGGCGGACCCTCTGATGCTCTCCCTCCACTGAGGCATAATCAGTCCAGTAAAATCAAGTAAGCAAATTATTGTAATTGTAATCCCTCAGCTATGCCTCACAAGTAAAACACCAAATTATGATCTATTACCAGTGTGATCATATACCTTAAGTTTTGAAATATAATTTTAAAATGGTCTGAAAGAATAACATTGTCTGGGCAATTCAAGCATAGCCAATATGTATTGGACATATAGCCTACTACAAACATCATTGCTACAGAATTGTTTTTAATAGTGTCAGCGGGTGCTGTAGGTGGGTGTGGTGTGGGAATCAGGAGCAGGACGCAGAAGATAAGTCCAAAAGACTTTAGTAATGCACACTCAAAACACGATCCAACAGCCCGGAGGCGAGAAAATGCGCACACAGGCGTAAACAAAAGGGCGCACTAAATATGTGCGAAAAATACTCTCCTACACAAAGGAGGCAAGCTACAATAGCGCACTGTAAATAGTAGCGCACCAACACGCCAGCGAAAACAATCACACACAACACCTGACAAACACAACGAGAACTTATAGGACACTAATGACGCTAAACGACAACAGGTGTACATAATCCAGACAAAACCAAACGAACATAGAAACATACAACGGTGGCAGCTAGTATTCCGGAGACGACGAACGCCGAAGCCTGCCCGAGCAAGGAAGAGAGGCAGCCTCGGCCGAAACCGTGACAGTACCCCCCCCTTGACGCGCGGCTCCAGACGTGCGCCGACTCCGGCCTCGGGGACGACCAGGAGGACGCGGAGCAGGGCGCGTCGGGTGACTACGGTGGAATTCCGTCAGGAGAGATGGGTCCACATTGTCTCTCCTCGGCACCCAGCACCGTTCCTCCGGGCCGTACCCCTCCCACTCCACCAGATATTGGAGACCCCCCATCCGACGTCTCGAATCCAAGATGGACCGCACGGAGTACGCCGGTGCCCCCTCGATGTCCAATGGGGGCGGAGGAGTCTCCTTGATCTCATTTTCCTGGAGTGGGCCAGCTACCACCGGCCTGAGAAGAGACACATGGAACGAGGGGTTAATACTTTTATACTCAATAGGTAGTTGTAATCTGTAACACACCTCGTTCAATCTTCTCAGGACTTTAAACGGCCCCACAAACCGCCGACCCAGTTTCCGACAGGGCAGGCGGAGGGGCAGGTTTCTGGTAGAGAGCCAGACTCGATCACCAGGTGCGTACACCGGTCCCTCACTGCGGTGGAGATCGGCGCTCGCCTTTTGACGACGGAGGGCCCGCTGCAGGTGGACGTGTGCAGCGTTCCACGTCTCCTCTGAGCGCCGCACCCACTCATCCACCGCAGGAGCCTCGATCTGGCTCTGCTGCCAAGGTGCCAGAACCGGCTGGTAACCTAACACACATTGGAAAGGGGTTAGGTTAGTGGAGGAATGGCCGTAGGGAATTCTGGGCCATTTCTGCCCAGGGAACGTACCGTGCCCACTCCTCCGGCCGGTCCTGGCAGTATGATCTAAGAAACCTACCCAAATCCTGGTTCACACGTTCCACCTGCCCATTACTCTCCGGATGGTAACCCGAGGTGAGGGTCACCGAGACCCCCAACCGCTCCATAAAGGCTCTCCAGACTCTGGAGGTGAATTGGGGACCTCGATCAGACACAATATCCTCGTGTACCCCGTAGTGCCGGAAAACATGGGTGAATAGAGCTTCGGCGGTCTGTAGGGCAGTAGGAAGACCCGGCATAGGGAGCAAACGACAGGCCTTAGAGAACCAGTCCACAACGACCAGTATAGTAGTATTCCCCTGTGAGGGAGGAAGGTCAGTGATGAAGTCCACCGAGAGGTGAGACCATGGTCGTTGTGGAACGGGCAGGGGTAGTAACTTACCCCTAGGCAGATGTCTAGGCGCCTTACACTGGGCGCACACCGAGCAGGAGGAGACATAAACCCTCACATCCCTCGCCAACGTGGGCCACCAGTACTTAGCACTAAGGCAGTGCACTGTCCGGCCTATACCAGGATGTCCAGAGGAGGGTGACGTGTGAGCCCAATAGATCAATCGATCCCGAACCTCGAGCGGAACGTACGTCCGACCCTCCGGGCATTGAGGAGGACTAGGGTCGGTGCGCAACGCCCGCTCGAGTTCAGCATCGACCTCCCACACTACCGGTGCCACCAGACAAGACTCCGGCAGTATGGGAGTGGGCTCCACGGACCTCTCCTCCGTGTCATACCGCCGAGACAGTGCGTCTGCCTTACCGTTCTGTGACCCAGGGATGTACGTGATCTTAAATACGAACCGGGTCAAAAACATATTCCACCGCGCCTGGCGAGGGTTCAGTCTCTTAGCTGCCCGGATGTACTCCAGGTTACGGTGGTCAGTCAAAATGAGGAAAGGGTGTTGAGCCCCCTCAAGCCAGTGCCTCCACACCTTTAGGGCCTGTACCACGGCTAACAGCTCCCTGTCCCCTACGTCATAATTTCGCTCCGCCGGACTGAGCTTTTTGGAATAAAAGGCACAGGGGCGGAGTTTAGGTGGCGTGCCGGACCGTTGCGAAAGCACGGCTCCTATACCGGCCTCTGACGCGTCCACCTCTACCTGAAATGGTAAAGAGGGATCCGGATGCGCCAGCACCGGAGCCGAGGTAAACAGGTCCTTCAGCCTCCCAAAAGCCCTGTCCGCCTCGGCTGACCACTGCAAACGCACCGGACCCCCCTTCAAAAGAGAAGTTATGGGAGCTGCCACCTGTCCAAAACCCCGGATAAACCTCCGGTAGTAATTCGCAAACCCCAAAAACTGCTGCACCTCCTTCACAGTGGTTGGCGTTTGCCAATTACGCACGGCTGACACCCGGTCAACCTCCATCTTCACCCCTGACGCAGACAACTGATAACCCAAAAAGGAGATCGACTCCTGGAAAAACAGACACTTCTCTGCCTTGACATACAGGTCGTGCTCCAACAGCCTCCTCAACACTCGGCGCACCAGAGCCACATGCTCGACTCGGGTAGACAAGTACACGAGAATGTCATCTATGTACACGACCACCCCCTGCCCCTGCATGTCCCTGAATATCTCATCCACGAATGATTGGAAAACTGAAGGAGCGTTCATCAACCCGTATGGCATGACAAGATACTCGTAATGGCCCGAGGTTGTACTAAAGGCTGTCTTCCATTCATCGCCCTCCCTAATGCGCACCAAGTTGTACGCGCTCCTGAGATCTAATTTAGTGAAAAAACGCTCCCCGTGCAATGACTCCGTCATGGTCGCAATCAGAGGAAGTGGATAACTGTACTTCACCGTGATCTGATTGAGACTACGGTATTCAATGCACGGGCGTAACCCTCCATCCTTTTTCTTCACAAAAAAGAAACTCGAGGACACAGGGGAAGTGGATGGCCGTATGTATCCTTGTCTCAGAGATTCGTCTATGTAAGTCTCCATAGCTCTCTTCTCCTGCTGAGACAGAGGATACACATGGCTCCGTGGGAGCGCAGCTCCTGCCTGGAGGTCTATCGCACAATCTCCCTGCCTATGGGGAGGCAACTGCGTCGCCCTCGACTTACTGAACACAATAGACAAATCCTCATACTCAGGGGGAACGTGTAATGCGGGCACCTGGTTTGGACTCTCCACCGAGGTAGCCCCTACGGAAACGCCTAAACATCGACCCACACACTGGGCAGACCACTCCATCAGAGCCCTCTCCTGCCACGAAATAGACGGGTTATGGATACTCAACCAGGGCATGCCCAGCACCACCGGATACGCAGGCGAGTCGATCAGAAATAGCTGGATCATCTCCTTATGACCCCCCTGCGCACACATCCTAAGTGGCGCCGTGACCTCCCTGATCAAGCCCGATCCCAACGGACGGCTATCTAGGGCATGAACGGGGAATGGGACGTCAACAGGAAGAAGGGGAATCCCTAATTCTAAACAACATTTCCTATCAACAAAATTCCCAGCCGCGCCTGAATCTACCAGCGCCTTATGCTGGGAATGAGGTGCTACCTGTGGAAAACGCACAGGTATACAGAAGTGCGCAACAGAGAGCTCTGGGTGAGTGGGGCGCCTACTCACCTGGAAGGACTCCCCAGTGCGGGGCCTGTCGTCTTCTCCCCTAGGAGGCCATCCCCAGCACCTAGCCGCGGTGTGTCCTCCACGGCCACAGTTGGTGCAGGAGACGGACCCCCTCGTACTCCGACCCCTCCTCTCTCTAGCGCCAGCGCCCCCAAGCTCCATAGGGCTCGGCTCGGAGGCGCTGGAGGGTGAAATGGACGGACCCCCCTCGGAACGTCCGCGGGTAGCCAGCAGGGTGTCCAGCCTGATGGACATGTCGACTAACTGGTCGAAGGAGAGACTGGTGTCCCTACAGGCCAGCTCCCGACGGACGTCCTCTCGTAGACTACAGCGGTAGTGATCGATGAGGGCCCGCTCATTCCACCCTGCATCCGCCGCTAGAGTACGGAATTCTAACGCGAACTCCTGGGCGCTCCTCCTCCCCTGCCGGAGGCAGAACAGACGCTCCCCCGCCGCTTTCCCCTCCGGTGGATGGTCAAACACCGCCCTGAAGCGGCGGGAGAACTCAGCGTAAGTGATGGTGGTAGCGTCTATCCTCCTCCACTCGGCGTTGGCCCATTCCAACGCCTTGCCGGTAAGGCAGGAGATGAGGGCGGACACGCTCTCGTGTCCCGAGGGCGCCGGGTGCACGGTGGCCAGGTATAGCTCCACCTGGAGAAGGAAGCCCTGACACCCGGCAGCGGTCCCATCGTAGGCCCTCGGGAGCGAGAGTCGAATTCCCCTGGGTTCCGCAGCGGGAATGGGCTGACTGGCTGATGGTGATGGCAGGGGAGGTGGAGTTGGGGGTGTCCCTCGGGTCTCCCAGCGTTGAAGTGTGTTAATAACATCCTGCAGGGCGGTCCCGATCCGAAGGATCTGGTCATTCTGCTCCCGGACCCGATCCTCCAAAGTCTCCTGTGCTGCTGCGGCTCCTGCTGATTCCATTCTGTATGGTGTGTGATTCTGTCAGCGGGTGCTGTAGGTGGGTGTGGTGTGGGAATCAGGCGCAGGACGCAGAAGATAAGTCCAAAAGACTTTAGTAATGCACACTCAAAACACGATCCAACAGCCCGGAGGCGAGAAAATGCGCACACAGGCGTAAACAAAAGGGCGCACTAAACATGTGCGAAAAATACTCTCCTACACAAAGGAGGCAAGCTACAATAGCGCACTGTAAATAGTAGCGCACCAACACGCCAGCGAAAACAATCACACACAACACCTGACAAACACAACGATAACTTATAGGACACTAATGACGCTAAACGACAACAGGTGTACATAATCCAGACAAAACCAAACGAACATAGAAACATACAACGGTGGCAGCTAGTATTCCGGAGACGACGAACACCGAAGCCTGCCCGAGCAAGGAAGAGAGGCAGCCTCGGCCGAAACCGTGACAAATAGGTTAATGTTGCATAGTTTAATGTTGCATAGGCTTATGTTTTTTAAGTCATGTTTAAAAATTAATCTGAGTGGTAGATCTCAGCCTTCATTTTGACTCAGAAAGTGATCTCGACTCAGAAAAGTTTGGGGCCGCTAAATAAGAGATAAGGAGAGACAAAGAGAGTGGGCAGAGAGTGTAAGAATGAGAGAGAGACTGTAAAAAAAGGCCCTTCCTCAAATCAAATCAATTTATATTGGTCACATACACATATTTAGCAGATGTTATTGCGGGTGTAGCGAAATGCTTGTGTTCCTAGCTCCAACAGTGCAGTAGTATCTAACAATTCACAACAATACACACAAAAGTAAAATAATGGAATTAAGAAATATATAAATATTAGATTGAGCAATGTCGGAGTGGCATTGACTAAAATATTAAAATACAATAGAATAGAATACAGTATATACATATATACATATGAGATGAGTAAAGCAGTATGTAAACATTATTAAAGTGACTAGTGTTCCATTATTAAAGTGGCCAGTGATTCCAAGTCTATGTATATAGGGCAGCAGCCTCTAAGGTGCAAGGTTGCGTAACCGGGAGGAAGCCGGCTAGTGATGGCTATTTAACAGTCTGATGGCCTTGAGATAGAAGTTGTTTTTCAGTCTCTCTGTCCCAGCTATGATGCAACTGTACTGACCTAGCCTTCTTGATGATAGAGGGGTGAACAGGCAGTGGCTTGGGTGGTTGATGTCCTTGATGATCTTTTTGGCCTTCTTGTGACATCGGGTGCTGTAGGTGTCCTGGAGGGCAGGTAGTTTGCCCCCGGTGATGCGTTGGGCAGACCGCACCACCCTTTGGAGAGCCTTGCGGTTGCGGGCGGTGCAGTTGCCGTACGAGGCGGTGATACAGCCCGACAGGATGCTCTCATCTGTAAAAGTTGTGAGGGTTTTAGGGGTCAAGCCAAATTTCTTCAGCTCCTTTGTTTTGTTGACATTGAGTGAGAGGTTATTTTCATGGCACCACTCTCCCAGGGCCCTCACCTCCTCCCTGTAGGCTGTCTCGTCATTGTTGGTAATCAGGCCTACTACTGTTGTGTCGTCTGCAAACTTGATGATTGAGTTGGAGGTGTGCATGGCCACACAGTCATGGGTGAACAGGGAGTACAGGAGGGGGCTGAGTACGCACCCTTGTGGGGCCCCAGTGTTGAGGATCAGCGAAGTGGAGGTGTTGTTTCCTACCTTCACCACCTGGGGACGGCCCGTCAGGAACTCCAGGACCCAGTTGCACAGGGCGGGGTTCAGTCCCAGGGCCCCAAGATTAATGATGAGCTTGGAGGGTACTATGGTGTTGAATGCTGAGCTATAGTCAATGAACAACATTCTTACATAGGTATTCCTCTTGTCCAGATGGTATAAGGTAGTGTGCAGTGCGATGACGATTGCATCGTCTGTGGATCTATTGGGACGGTAAGCAAATTGAAGTGGGTCTAGGGTGTCAGGTAAGGTAGAGGTGATATGATGCATTGAGCTCTCTCTGTCCTGTAACATATGGTCCTACAGTGATCTCTGTAGCTCAGCTGGTAGAGCATGGCGCTTGTAACGCCAAGTAGTGGGTTCAATCCCCGGGACCACCCATAAACAAAAATGTATGCATGCATGACTGTAAGTCGCTTTGGATAAAAGCGTCTGCTAAATGGCATATTATATTATATTATATTATATTATGATCCTTAACTAGCCTCTCAAAGCACTTCATGATGACAGAAGTGAGTGCTACGGGGCGATAGTCAATTAGTTCAGTTACCTTTGCTTTCTTGGGTACAGGAACAATGGTGGACATATAGAATAAAGTGGGGACAGCAGACTGGGATAGGGAGAGATTGAATATGTCCGTAAACACTCCAGCTAGCTGGTCTGCTCATGTTCTGAGGACGCGGCTAGGGACGCCGTCTGGGCCGGCAGGCTTGCGAGGGTTAACACGCTTAAATGTCTTACTCACGTCGGCCACGGAGAAGGAGAACCCACAGTCTTTGGTAGTGGTCCGCGTCGGTGACACTGTGTTATCCTCAAAGCGGGTGAAGAAGGTGTTTAGCTTGTCCGGAAGCAAGATGTCGGTGTCCGCGACATGGCTGGTTTTCCCTTTGTAGTCTGTGATTGTCTGTAGACCCTCCCACATACGTCTCGTGTCTGAGCCATTGAATTGCGACTCCACTTTGTCTCTGTACTGACGTTTGCTTGTTTGATTGCCTTACGGAGGGAATAACTACACTGTTTGTATTCGGCCATATTCGCAGTCACCTTGCCATGGTTAAATGCAGTGGTTCGCGCTTTCAGTTTTGCGCGAATGCTGCCATCTATCCACTGTTTCTGGTTTGGGTAGGTTTAAATAGTCACAGTGGGCACAACATCTCCTAAACCCTTCCTGATTAACTTCGTCACCATATCCGTGTATTCGTCGATGTTATTATCAGAGGCTACCCGGAACATATCTCAGTCCGCGTGATCAAAACAATCTTGAAGCATGGAATCCAATTGGTCAGACCAGCGTTGAATAGACCTTAGCACGGGTACTTCCTGTTTGAGTTTCTGCCTATAGGAAGGGAGGAGCAAAATGGAGTCGTGATCAGATTTGCTGAAGGGAGGGCGAGGGAGGGCCTTGTAGGCATTTCGAAAAGTTGAGTAGCAGTGGTCCAAAGTTTTCCCAGAGCGAGTGCTACAGTCAATGTGTTGGTAGAACTTCGGTAGCATTTTCCTCAAATTTGCTTTGTTAAAATCCCCAGCTACAATAAATGCGGCCTCAGGATATGTGTTTTCCAGTTTGCATAAAGTCCAGTGTAGTTCTTTGAGGGCCGTCGTGGTATCGGCTTGAGGGGGAGTATACACGGCTGTGACTATAACCGAAGAGAATTATCTTGGGAAGTGTGCCTGAATGGACATTTGGACTCTGGTCCCTCCCACTTCAGTTTAGAGGGGTTATCGTTGTCTGCAGATGAAGACGCAAGTTGGCAGACGGCCTGGAGTAGGATCGTTTAGGGCCAAAGTTGTGGGATGGGTAGGTGGGTTTTGGGGATAGTGTATAAGGTGCAGGGTTAGATGGTGGTGCAATCTAAAAAATGTCCTTCCCCTTTTCACTTTTTTGTGACAAATTTGCAATCGACCTGCGAAAGGCAGCAATACGCAGCACAGTGTCTAGTCTGCGGGAAATTCACACAAACATATCAATGTGCAGGTCCATTGTTCCTATGTTATGATTCCACTTCCAAATGAGGTTCTAGTTCTTGTTGGACCTCCAGCAGAGGCCTCAGCCCGTCCTTTAATGCTGGGGATCTCTCCTCACCATCTGCTTCGTGTTAGGCCTGGAGGCTGGGGGCTGGAGGACCAGTCCTGGTGGACTCTGCTTCTCAGTGGGAGAGCCTTTGAACTGCAACCCTCCTCTAAAGACAGACGACAGAATCAGAGGTCCATGGCAGGGAAGTCTGACCAGGGCTCTAAAGTAATCATATGACTCTGGAGGTTGTGTTTGTTCAATTCCATTCGTGGACACTGGTTTTTATTTTTGGTTTTAACACTATCCCAAACCTTAACCACTTGGAATGAGTGCCTAAACGTAATGTTTTAACCCTATCCCAAACCTTAACCCTTACCTTATCTATTCGGAATGAGTGCATAAACTTAACCCTTAACTTCAAAATTTGACGTTTGGAGAAATGGAATGATTCAAAGCAGCAGGAGCAACAAAAACACTTTGAAATTTGGCGTTTGGAGCAACTTCGAAATGTTACGTTTGGAGAATGTGGATGAATGTCTAATTCTGCAGTGAGACTGTGAGAGCTTGTTGCCTCATCATCCTATCACATCCATCCCAAATATCAAAGGTTCCCTAATCGCTATGGTGATATGAAATGATGGGTGTCCGTTCAGCACTCACCCATATCAATGAGACAGGGATGGTTCGCTTAAACATTCAGCTTTATCTTAATTTTTAAGCCTTTTGTCGAGAACATACTTGGCTTACATATTAGGGATGGTGTGTGTCTGTGTGTTTATTTGTGTGTGTATGGATGAGGCATTACCTTGAACTCTGAACCTATTTAATAGTTCCTCAAACATTGATAACTCTATGTAAACATTGTAAATAGGGATTAACAAATTATTAATCAGGGTGAGATTATCAGTTATCAAAACTCAACTCGCCTCAACAAAGTAAGTTTGTCTTTCTGACCATAATTTGTTCCTCACTCTTCCATCTATATTTTCCTCTCATCCTCTTCTTACTCTCTCTCTCTTATCTCATAGGTCCCATAGATAGTGACCTGTCATAACTCCACTTCTACAGCTCTACACTTCAATAGCTCCAGGTCCATTGTGCCTATGTTATGATTCCACTTCCAAATGAGGTTCTAGTTCATGTTGTACCTCCAGCAGAGGCCTCAGCCCGTCCTTTACTGCTGGGGATCTCCCCTCACCATCTGCTTCGTGTTAAGCCTGCAGGCTGGGGGCTGGAGGACCAGACCTGGTGGACTCTGCTTCTCAGTGGGAGAGCCTCTCAACTGCACTCCTCCCCTAAAGACAGACCACAGAATCGGAGGTCCAGGCAGGGCAGTCTGACCAAGGCTCTAAAGTGCGACAATTTTGGTCACATACGCTCCTAGATATTTTGCTGTGCGACCTGATATTTTATTTTGGGAGCACCAGTGCGAGCAGGAAAAACATCACCCAGATAATAATTGTTGTAATGATAGGCTTCACTATGCAGTTGTTTCCGAATGCCCTAGAGAAAAAAGTGAGCCAAGATTCGTTCAATCCAAAGCCTACATGTAAAGAATATTAGAGAATGCATCAGCGATTTGCATTTCTTTCAACTTTCTGAAGAATAAACTGCATGGTAATGCCTTAGTCTACCACTTTGTGTAGCCAGTTAGCGATGTGAAACAGTCATTTCTAAAGGCTTTCCCATAAAACCGGCTCCAGGCATAAGCGACAAAATCAGTAGCTTAGGGCCCCTGGCTGCTAGAGGGCCCCCAGTTTTTAGGAACTCAGTCAGGGTCTCAATTTACTGTTGAGACTTAGAATAGGAGAATACAGAAAGTACTTTTATTGGATTAAACACCCCACAGAACATTTTCTTATGTAAGAACTACTAGCGATGAGGAGAGACTGAAATGTTTTTTTGTCCATTGTGTATTTCCATTTGTGGAATATTTAGATAAAGCCTGGAGATAGGGATAGAGTTATTGTGGATATCCTTATTTACTAAGATGAAGATGGCGCTGACAGAGATGGTGGCCTCGCGACTAGCTCTTAGGAAACTTTGTGGTATTTTGTTTTTTTATGTATTATTTTTGACATTATTAGCTCAAGAAATGTTTTGTGTCATTACATACAGCCAGGAAGAACTATTGGATATCAGAGCGGCGGTAACTCACCAGAACTACCAGCATTACGACCAGGAATACGACTTCCCCTAAGCAGATCCTTTGTTCGCTCTCCCCAGAGTAATTCAACTGATTCTAGAGGGCGACCCAAAACGTCGCCGGCTGAGGAGAGGCACTCGAGGCGGCCTGCTGGTTCGACTTAGGAGGCGCGCACACCACCCACCGCTTCCAAGTATATTACTCGCTAATGTTCAGTCTTAGGATAAGAAAGTGGGCAAGGATTTCTTTCCAGAGAGACATTAGGGCCTGTAACATACTTTGTTTCACGGAAACACACCATAGGAAGGCCAAAAAGATCATCAAGGACATCAACCACCACTGCCATTTATTTTTAAATTGTTTTTATTTCACCTTCATTTAAGCAGGTAAGCCAGTTGAGAACAAGTTCTCATTTACAACTGCGACCTGGCCAAGATAGAGCAAAGCAGTGCGATAAAAACAACAACAACACAGAGTTACATATGGGGTAAACAAAACATAAAGTCAAAAATACAACAGAAAATATATATACAGTGTGTGCGAATGTAGTAAGTTATGGACGTAAGGCAATAAATAGGCCATAGTGCAAAATAGTTACAATTTCGTATTAACACTGGAATGATAGATGTGCAAAAGATGTTGTGCAAATAGGGATACTGGGGTGCAAATTAGCAAAATAAATAACAATATGGGGATGAGGTAGTTGGGTGGGCTAATTTCAGAAAGGCTGTGTACAGGTGCAGTGATCGGTAAGCTGCTCTGACAACTGACGCTTAAAGTTAGTGAGGGAGATAAGAGTCTCCAGCTTCAGAGATTTTTGCAGTTCGTTCCAGTCATTGGCAGCAGAGAACTGGAAGGAATGGCGGCCAAAGGAGGTGTTGGCTTTGGGGATGACCAGTGAGATATACCTGCTGGAGCGCAGACTACGGGTGGGTGTTGCTATGGTGACCAGTGAGCTAAGGTAAGACGGGGATTTGCCTAGCAGTGATTTATAGATGACCTGGAGCCAGTGGGTTTGGCGACGAATATGTAGTGAGGGCCAGCCAACAAGAGCGTACAGGTCACAATGGTGGGTAGTATATGGGGCTTTGGTGACAAAACGGATGACACTGTGATAGACTACATCCAATTTGCTGAGTAGAGTGTTGGAGGCTATTTTGTAAATGACATCGCCGATGTCAAGGATCGGTAGGATAGTCAGTTTTACGAGGGCATATTTGGCAGCATGAGTGAAGGAGGCTTTGTTGCGAAATAGGAAGCCGATTCTAGATCTAACTTTTGATTGGAGATGCTTAATGTGAGTCTGGAAGGAGAGTTTACAGTCTAACCAGACACCTAGGTATTTGTAGTTATCCACATACTCTAGGTCAGACCCGCCGAGAGTAGTGATTCTAGTCGGGTGGGCGGGTGCAAGCAGCGTTCGGTTGAAGAGCATGCATTTAGTTTTACTAGTGTTTAAGAGCAGTTGGAGGTTACGGTAGGAGTGTTGTGTGGCGTTGAAGCTCGTTTGGAGGTTTGTTAACACAGTGTCCAATGAAGGGCCAGATGTATACAAAATGGTGTCGTCCGCATAGAGGTGGATCCCAGCGTCACCAGCAGCAAGAGCGACATCATTGATATACACAGACAATAGAGTCGGCCCGAGAATTGAACCCTGTGGCACCCCCATAGAGACGGCCAGAGGTCCAGACAACAGGCCCTCCGATTTGACACGTTGAACTCTATCTGAGAAGTAGTTGGTGAACCAGGCGAGGCAGTCATTAGAGAAACCAAGGCTATTTAGTCTGCCAATAAGAATGTGGTGGTTGACAGAGTCGAAAGCCTTGGCCAGGTCGATGAAGACGGCTGCGCAGTACTGTCTTTTATCGATCGCGTTTATAATATCGTTTAGGACCTTGAGCGTGGCTGAGGTGCACCCATGACCAGCTCGGAAACCGGATTGCATAGCGGAGAAGGTACGGTGGGATTCGAAATGGTCGGTGATCTGTTTGTTAACTTGGCTTTCAAATACTTTCGAAAGGCAGGGCAGGATGGATATACAGTGGGGAGAACAAGTATTTGATACACTGCCGATTTTGCAGGTTTTCCTACTTACAAAGCATGCAGAGGTCTGTAATTTTTATCATAGGTACACTTCAACTGTGAGAGACGGAATCTAAAACAAAAATCCAGAAAATCACATTGTATGATTTTTAAGTAATTAATTTGCATTTTATGGCATGACATAAGTATTTGATACATCAGAAAAGCAGAACTTAATATTTGGTACAGAAACCTTTGTTTGCAATTACAGAGATAATACGTTTCCTGTAGGTCTTTACCAGGTTTGCACACACTGCAGCAGGGATTTTGGCCCACTCCTCCATACTTCTCCAGATCCTTCAAGTTTCGGGGCTGTCGCTGGGCAATATGGACTTCCCTCCAAAGATTTTCTATTGGGTTCAGGTCTGGAGACTGGCTAGGCCACTCCAGGACCTTGAGATGCTTCTTACGGAGCCACTCCTTAGTTGCCCTGGCTGTGTGTTTCGGGTCGTTGTCATGCTGGAAGGCCCAACCACGACCCATCTTCAATGTTCTTACTGAGGGAAGGAGGTTGTTGGCCAAGATCTCGCGATACATGGCCCCATCCATCCTCCCCTCAATGCGGTGCAGTGGTCCTGTCCCCTTTGCAGAAAAGCATCCCCAAAGAATGATGTTTCCACCTCCATGTTTCACGGTTGGGATGATGTTCTTGGGGTTGTACTCATCCTTCTTCTTCCTCCAAACACGGCGAGTGGAGTTTAGACCAAAAAGCTCTATTTTTGTCTCATCAGACCACATGACCTTCTCCCATTCCTCCTCTGGATCATCCAGATGGTCATTGGCAAACTTCAGACGGGCCTGGGCATGCGCTGGCTTGAGCTGGGGGACCTTGCGTGCGCTGCAGGATTTTAATCCATGACGGCGTAGTGTGTTACTAATGGTTTTCTTTGAGACTGTGGTCCCATCTCTCTTCAGGTCATTGACCAGGTCCTGCCGTGTAGTTCTGGGCTGATCCCTCACCTTCCTCATGATCATTGATGCCCCACGAGGTGAGATCTTGCATGGAGCCCCAGACCAAGGGTGATTGACCGTCATCTTGAACTTCTTCCATTTTCTAATAATTGCGCCAACAGTTGTTGCCTTCTCACCAAGCTGCTTGCCTATTGTCCTGTAGCCCATCCCAGCCTTGTGCAGGTCTACAATTTTATCCCTGATGTCCTTACACAGCTCTCTGGTCTTGGTCATTGAGCAGAGGTTGGAGTCTGTTTGATTGAGTTTGTGGACAGGTGTCTTTTAAACAGGTAACGAGTTCAAACAGGTGCAGTTAATACAGGTAATGAGTGGAGAACAGGAGGGCTTCTTAAAGAAAAACTAACAGGTCTGTGAGAGCCGGAATTCTTACTGGTTGGTAGGTGAACAAATACTTATGTCATGCAATAAAATGCAAATTAATTACTTAAAAATCATACAATGTGATGTTCTTGATTTTTGTTTTAGATTCCGTCTCTCACAGTTGAAGTGTACCTATGATAAAAATGACAGACCTCTACATGCTTTGTAAGTAGGAAAACCTGCAAAATCGGCAGTGTATCAAATACTTGTTCTCCCCACTGTAGGTCTATACCAGTTTCGATCTAGAGTGTCACCCCCTTTGAAGAGGGGGATGACCGCGGCAGCTTTCCAATCTCTGGGGATCTCAGACGTTACTAAAGAGAGGTTGAACAGGCTAGTAATAGGGGTTGCGACAATTTTGGCGGAAAGGGTCCAGATTGTCTAGCCCAGCTGATTTGTAGGGGTCCAGATTTTTCAGCTCTTTCAGAACATTAGCTGTCTGAATTTGTGTGAAGGAGAAGCGGGGGGGGGGGGGGGGGGGGCATGGGCAAGTAGCAGCGGAGGGTGCAGAGCTGGTGGCCGGGGTATTGGTAGCCAGGTGGAGAGCATGGCAAGCCGATTATTGTAGATTTATTGGTGGTGACAGTGTTTCCTAGCTTCAGTGCAGTGGGCAGTTGGGAGGAGGTGCTCTTATTTTCCATGGACTTTACAGTGTCCCAAAACATTTTGGAGTTAGTGCTACAGGATGCAAATTTCTGTTTGAAAAAGCTAGCCTTTGCTTTCCTAACTGATTGTGTATATTGGTTCCTGACTTCCCTAAAAGGTTGCATATCGCGGGGGCTGTTCGATGCTAATGCAGTACGCCACAGGATGTTTTTGTGCTGGTCAAGGGCAGTCAAGTCTGAGGAGAACCAGGGGCTATATCTGTTCTTAGTTCTGAATTTTTTGAATGGGGCATGCTTATTTAAGATTGAGAGGAAAGCACTTTTAAAGAACAACCAGGCATCCTCTACTGAAGGAATGAGGTAAATATCCATCCAGGATACCCGGGCCAGGTCAATTAGAAAGGCCTGCTCGCTAAAGTGTTTTAGGGAGCGTTTGACAGTGATGAGGGGTGGTCGTTTGACCGCGGACCCATTACGGACGCAGGCAATAAGACAGTGATCGCTGAGATCCTGGTTGAAGACAGCGGAGGTGTATTTAGAGGGTAAATTTGTCAGGATAATATCTATGAGGGTGCCCATGTTTACAAATTTAGGGTTGTACCAGGTAGATTCGTTGATCATTTGTGTGAGATTGAGGGCATCTAGTTTAGATTGTAGTGTTAGAAATTGCGTAATTCAAATCTGGTATTGGAATAATAGAAAACATAATCAAGAGATATTCAATCCAAGCTAAATTTATTATATGCAAAATGTATGTATGATAAGTATGATGGTTCGTATACGGGCTCACTGAAATACCACACAGGGCAGACAGAGAACTGATCCATTGTTACAGGTTCTTCTTCAAATACTCTGACCAAGATATTTCCCACTCCCTGCTGGCCAATCAGAGTAGAGACTGAGCGTGGTTTAGACTTACTCAGCCTATCTGTTGGCGCACCGGCTGGTCCCAGACCCTTGGCGCTCCACTGTTGCACACTGTTGCCAGGCATAAGTTGTTATAACAACCTGTAGAGTCAGCACCCATAGACACCGTTCCACTGTACTGTAAGTACCTACGTTCAAGGACGGTTCACAGACAACGGTTCACAGACAACAAAGAGGCAGTGTTCGTATCTGTAAGAAATACAAGTCTTATCTGTAAGAAATACACGTTTTATCTCATCCTAGCCCCTAACGTTCCTCACATGAATCACAGCTTGTTATGTGAAATCAGTACAGTACAAACCTTTTATGCTTTAATCATTAATGCATTCCTTCTAAGCTATTCATCCCTCCAGTTATGAGAAAATAGATCCCCACAGTAGGTTGGCCGGGCTGTTAAGCATATCCCAGTTTAGGTCACCAAGCAGTACGAACTCTGAGGATAGATGGGGGGCAATCAGTTCACATATGGTGTCCAGGGCACAGCTCGGGGCTGAGGGGGGTCTGTAGCAAGCGGCAACAGTTTCAGGAAATGTGGATTTTTAGAAGTAGAAGGTCAAACTGTTTGGGCACAGACCTGGATAGTACAATAGAGCTCTGCAGGCTATCTCTACAGTAGATTGCAACCCCACCCCCTTTGGCAGTTCTATCGAGACGGAAAATGTTGTAGTTGGGGATGGACATTTCAGAATTTTTGGTGGCCTTCCTAAGCCAGGATTCAGACACTGCTAGAACATCAGGGTTGGCGGAGTGTGCTAACGCAGTGAATAACTCAAACTTAGGGAGGAGGCTTCGGATGTTAACGTGCAAGAAACCAAGGCTTTTACGATCACAGAAGTCAACAAATGATAACGCCTGGGGAGTAGGAGTGATACTGGGGGCTACAGGGCCTGGGTTAACCTCTACATCACCAGAGGAACAGAGGAGGAGTAGAATAAGGATACGGCTAAAGGCTTTAAGAACTTGTCTTCTAGTGCGTTGGTTACAGAGAAAAAAAGGGGCAGGTTTCCGGGCGTTGTAGAATAGATTCAGGGCATTATGTACAGAAAAGTATATGGAAGGATATGAGTACAGTGGAGGTAAACCTAAGCGTTGGGTAACGATGAAAGAGATATCATCACTGGAGGTACCGATTGAGTCGGTCTCCGCGTGTATGGGGGGTGGGACAAAGGAGCTATCTAAGGCAGGTTTAGCTGGGCTGGGAGATCTACAGTGAAATAGTACAATAAGAAATAACTGAAACAGCAATATGCAAGGCATATTGACATGGGAGAGAGGCATAAAGCAATCACAGGTGCAATCGAGAGAGCTAAGACAACAGCTGGTAATGGCGACAAAGTTTGGGCTGAGGCTTAACATAAACAGGATGCGGTACCGTAAAAAGGAACAGTCCAGCAGGCATCAGCTGTTCACCCCGCTATCATCCAGAAGGTGTGGTCAGTACAAGTGCATCAAAGCTGGGACCGAGAGACTGAAAAACAGCATCTATCTCAAGGCCATCAGACTGTTAAACAGCCATCACTAGCACTTTAGAGGCTGCTGCCTATAGACATAGACTAGAAATCACTGGTCACTTTAAGAAATGGAACACTAGCCACTTTAATAATGTTTACATATCTTGCATTACTCATCTCATATGTACAGTGGGGAAAAAAAGTATTTAGTCAGCCACCAATTGTGCAAGTTCTCCCACTTAAAAAGATGAGAGAGGCCTGTAATTTTCATCATAGGTACACGTCAACTATGACAGACAAATTGAGGGAAAAAAAATCCAGAAAATCACATTGTAGGATTTTTTATGAATTTATTTGCAAATTATGGTGGAAAATAAGTATTTGGTCACCCACAAACAAGCAAGATTTCTGGCTCTCACAGACCTGTAACTTCTTCTTTAAGAGGCTCCTCTGTCCTCCACTCGTTACCTGTATTAATGGCACCTGTTTGAACTTGTTATCAGTATAAAAGACACCTGTCCACAACCTCAAACAGTCACACTCCAAACTCCACTATGGCCAAGACCAAAGAGCTGTCAAAGGACACCAGAAACAAAATTGTAGACTTGCACCAGGCTGGAAATATTGAATCTGCAATAGGTAAGCAGCTTGGTTTGAAGAAATCAACTGTGGGAGCAATTATTAGGAAATGGAAGACATACAAGACCACTGATAATCTCCCTCGATCTGGGGCTCCACGCAAGATCTCACCCCGTGGGGTCAAAATGATCACAAGAACGGTGAGCAAAAATCCCAGAACCACATGGGGGGACCTAGTGAATGACCTGCAGAGAGCTGGGACCAAAGTAACAAAGCCTACCATCAGTAACACACTACGCCGCCAGGGACTCAAATCCTGCAGTGCCAGACGTGTCCCCCTGCTTAACCCAGTACATGTCCAGGCCTGTCTGACGTTTGCTAGAGTGCATTTGGATGATCCAGAAGAGGATTGGGAGAATGGCATGTGGTCAGATGAAACCAAAGTAGAACTTTTTGGTAAAAACTCAACTCGTCGTGTTTGGAGGACAAAGAATGCTGAGTTGCATCCAAAGAACACCATACCTACTGTGAAGCATGGGGGTGGAAACATCATGCTTTGGGGCTGTTTTTCTGCAAAGGGACCAGGACGACTGATCCGTGTAAAGGAAAAAATGAATGGGGCCATGTATCGTGAGATTTTGAGTGAAAACCTCCTTCCATCAGCAAGGGCATTGAAGATGAAACGTGGCTGGGTCTTTCAGCATGACAATGATCCCAAACACACCGCCCGGGCAACGAAGGAGTGGCTTCGTAAGAAGCATTTCAAGGTCCTGGAGTGGCCTAGCCAGTCTCCAGATCTCAACCCCATAGAAAATCTTTGGAGGGAGTTGAAAGTCCGTGTTGCCCAGCGACAGCCCCAAAACATCACTGCTCTAGAGGAGATCTGCATGTAGGAATGGGCCAAAATACCAGCAACAGTGTGTGAAAACCTTGTGAAGACTTACAGAAAACGTTTGACCTGTGTCCATTGCCAACAAAAGGCATATAACAAAGTATTGAGAAACTTTTGTTATTGACCAAATACTTATTTTCCACCATAATTTTCAAATAAATTCATTAAAAATCCTACAATGTGATTTTCTGGATTTTTTTTTCTCATTTTGTCTGTCATGGTTGACGTGTACCTATGATGAAAATTACAGGCCTCTCTCATCTTTTTAAGTGGGAGAACTTGCACAATTGGTGGCTGACTAAATACTTTTTTTCCCCACTGTATTTGATACATCAGAAAAGCAGAACTTAATATTTGGTACAGAAACCTTTGTTTGCAATTACAGAGATCATACGTTTCCTGTAGATCTTGACCAGGTTTGCACACACTGCAGCAGGGATTTTGGCCCACTCCTCCATACAGACCTTCTCCAGATCCTTCAGGTTTCGGGGCTGTCGCTGGGCAATACGGACTTTCAGCTCCCTCCAAAGATTTTCTATTGGGTTCAGGTCTGGAGACTGGCTAGGCCACTCCAGGACCTTGAGATGCTGCTTACGGAGCCACTCCTTAGTTGCCCTGGCTGTGTGTTTCGGGTCGTTGTCATGCTGGAAGACCCAGCCACGACCCATCTTCAATGCTCTTACTGAGGGAAAGAGGTTGTTGGCCAAGATCTCGCGATACATGGCCCCATCCATCCTCCCCTCAATACGGTGCAGTCGTCCTGTCCCCTTTGCAGAAAAGCATCCCCAGAGAATGATGTTTCCACCTCCCTGCTTTACGATTGGGATGGTGTTCTTGGGGTTGTACTCATCCTTCTTCTTCCTCCAAACACAGCGAGTGGAGTTTAGACCAAAAAGCTCTATTTTTGTCTCATCAGACCACATGACCTTCTCCCATTCCTCCTCTGGATCATCCAGATGGTCATTGGCAAACTTCAGACGGGCCTGGACATGCGCTGGCTTGAGCAGGGGGACCTTGCGTGCGCTGCAGGATTTTAATCCATGACGGCGTAGTGTGTTACTAATGGTTTTCTTTGAGACTGTGGTCCCAGCTCTCTTCAGTTCATTGACCAGGTCCTGCCGTGTAGTTCTGGGCTGATCCCTCACCTTCCTCATGATCATTGATGGCCCACGAGGTGAGATCTTGCATGGTGCCCCAGACCGAGGGTGATTGACCGTCATCTTGAACTTCTTCCATTTTCTAATAATTGCGCCAACAGTTGTTGCCTTCTCACCAAGCTGCTTGCCTATTGTCCTGTAGCCCATCCCAGCCTTGTGCAGGTCTACAATTTTATCCCTGATGTCCTTACACAGCTCTCTGGTCTTGGCCATTGTGGAGAGGTTGGAGTCTGTTTGATTGAGTGTGTGGACAGGTGTCTTTTATACAGGTAACGAGTTCAAACAGGTGCAGTTAATACAGGTAATGAGTGGAGAACAGGAGGGCTTCTTAAAGAAAAACTAACAGGTCTGTGAGAGCCGGAATTCTTGCTGGTTGGTAGGTGATCAAATACTTATGTCATGCAATAAAATGCAAATTAATTACTTAAAAATCATACAATGTGATTTTCTGGATTTTTGTTTTAGATTCCGTCTCTCACAGTTGAAGTGTACCTATGATAAAAAATTACAGACTTCTACATGCTTTGTAAGTAGGAAAACCTGCAAAATCGGCAGTGTATCAAATACTTGTTCTCCCCACTGTAGGTCCAATATGCTATATCTCAATCAATAAAAACAATGTTCTGGTGCTCCTAGATTTTATGTTGTGCTCCTAACTTTTTTAAATTGGGAGCACCAGTGCTAAAAATATTAATTTAGAGCCCTGAGCCTGACACTTATGGATAGGTAAGATGTGTGAACCCACATTCACAAACATGCATGCTTGACAGATTTAACAGATTGATGGACCGGAGGTTCTGGTGTCAAAAAGGTTTTCATTTCACAGTTAAAGAGGACAACCCTCCTCTCCCTTACTCAGCGCTCCCCTCAATGTAGCATAACCCTCCTCTCTATTTCCCTAACACAGCACTCCCCTCAGAGGAACAGGGTCAGCTCCAGGCTCCAGGCCAGACTGCCTGTGAATCATACACAGATGTGGCTATGATGTCACAGATCGTATCACATACGCTTCTCCACACTATACCACCCCCTAACATATGTTAAACCAGCCCTCTTGTTGACCAGTGTCACTAGTTCCTGCCAGTGTGTAAAAATGATTGGCATGCCTGTCTTCACACCTATGCTTACTGTATCTCCATAATAACGTTGGTTTCAGCTTGTTTGTTGAAATTCCATTTCAACCATAAATGACAAATGACCCTTTTCAATTCATAAGCTGAAGTGAGTGAAATAAAATGAATTAGTTTGTTGAAATTCTATGTCAAGAATGGAGTAACCACACATGACAAATAACCCTTTTCAATTTATAAGCTGAACTGACTGAATTGGATTGTAATTGACCCCCAACCCAGTTTTGTTGTACATAGACACTCAGGCGTATCACTGTCAGTGGACTACTGTATGTGAACTTCTTTACGGATAAACACAAGTTAACCAGATCAGGGCCTTGTTTCCCAAAGCCTTCGTAGCGTTAAGATCATCGTTAGGACTTTCTTACGATGTATCTTTATAAGCAGAAGTGTTTCCCAGAGCCTTTGTAAGTAACGTGGCTCTTAAAAGCCTTTGCACATCTACAATTGATCCAGACCACTTTATTCACAGAATATGTCAGCTAAACATCGAATCAAGATGTTTAGGCTATCTGTCTGACTGTGACTCCTGATAACTTCAGAACGAAGTTGACTACAAATATAAAGTTGCCAGTATTTGCAATTGTTATAAACAACTGAAGGATAAAATGATGCCTCAAATGAAAACCAAGATGATTGCATTAAAAGATAGGCCTACATAGGCTACACAGGCCTTTAAAAATCTAATCAAATCAAGTGTTATTTGTCAAGTGCTCCGAATACAACATGTGTAGACCTTACCGTGAAATGCAGTTTTTTTTTAAGTAAGAAAATATATGTATTTATTTTTGAATAATTTGTAATGTTACTTTCTTTTTTAAAGTAACACAGCAAAATATTAATAACGAGGCTATATACAAGGGGTACCGGTACCAAGTCAATGTGTGGGGGTACAGGTTAGTCAAGGTAATTGAGGTAATATGTACATGTAGGTAGGGGTAAAGTGACTATTCATACAGTGCACAGGAGGTTGGTGGCACCTTAATTGGGGAGGACAGGCTAGTGGTAATGGCTGGAGCACAATAATGGAATGGCATCAAATACATAAAACACATGGTTTGATGCCATTCCATTGGCCCCGTTCCAGCCGTTATTAAGAGCCGTTCTCCCCTCAGCAGCCTCCACTGAATTACAGTGCATTCGGATAGGATTCAGACCCCTTTACTTTTTCCACATTTTGTTACGTTACAGCCTTATTCTAAAATGGATTAAATTATGTTTTTTTCTCATCAATCTACACACAATACCGCATAATGACAAAGCGAAAACAGGTTTTTAGAAATGTTTGCAAATGTATCAAAAATAAAAACTGAAATACCTTATTTACATAAGTATTCAGACCCTTTGCTAAGAGACCCCAAAATTGAGCTCAGGTGCATCCTGTTTCCATTGATCATCCTTGAGATGTTTCTACAACTTCATTGAAGTCCACCTGTGGTAAATTCAATTGATTGGACATTATTTGGAAAGGCACACACCTGTCTATGTAAGGTCCCACAGTTGACAGTGCATGTCAGAGCAAAAACCAAGCCATGAGGTTTAAGGAATTGTCCGTTGAGCTCCGAGACAGGATTGTGTCGAGGCACAGATCTGGGGAAGGGTACCAAAAAATTTCTGCAGCATTGAAGGTCCCCAAGAACACAGTGGCCTCCATCATTCTTAAATGGAAGAAATTTGAAACCACCAAGACTCTTCCTTGAGCTGGCCGCCCAGCCAAACTGACCAATCAGGGGAGAAGGGCCTTGGTCAGGGAGGTGACCAAGAACCCAATGGTCACTCTGACAGAGCTCCAGTTCCTATGTGGAGATGGGAGAACCTTCCAGAAAGACAACCGTCTCTGCAGCACTCCACCAATCAGGCCTTTATGGTAGAGTGGCCAGACGGAAGCCACTCCTCAGTAAAAGGCACATGACAGCCCGCTTGGAGTTTGCCAAAAGGCACCTAAAGGACTCTCTGACCATGAGAAACAAGATGCTCTGGTCTGATGAAACCAAGATTGAACTATTTGGCCTGAATGCCAAGTGTCACGTCTGGAGGAAACCTGGCACCATCCCTACGGTGAAGCATGGTGGTGGCAGCATCATGCTGTGGGGATGTTTTTCAGTGACAGGGACTGGGAGACTAGTCAGGTTCGAGGGAAAGATGAACGGAGCAAAGTACAGAGAGATACTTGATGAAAACCTGCTCCATAGCGCTCAGGATCTCAGACTGTGGGTGAAGGTTCACCTTCCAACAGGACAACGACCCTAAGCAACCAGCCAAGACAATGCAGGGGTGGCTTCAGGACAAGTCTCTGAATGTCCTAGAGTGGCCCAGCCAGAGCCTGGACTTGAACCCGATTGAACATCTCTGGAGAGACCTGAAAATAGCTGTGCAGCAATGCTCCCCATCCAACCTGACAGAGCTTGAGAGGATCTGCAGACAGGAATGGGAGAAACTCCCCAAATACAGGTGTGCCAAGCTTGTAGCGTTATACCCAAGAAGACTCTAGGCTATAATCCTTGCCAAAGGTGCTTCAACAAAGTACTGAGTAAAGGGTCTGAATACTTATATAAATGTGATATTTCAGTTTTTTATTTTAATAAATGTGCAAAAATTATTAAAAACCTGTTTTTGCTTTGTCATTATGGGGCATTGTGTGTAGATTGAGGAGGAAAAAAAGTAAAGGGGTCTGAATACTTTCCGAATGCACTGTAGATAATACACTTTGAGTAGCAGCAGCGTAAAAAGGGGGATCAATGCAAATAGTCCGGGTAGCCATTTGATTAACCTTTTAGCAGTCTTATGACTTGAGGGTAGAAGCTGTTAAGGAGCCTTTTGGACCTAGACTTGGCGCTCCGGTACCGCTTGCCATGCGGTAGCAGAGAGAACAGTCTATGACTTGGGTGGCTGGAGTCTTTGACAATTTTAAGGCCTTCCTCTGGGCCTTCCTCTGACACCGCATTAAAATAAATATAATGTAAAAAAATATATATATTTTGAGTCTAGTCTGTCATTTTTTGCCTCAATGTGTTTCATGGTGCCCAATTATGTGCCCAATCTGTGATTTAGTGCATTATTATTGGGTAAGCATAGGTGGTACTATCTCTCTAGGAGCTGATCCGTCATCAGTATTGTGGAATCATTCTAATGTTAAGGTAAGATTTGAATGGAGAAAGCTGATCTGAGAGCAGCGCTGCTTTTATTTTCTTTCGATCCTATCAGTATCGACACATGTTCTAACGACGCACTTAGCGAACGTTCTGTCTACGTGCTTGTTTGGGAAACACTCTAAAAAAGTGTCTTGTAAATAACGATGGATCTAGTACGATCATCGTAATGCTTCAGTTACATCGCAACTGGGAAACGAGGCCCAAACGTTACCTATGGCACAATCTCTAGTCTTGAATATATATATATATATTTAGGGTTAGATCAGCTTCAATATTGCAGATAGATTGTAACTTCCATCAATGTAATTGTTTGCATCACTTCCAATCCCCCATATATATTTTTTGCAATCTCTAGTCTTATTGTAGCTGACATACGATCAGGTACCTGAAAGTCAGAGCAGATAAATCCTGTTTTCACATCAGTTCCACATCACTGTTCCATTGTTTTCACGTCAGCTAGCAATCCTGACTGAGCCACCTGGCATCAATAAACTGAATCCAATGTCAACTCATATACAGGACTATGTCACCAGTTAGTTTTGACACTGGTATGTGTGGCCAAAGAGCTCTATTTTCATGTCATCTGACCAAAGCATTGGTTCCAATCCAAGTGCCAATGCCGTTTTGTTGGATGACATGAAAATAGAGCTCTTTGACCACGCACACCAGTGGTGGGTTTGGCGTCTAAATGAGAATGCATGAGAAGAAAAGAACCCCATACCTACTGTAAAATATGGTGGTGGATCTTTGATGTTATGCGGCTATTTTGCTTCCACTGGTCTTGGGGCCTTTGTTAAGGTCAACGGCATCATGAACTTTACCCAGTACCAGGGCATTTTAGCCAAAAACCTGGTTGCTTCTTCAAGGAGGCTGAAACTTGGCCACAAGTGTATCTTCCATCAAGACAATAGCCCCAAGCACAACCTACAAAGAAATGGATAATTGGCTACAAAACTTAAAAACCCATTGAAACTTGAAACTCATTGAAACCCTGTGTCCATAAGTGCAGATGAAGGATATCAAGGAACTGGAAAGATTCTGTATGGAGGAATGGTATACGATCCCTCCCAATGTGTTCTCCAACTCATAAAACATTATAGAAAAAGGCTCAGTGCCGTTATCCTCGCAAGGTGAGGTATTGAAAGTTATTGAAAACAAGGGGTCAATCATTTTAACCCCTACCTTTCTGAGACTTAAAAAAAATATGTTTTAAACAATATCTCTTTCTCTGAGCAATTGAGTAAATGTAAAGATACCTTAATAGAAAATTACTAGAGTAAAAGTGAAAGTCACCCAGTAAATTTTACTTGAGTAAAAGTCTAAAAGCATTTGGTTTGAAATATTTAACTAGGCAAGTCAGTTAAGAACTAATTCTTATTTACAATGACGGCCTACCCCAGCCAACGCAGGGTCAATTGTGCGCCGCCCTATATGACTCCCAATCACAGCCGGATTGTGATATAGCCTGGAATTGAACCAGGGTTTGTAGAGACGCCTCTAACACTGTGATGCAGTGCCTTAGACCGCTGCACCACTTGGGAGCCCCATACTTAAGTATCGAAAGTAAAAATGTAATTGCTAAAATATACTTAAGTATCAAAAGTAAAAGTATAAATAATTTCAAATTCCTTATATTAAGCAAACCAGAGGGCACCATTTATTTTTAAAAATATAGATATTTACGGATAGCCAGGGACACACTCCAACACTTAGACATAATTTACAAATGAAGCATTTGTGTTTAGTGAGTCCACCAGATCAGAGGCAGTAGGGATGACCAGGGATGTTCTCTTGATAAGTGTATGTATTGGACCATTTTCCTGTCCTGCTAAGCATTCATAATGTAACGAGTACCTTTGGGTGTCAGGGAAAATGTATGGAGGAAAAAGTACATTATTTTCTTTAGGAATGTAGTGAAGTAACAGTAAAAGTTGTCAAAAATAGAAATAGTAAAGTAAAGTAGAGATGCCAACAAAAAAAACGTAAGTAGTACTTTAAAGTATTTTTACTTAAGTACTTTACAACACTGCGCAAAAGGCACTCTTTTTGTAGAACGACCGTAGTATTGATGCCTGGTTTATGTAGATCAGATTTATGTAGATCATATACAGTATATACCTGTCCTATCTGTTTATCACCAAGTCCTGGTGTGAAGACACTAATCACAGGCTACTGGACTAGGACAAAGAGTACTGGTTATTGACCTAAACCTACTCTCACCTCCACCTGCCTGGGTAACCAAGGTAACCCCTCCAGCCCTCTCCTATACGGCATGGAGACCCATAGAGACATTACTCTTTAGCTCCTTGAGCACACTAATTTGGTTAGACAAATTATTCCATCTATTAAATGGTGCATAGCTGAGACGTGTCATCCATGTGGTGTTGTCTGAGTTAGGCTGGAGTTAAGTGCTTTTGTTGTTGTGTGCTGCAGCCTTATGGTGCTGGCCTTCACACATCTGTGAATGATCTAAACATCTCGTGTGGACCCTGGTGCGTGGGATAGGCAGAACGTAATGTTGGAGAAAATAAAAGGGTATTATGTCATGGTTGTCCTGGACTGGGACTCCACCCTTTTCTCTCTCTCTCTCTCTCTCTCTCTCTCTCTCTCTCTCTCTCTCTCTCTCTCTCTCTCTCTCTCTCTCTCTCTCTCTCTAATTCAATTCAAAAGGCTTTATTGCCAAAGCAAATGAAATAGATAATAAACAAAAATGAAATAAACAATCAGAAATGAACAGTAAACATTACACTCACATGTTTCAAAGGAATATACACATTTCAAATGTAATATTATGGCTATGTACAGTGTTATAAATATGTGCAAATAGTTAAAGTACAAAAGGGATTTACAATGGTGTTTGTTCTTCAATGGTGTTTGTTCTTCATTGCCCTTTTCTTGTGGCAACAGGTCACAAATCTTGCTGCTGTGATGGCACACCGTGGTATTTCACCCAATAGATGTGGAAGTTTATCAAAATTGGATTTGTTTTGGAATTCTTTGTGGGTCTGTGTAATCTGAGGGAAATATGTGTCTCTAATATGGTCATTTGGCAGGAGGTTAGGAAGTGCAGCTCAGTTTCCACCTAATTTTGTGGGCAGTGTGCCTGTTTTCTCTTGAGAGCCAGGTCTGCCTACGGCGGCCTCTCTCAATAGCAAGGCCATGCTCACTGAGTCATTTTGTGTCAGTCACAGTGGTCAGTTGAGCTAACGTGCGCTAATGTGATTAGCATGACTGTTGTAAGTAACAGCAAACTTTCCAGGACATAGACACATGTCTTATATGGGAAGAAAGCTTAAATTATTCTTAATCTAACTGCACTGTGCAATTTACAGTAGCTATTACAGTAACAAAATACCATGCTATTGTTTGAGGAGAGTGCACAACAACTTATCACGGCAACTGGTTTGATACATTCACCTCTGAAGGTAAATAATGTACTTACATTCAGTATTCTTGCTCTGATTTGTCATCCTGAGGGTCCCAGAGATAAAATGTAGCATAGTTTTGTTTGATAAAATCATTTTTTATATTCAAATGTAGGAACTGGGTTCTACAGTTTGAACCCTTGCTGTCTCTGGCTCCACACCCACCCCTCCCGGCCATCTAGATGTGTGAAAGTTAGTGTATAAGCTAATGAGCCATCATGTATGACATTCCTGGAAGTGTGTAAACTTACATTTTGTATTACCATATTATTTTTGTATGTTCTCTATAGTTATGTACTTGAAAATGTATCAATTGACCAATTCGGCACATTTGGGTAGACTTGATACAAAATAGTGCAGTATTGCAACGCTTCACTGGATCAATCTGAAACTTTGCACACACACTGCTTCTATCTACTTGTGGTCCTCTGTAGCTCAGCTGGTAGAGCACGGCGCTTGTAACACCAAGGTAGTGGGTTCGATCCCCGGGACCGCCCATACACAAAAAAATTAAAAATAAATAAAATGTATGCACGCATGACTGTAAGTCGCTTTGGATAAAAGTGTCTGCTAAATGGCATATTATATTATATCTAGTGGCCGAAATCTAAATTGCGCCTAAACTGCAATATTATATTGTGGCCTTTCTCTTGCATTTCAAAGATGATGGAACAAAAAAATTAACAGAAAACATGTTTTTTTGTTTGTATTATCTTTTACCAGATCTAATGTGTTATATTCGCCTACATTAATTTAACATTTCCACAATCTGCAAAGTGTTTCCTTTCAAATGGTATCAGGAATATGCATATCCTTGCTTCAGGTCCTGAGCTACAGGCAGTTCGATTTGGGTATGTCACTTTAGGCGATAATTGAAAAAAAGGGTACGATCCTTAAGAGGTTAAGGGTCAAATAGCATTCCAGTTTGCTCTGTTTTTTGGTAAATTATTTCCAATGTGTCAATTATCTTTTTGTTTTCTCATTATTTGATTGGGTCTAACTGTGTTGCTGTCCTGGGGCTCTGTGGGGTCTGTTTGTGTTTGTGAACAGAGCCCCACCAGCTTGTTTAGGGGACTCTTCTCTAGGTTAATCTCTCTGTAGGTGACGGCTTTGTTATGGAAGGTTTGGGAATCACTTCCTTTTAGGTGGTTGTAGAATTTAACGGCTCTTTTCTGGATTTTGATAATTGGTGGGTATCGGCCTAATTATTCTCTGCATCGCTCTCTCTCTCTCTCTCTCTCTCTCTCTCTCTCTCTATCTCTCTTTCTCTCTCCCTCTTTCTTTCTTTCTTTCTTTCTTTCTTTCTTTCTTTCTTTCTTTCTTTCTTTCTTTCTTTCTTTCTTTCTTTCTTTCTTTCTTTCTTTCTTTCTTTCTTTCTTTCTCACCCTCTCTCTCTGTTTGTCTCCCTCCATCTCTTTTCCCCATGTTTATTTGCCTTAGCCTGCTGGTAGTGTGGGTTTAATGTTAGACAGAGTCAACTTTGCACCCCGCTTGACTGGGCTGACGTAACTAGGAAAATCCAGCAGTGGTTATGGGCTGAGGCCTCAGCTAATTCACAGCTGGATGGATTTTGTTTTCCTCCAGTGTCGTGGCATCCGCCTGTTCCCCACAGTAACCTGATGAGTGACAGGATAGGCCTAAAGCTTCCAACTTTCAGATCCACCACATACCCTATGGTATGGGACGTACAGTATGTGTGTGTGCTCGTAAGTATACTGAGTATACAAAACATTAAGAAGACCTGCTCCTTCCATGACATAGACTGACCAGGTGAATCCAGGTGAAAGCTATGATCCCTTGTTGATGTCACTTGTTAAATCCACTTCAATCAGTGTAGATGAAGGGGAGGAGATAGGTTAAAGAAGGATTTATAAGCCTTGAGACAATTGAGACATGGATTGTGTATGTGTGCCATTCAGAAGTTGAATGGGCATGACCAATGTAAGTGGGTGTGGTTTATGTCAAGAACTGCAATGCTGCTGGGTTGTTCACGCTCAACAGTTTCCCGTGTGTATCAAGAATGGTCCACCATCCAAAGGACATCCAGCCAACTTGACACAACTGTGAGAAGCATTAGAGTCAACATGGGCCAGCATCCCTGTGGAACGCTTTCGACACCTTGTAGAGTCCATGCCCCGACAAATTGAGGCTGTTCTGAGGGCAAAACGGGGGTTGCAACTCAATATTAGGAAGGTGTTCCTAATGTTTGGTATACTCAGTGTATGTGCGTGAGAGTCGAGTGTATGTGTGTGTATGCATGTGTGTGTGCGTGCAGTCATCTACTTGGCCAACATTATATCCGTCTCGCCTGCTGCTCTCCTCTAGCCACGTATTACCAAACTGATTACCGCTGCAAATGCGCATAGCGAAACCGGATGGTTGTAGAGGTTAGGTCTCCTCCTGTCCTCACTTCACTCTCCCTCTCTCAGTTCCTCCTCCCTCTCTCCTGGTCCTCAATTGATGCCCATCCCTAAACTCTGCAAAATATGGACCTAAGCTTGTAACTCATGCCTGTACTCTCTCTCTGCACCACCTAAAAACCAGAACTGGATTCCCTGAAAGCCTGTGATTAGGCCTAACTATAAGTGGAGGGGGTTGGGAAACTACCTCCAAGCCAATGGCATCGGCCACTTCCAAACCAGCAAGGGACATAGGCAATGTTCCCTCTCGTTTCTTTCAGCACTGAGCAAATTTCAGGTCTGCTGAGCGCAAACTTGAAGGTTGTGAAAATTCTGCGCAACTTCCAACGCGCGTTTACTGTGAACACTGAGGCTGTACTCACGTGAAAGTTACAGTTTTAACAGTGGCCAAGTAGGCTACTGTGGCTATTTGATCATAATGTAGGCCTACCAGAGTGGCCTACCATCAACACATTGGAGAAAATGCATCCCATAACATTTTAACATGGAAATAGCTGTTCTATCATTCGGCATACAGTAGCAGCCAATGTGTTGTGTTCAATGTAGGTCTACATGCCATGAGACTTTTGAAAAAAAAACATGCAGGGCTTGACATTAACCTGTTTATCCACTTGTCCTTCAGACAAGGAGGTGACTAAAAATGTTGCTGTGTTGTTTGATGCAAGTAATAGATCCGGTACTAGATCCGTTGTTGTATTACTTGTGAGGCACAGCTGAGTGAGCATTAAATAATTAGCTTTTTATTTTTATTTTACTGGGCTGATGGTGCCTGCATCTGATGGTCCGTCTCAGCGGAGGGAGAGAGCAGCAGACTGGGGGTATCCACTCAACATCCCTCCACTTTCCCTTTCCTCCACTGACACTGACCAAAAAGGGACACCTTCTTCCAGCTGATGGCGAAACTTGAGTTGCACCGCATTATTTCTGCCTCATGCACAAATTCATGTTGTTACTCCTATGGACAGAGGAAGTGAAATATTCCTCGATATTAAAAAGACCCAAGCCGCAAATAATAACAAAGCAATTCTATAGATACACTTTCCTGCTCATTCATTACTGCTGCAGTGCTTGTTGTAGCGCTGAGTGGAAATAGGAAGGACACACATTTTATGGTTTATAAAAGTGTTGAATACCAAGTGTTGACAGTGCTGAGTAAGAACTTGAAGTCACTCGTAAAAACAGCAGCTCATTGCTGTATTTGTTGACAGTCTCTCTCTAGTCATGGTTTTAAAAGTTTAGAAATCTCACAGTATCAACTTCGCTGTCGCTTTCTTTTATGCCTGCTACGTTACTGCAGACACGGTAATCTGAGCCATCCGATTGGCCAGCGGTAGGCCTATAGTGCACTTGATTTGCTTTCTGGGCCCTCCAGGAAGGCGGAGTTTGTACCTTCAGACACATAAAATGGTTCAAAATGCAATCTATGGGTCTAGTAAGCCTCTGTAATAATGTTTCAAAGTGTACAAATGCACCAGTCTGACGGGGACACACCCTCCTGTAGTCGGTTTCCTTGTGTTGAAGGACAGATTCCCTTTCCTTCTCAGCCTGACTGAAACATGAGCTATTCTATGTTTACAGTCCTGCTCAATCACTCACCAGTTACTGACAGGCTCTATGTGTCAACAGTCATAACCAAAGCATGCTTATCAAGAAACACCCCTGTGAGGATATAGCCTAGTTTTAGTGCGTATGAGACCTCACATGCCACAAGAAATCAGTAAAACAGAACATCGATACAGAATTCATTGGTTAATAATTAGTGATAGTATTGGTAAAAGCTGAGATATGGTCAAATGGGGCAAAAGAAAGGGGTATAAAACATGAAAGTACTTCCTTCAGAATTTGACGATTGGATTAGACGGGGCACTAGTAGAGGTGGGCGTTGCTTCGAGAGAGAGCGAGAAAGTGTGGCTGCTGCGCCGGGTAGATTTTTTAAAGCTGTCAAAAAATAATTTATAGACGTTTATATAAAAAAGTGCGATGTTGTCCGATCCGGATTGACCCTTCTCTGGGTCCAGACTCGGACCGCCAGTTGAGTTTGGCTGGCCTACATTATGATCAAATAGCCACAGTAGCCTACTTGGCCACTGTTAAAACTGTAACTTAAAGCAGGTACAGCCTCAGTGTTCACAGTAAACGCGCACTGGAAGTTGCACTGAATTTTTACAACCTTCAAGTTTGCTATCAGCAGATCTGAAATTTGCTCAGAGCCTAAATATTTTGGAGGGAACATTGGTTGAGTGCTATTGTTGATTTTGCCTTTAGAATGTGCTGGCAATAAGGCATCCTATTTAACTATTGTAATGACTTTGCCAAGGTGGCACACGTTCGCTGAAGTCAATGGCTGTGTTCGAGAGCATCAAAACCGTGATGTGTCATGGGAAAATTGTGCCATCTAGCGTCCATAAGATCTAATTGTCAAATCAGCAAAAGTTTCACAACTTTTATTTTTAACTCAACAGTGTTTCCTAATGGGGGCAGGTATCCTAGCGGTTGGGCCAGTAACCGAAAGGTCGCTGGTTCGAATACATGAACCGACAAGGTGAAAAACCTGCTGATGTGCCCTTGAGCAAGGCACTTAACCCTAACTTGCTCCAGGGGTGACGTACTATGGCTGACCCTGTATAACACCACATTTCTCTGCAGCTATCCTGTGTATGTGACCAAAAAAAAAATAGAATGTGGGATGTAACCGTAAAATAAACTAGCTCGTAACCCCATCCCAAAACACCATTTAAATCTTTAAATAGAGAAAAGCTGCATCATAAACACATAAGTGGCTTTTATATGGGGGAGTCTGCCCTGCCCTTTAAAAGTTAGCAATTAAGATAAATAACATTGGAATCCTTTTGTTACTGTTGAATTTATTTACAGCTGAAATCAGTGGAATAAGCTATACCTTGTGCAACGAGTTATTGGAATTCATAAACATCTTGCAAAAACAAAACAATATTCATTCTAAAATAATAGTTCATTAAAAAAATGCATTTCAAAGGACCAATTCAATACACTGTACTTCATATCAATATATTCTTAAAGCATTACAGACTGGTATGACATGGAAATATCATCATAACACTGTTAAATACTAATAACAAACAATATCTAGATGTTATGAAAAAGATAATTAATAAAATAAGCCACTTATCTTTTAAATTAAATAAAAAGTCAACTGATGTGGCAAAGATGCCAGAAGCAAGCTTAGGCACAATGTCAGTAAAACCACACTCACTACCACATTTTTTAAAATAAAAAAACTAAGCGAAACTACAAAAGCATAAGACTGTCTGAGGCGATTGAGTATAGTTGAGTGAAATGGCATTGGCTGGGTACTGTACAGTGCTTTTAGTGAAAGTGAGTTAAATATAATGAGCTTGGTGGTTTTCGCCAAAGCAAGGGACTCATGAGACATCAAAACCACCATTTCTATCTCATATACATCACTGAGAAGCAGACGACAACAGGGCATCATATGACAAACCACCCAGAACATTTTAAAAATAAGTGATCCCCTTGAGGCGAGGTGGGTGGAAATGCTCAGTTTGGTGCTTTAATTGAGACGAGGTGGGGGGAGCAGGTATAGGGTCAGGTAAAACATCAGGGTTCAGGGAATATGGGGGATATAGTTCTATAGCTCATCCTCCATCTTTTCCGTCTTGGTGTTCCATAGAAGCTGAGGAGGCTTAGGAGACAGAGGAGGGTAGTAGACCTGCTACTGGCCAACAGGGGGCAGGGGTATCAGAATCCAGACGGCGTCAGGACGTTCATGTCACGGGGTTTGAGTTTGTGTGGGCGGGTCTGGAGAGGTCTGTTGCCCTCGATGCCGCTGATCTCGATCTTGGGGGGGTTGAACTTGGCAGGGTCGTCCGCCATGAGGTTGACCTGGGTCTTGATGCCCTCCATGGTGTTAGACTTCTGCACGCCAAAGTATGACTGTAGTGTGAAGCCTGAGGGAGAGCAGAAGAGACAAGGATGTTAATGCACCTGACAAAAAGGTATAGCATCAGCAAAGCAAAAACTGCAACATCCATTACATTTCAAGTTATTTTTAGAAGCCGAAATGCTGACTTGACCATGACTATAGAAGACTATTATTCACACATTCTATCTTGGGAACACAAAGTCTATTCTAAGATCCCTTGTCATTTTATTTATTTTTTTACAAAGAAAGCTCAGCCAACAGTCCTAATTATAGAAACTCCTGAGGGACTGATTTCTCACCTGTGTTGGTTTCTGAACCGGGGTCAGTAGTGGACTTCTGTACTACTGGGCGTGAAGTTCCAAAGAAGCTCCACCTCTCCCCTCCTGCTCCACCCCCTCCCTCGTTGCCTCCCATTTCTGGGCTGAGATTAGGACTACCGAGCTCCGGGGCAGCGAGAAATGGTGCAAGACTCTGGCTGTTGAACCAGCTCCTGCATGCCCACACACAACAAAGCTATTAGAGACATGGAATAATTGTACCTAATGTGCCATCTGAAAATATTATTCATATTTGAATCTAGTGTTCATTCAGAGGGGAGTGGACTTCTATTCTACTACAGAATCTATTACCAAAATAGCCAAAAATAGCCATTTGATGCATACCTGCGGTTGAGTATCGGTGAGGCGTGGGGGCTGACGCTGGGGGTAACACAGGGGGTGACAGACGGGGTGCCGGAAGGGGTGCCACAAGGGGTGGATTGAGCTGATGTTGTAAGCCTGTCCTCCTTGAAGTCCCCACTTGGCATTTTCAGCTTCTGCAGAGACAAAGAGGTAGAAAGATGCAGCTTAGAAATGCAGCCCATGAGGGAGCGAGAGGCATTTGTTTTGCATGGTAAACCCACACATGCACAGACAGCAATGCAAATGACAAGACCCAGAGCAAGATTGTGACATTGAGGCATGACTATAAAACACACAAACCAAAGACCAGTTTGGCCTGTTTGGCCTGTTTCCCCCAATCAACATTTGTTTTTGCATCAAACTAAGGATCTTTGGAAACTGTTGACCGCAGTCAGTGGGATAGATCTTAGGGGGGGCCACCAAAGAGAAGATTATCTGGCTGGCCACCAGGCTACACAAAGTCCATTGGACCGGCACCCAGATGAATGGCCTAAGACCCCTCTCTATGCAGGAATCCCATTCTTGTCAGTCCAAAATTAGATGATCACTGCATGTCATTTTCATTATACATAAGCGTATAACTCAGAGGCATCAATCCAGGGAGTGTTTTTCCCAGGCCAAACAATAGACAGGCAGACCACACCTGTCCTGCATCCACCAACACAAAGTCAATACCTGTCACCAAACATCCCCTATATAATCCATAGCAGAGTAACCCTACCCAAATAAGGTTTCCCAGCTAGGTACCAATATTCCCAGAAGACTCAGATAGCCTAGTCTTCGATCTAGAGAGTTTCCCAGCTAATGAAATCCATAGAACCATGATAGGCTAGTGAAAAAGCGATGCTACATTCCTTCTGGGAATATCGGGATGAATATCCCATACTTCTGTGTGTACTATGCTCCTGCATTCTGTTCACTGTTGCAATCCTTGCTCTTCGAGTTCTGCTCACTGTAGTGCTGATCATCCGAATGTGGCTTATACACTGTCCCCTCTTGGTTTTCTCTTGCTCCTAACAGTCTATCTAGAGGTTTCCTCTAGGGCGTCAGCACCAGACCTAAACATCTTTGGAACCCTGCCCTTCGAAACCAAATCTGGTGTTCAGCACAGCACCAGCCGGTTGGTCGGGGACCACATTTTGATGTCATACAACCAATTAGCCCTTGATCATGACTCAGTTCCATTACATTACAGAAGAGTCATTGGAAGAAGGCATCTGCTGTATTGGGACGTTTAAGAGCCCCGGCGCTGGGTCTGAACAGTAACACACATCGCTTGTGGTACGGTTTTGGAAGCATAAGGACCTTCTCTTTTATTTCAGTGAGAAACAAATTTCAAATAAACAAAACGTTAAATTGATACACACCTTTATAGGGTTAGTGTTCCCACACAGCCATATCTCCATGTTCCAGCACTTGTTTCCGGAAGACAGAGGGACCACCTGTACTAATTTGCTATCTAGCATGCTCCGAACACCTGTGTGCAATGTTCCCTCTAAGCTGCGCAGAGAAGCACGAGATTGAACTTCACCCAACTTTCTAGAGTTTTCCCCGTTAGTTAAAACTCTCAACGTTTCCCTTTACTGTGGTAACTGTGATTGAATCAATGCAATATTAGCCACTTTCAATGCAACATACCGAAACCAAATGAACTATGCAAGACTTAGTTTGAAAAACTAACTAAGCAAGAGATTTTGTTGTAGGCAGAACTCATCGGAGTTGGATTCTATTGCATTGACAGGCACGACTCAGGCCCGTACTCTAAACAGACCGGTGCGCCATAACCAATCAGAGCTGCAGTAGGCCTATATGCAAATAGACCATTGCCATATATGGATCTGTGTCATTCACATTGAACTGGACTGTTTTTACAGCATGAGCAGTCGTGAGTAGATGTGCTTGTTTTGAGATCAAAGCGAGAGCTACATGTAGCAACGTGTGCACATTTGTTCATATCCTTTGTTAGTGAGTTATTAGCCCAGTTATATATAATTTGTAGTCAGCAATGGGGGAGTGATTGCTTCCTACAAGAGCACAAAACTTGTGCATTTCTAGACACGAGTCAGGTAAATAACCATTTTTTGTCTTAAAAGGGGCAGTGTTGTATTTTGAGACAGGCTTGAATAAGCTATGTAGCCAATAGGCAGAGGGTAGCATAATTTGCCTGATTCTCTGTAATAATGGTATGGGGATAATGATTCATTTTATTTTGTAAAGTGGTTTCTTGCATCAAACACCATCAACATTTTGAGTCACCTCCTTATCTGAAGGACAATTGGATAAACAGGTTAATGTCAAGCCCTGTTTCAAAAGTCTCATGGAATGTAGGCCTAGATTGAACACCACACATTGGCTGCTACTGTAGGCTGAATGATAGAACAGCTATTTCCATGTTAAAATGTTATGGGATGCATTTTCTCCATTATTTTTGATGGTAGGCCTACATTATGAACAAATAGCCACAGTAGCCTACTTGACCACTGTTAAAACTAACTTAGTGTTCACATTAAAACGTGCGCCGGAAGTTGCACAGAATTTTCACAACGTTCAAGATTGCGCTCAGCAGACCTGAAATTTGCTCAGTGACCAAAAACATTTTGGGGAACATTGCCTGTGTGTAACGAAAGAAGGCCGGCAGAAACGTGTTGTCACTGAAAAATACTTTGGCTGCAACTGTGATAAAGCCGGTTAAAACAGTGTACGTGTGCATTTTGCATTTGTGAAATTATTTTGATGTGAAATTAAAGTAAAGGGCTTTATGTTTGTAGAACCGTATCGCAATTGAGAATCGATTCACGTTTCGCTGGAATATTTGGCTGTCAGACAGTTCACCTCTGAAAATAACATAAGGTCCTTGGACCTTAAGGAGTAACGGTACTAGAGCCCCACAGTGGAGGTTTCATAATACCCATAAAACCTAGCGGTCAAACAGGTAAATGGTTCCAAACGTTTTTCCAACATAAAATGTTTCCCATTTTTGAAACACTTAAAATAAAGTCTGTGTTTCATGTAACCTACCCTTGTGTGACGTTTTAATAATGTAAATCTCTCTCAGACAAAGTTACTTTTATCAATATAGCGCCTTCGGAAAGGATTCAGACCACTTTACTTTTTCCACATTTTGTTAGGTTACAGCCTTATTCTAAATTGATTAAAATTGTTTTTTCACCCTCATCAATCTACACACAATACCCCATAATGACAGAGCACTTTTTTTTTTTTTTTTTACATTTATAAAATAAATACAAAATGAAATATCACATTTACATAAGTATTCAGACCCTTTACTCAGTACTTTGTTGAAACACCTTTGGCAGTGATTACAGCCTCGAGTCTTCCCGGGTTTGACGCTACAAGCTTGGCACACCTGTATTTGGGGAGTTTCTCCCATTCTTCTTTGCAGATCCTCTCAAGTTTTGTTAGGTTGTATGGGGAGCCTTGCTGCACAGCTATTTTCAGGTCTCTTAAGAGATGTTAAATCGGGTTCAAGTCCAGGCTCTGGCTGGGCCACTCAAGGACATTGAGACTTGTCCCGAAGCCACTCCTGCGTTGTCTTGGCTGTGTGCCTAGGGTCGTTGTCCTGTTGGAAGGTGAACCTTCGCCCCAGTCTGGGGTCCTGAGCGTTTTGGAGCAGGTTTTCATCAAGGATCTCTCTGTACTTTGCCTCGATCCTGACTAGTCTCCCAGTCCCTGCCGCTGAAAAACATCCCTACAGCATGATGCTGCTGCCACCATGCTTCACCGTAGGGATGGTGCCAGGTTTCCTCCACGCTTGGTATTCAGGCCAAAGGGTTTAATCTTGGTTTCATCAGACCAGAGAATCTTGTTTCTCTTGGTCTGAGAGTCTTTAGGTGCCTTTTGGCAAACTCCAAGTGGGCTGTCATGTGCCTTTTTACTCAGGAGTGGCTTCCGTCTGGCCACTCTACCATAAAGGCCTGAATGGTGGAGTGCTGCAGCGATGGTTGCCCTTCTGGAAGGTTCTCCCATCTTCACAGAGGAACTCTAGAGCTCTGTCAGAGTGACCATCGGGTTCTTGGTAACCTCCCTGACCAAGGCCCTTCTCCCCCGATTGCTCAGTTTGGCCAGGCGGCCAGCTCTAGGAAGAGTCTTGGTGGTTCCAAACTTCTTCCATTTAAGAATGAAGGAGGCCACTGTGTTTTAGGGGACCTTCAATGCTGGACATTTTTTGGTTTCCCAGATCTGTGCCTCGACACAATCCTGTCTCTGAGCTCAACGGACAATTCCTTCGACCTCATGGCTTGGTTTCTGCTCTGACATGCACTGTCAACTGTGGGACCTTACATAGACAGGTGTTTGCCTTTCCAAATCATGTCCAATCAATTGAATTTACCACAGGTGGACTCCAATCAAGTTGTAGAAACATCTCAAGGATGATCAATGGATACAGGATGCACCTGAGCACAATTTCGAGTCTCATTGTTTTAATACATTTCTAAAAATGTCAAAAAACCTGTTTTCGCTTTGTCATTATTGGGTAGTGTGTGTAGTTTGCTGAGGAAATGTTTTTATTTAATCAATTTTAGATTAAGGCTGTAATGTAACAAAATGTGGAAAAAGTCAAGGGGTCTGAATACTTTCCGAAGGCACTGTATGTTCGGCTCTATTTACTCTCAAATTTGAAAATGCTAATTAGCATCAAAGTAGACATCATGCAATTCTACAAATCCCTGCAAGCTCCTGCAGGTCATCTCTAGCTGACATCTTTGCGCACAGGTATTGTGTCAATTTAAAACTTGCACAATACAGTTCACAGAAATATAAATTGAAAGAAATGTAGCTAAAGTATTCATTACTGCATTTAGCCAACATTAGATAGTTAATCCAGAGATTCTTACCTTTGCCTCGATTCGGCAGTCTCGCCCAGATGATCATGGCATTTGTATTTCTTTATCATAGCCACATTAGCATTTCATTTTTGGGGGGGCCAATATATTGATAAAAGTCACCTTGTCATAGAGAGATTTACACAGTCATCAAAACGTCATGCCAGGGTAAGCCTAAACGAAACACAGCCCTTATTCTAAGTGTTTCTAAAATGAATGGTGGAAAAACGATTGGAACCATTTCCTTGTTTAACCGCTAGGTTTTATAACTCATACTATGGTACTCTATGTTAGGCTCCTTAAGAGTACATCTTGGGCTAACAACCAATGTACCAGTCAAATACCCACAAAGAGGGAGGGGCAGGTTTGACATTGGGCTACCCCTCTCCCCAGTAGAGGCTACCTACAGTCCGTTGGACATTGCTAATCTATATCTTAGGTAAAAAATTCCAGGAGAAGTTAATGCACGTTGCTTGACCTGTATGGAGAATGGGAAAAATGAGCAAAGTGTATCTGTATTATTGATGTTTGATGAGTATTTACCACCCTATGTAAAGTTGGGATATATAAGATACGCCGTAAGAGTGTTTGTGCAAAACCCGATGCAATGCAAGAAGTGTAAAAAGCTTTGCCGTTTGTCAAGTGTTTGCAGACAGAAGGAATATGTTATTTAAGAGTCTGTGAATGTAAAATGTTGCAATTGTGGTGGGGATCATATTTCCGAATTCCCTGAGTGCCCTGTTAGGGTGAAAGAGGTTGAGGTGTCAAGGATTAGGGCTGTACAGCAAATCTCCTATGTGGAGGCGGTGAAGAGAGTTGAAGGGGCAAGAGGCCACAGTTCTAAAAAAGATATGGTGGTGAATGCACCACAACTAGTTGCAAATGCTATACGTCAATCAAGTGATCTGGATATTTATTGTGAAGAAGGTGGATTTTGTAGCGTTTATAGCCACAGTTATTAATTGTACTGCACAAGTGTCCAAGAAGTTGGACATCATTATATCTGGGCCTCCAAGACTTAATGGCAGAAGCACTGCAAGGACTACTGTCCCAGGAAATGTCCCGCCATCACATTATACTTCTGAACCTGTGTAGGGACCTGATTATAACAGAAAAGCAGGCTGATTTAGTTTAAATGACATTTTGTTATTGATAGTTTGTATGGAATTTGTTATAAATTTTTTTGCCCCGCATTTTTTCATTTTCAGATCTTTGTTATCCACCTGTACAGTAGGTGGTGGAATGCACATACAATTGTTGCAAATGCCATTATACCAAAGAAGAAGAGGCTACCTACATAAATCCCTGACCAAATGACATTGATAGAGCACACCTTATTTTTTTGTAAAGCGGTGTCAATTTGCCAACCTGTGTTTCACTAATAGTCTAAGCCAGGGTTTCTCAAACTCGGTCCTAGGGGCACGTTTTGGTTTTTGCCCTAGCACTACTACACAGCTGATTCAAATAATCAAAGCTTCTTCTTCTTCAGTGGGGTTTATCGGCAGTTGGCATCCAACGTTATTGTGCCTTACCGCCACCTATTGTACTGGAGTGTGGGCCAGAGACAGTGAGAAACTAAATCCTACCTGCCAGCCCCGTTGCTCTTAAAAAAGATAACAAAATATTTGAGACTATATCTAATGACGTTCTACTCAATATACTCTTTAAACTAAATTCCTGTATCCCCTTCTCCCTCATACTAGATCTCATCCTCTCTCTTCCCCTCTGATATATTTACATTTTAGTCATTTAGCAGACACTCTTATCCAGAGCAACTTACAGTTAGTGAGTGCATACATTATTTTATTTTTCATACTGGCCCCCCGTGATACTGCCCACACTGTAGCAATACATGCTCCACGGTCTCTGTTTCCTGGCAATATTCACACTTTCCTGTTGGATGCTTTCCTATCACATTTAAGGTCTTATTCAACTGGCTGTGTCCCACCCTTAATCTTGTAAAAATAGCCTCCTCTCTTCTGTCCCTTCCTGCCATCCTCCCCTCCCCAACTTTCCTCTGTACTTGAAATAAATGCCTTCCCTTAGTATCTCTATTCCACTGCTCCAGCCATCTCTGCACCATCACTGTCCATATCAGGCTTTTTCCCTCTGCCTTGCTCATTGAAACTACAACATCAACATCCCCACTAATAAGTGCTTGTTTAGCCAGTACATCAACTGCCTCATTCCCCTCCACCCCCACATGGGCTGGGACCCAAGTAAATATTATCTGTATACCCATCTGTCTAATCCTGCCATAGGTTTGTAGCACCTCATAAAGCAGGTATTGCCTGCTATGTGAGCTAAAGGACTGGAGACTCATTAACACTGCACATGAATCAGAGCAAATAACTACTCTGTCTTAACTTCCTCCACCCACTGCAAGGCCAACAGTATGGCCATCAGCTCCGCCGTATATACAGCCAGATGATCTGCAATACGTTTCCTGACTTCCACCCCACATTCATGTGCTACAAATGCTGACCCAGTACGTCCTGTCCTTGGATCTTTTGAACCATCTGTGTAAATGGCCACAAAATCCTGATACACAGTATCCAGATGTCTCTTAAACAAATCAGATGGATCAACACTCTCCCTATCTTTCTATAGTCTCTCCAACACTTCTAGATCAACTACTGGAGGCGGGAGTAGCCATGGTGGATATACAGGAATAGCTACCGTTGGTCTAAACTCCCTTCCATACAGTCCCATCTCCTTCGCCTGCGTATTACCCACCCACCTAAAGCTTGTGTTCTGTCTTCGCTCATGTTCCCAGAATGCCTGTAAAATTCCTTTCGCAGGATGAGACACCCCATGTCCCTGTAGGTTGACCCAATAATTCATTGCCAGCTGCTGTCTCCTAATCTGCAATGGCATATCCCCCATCTCCACCTGTAATGCAGCCACTGGGGACGTCCAAAACGCCCCACTACATATTCTGAGTCCTTGCCCCTATATGAAATCTAGCCTTTCCAATGAGATCTGGGCTGCCGAACCATACGCTATACTGCCATAGTCTATTACAGATCGGATCAATGCAGCATACATGGTCCTCAATGAGGAATGCCCAGCCCCCCACTCATTCCCCGTCAGAGAGCGCATCACATTTAGCACCTTCTTACACTTTCCCACCACTCTCTCAATGTGTTCTGCCCAGGTCAAAGTATCCCCCAAAGAACCTGAAGGCCCCCACGATCTCCAAGTTTCTCCCATATAACCTCAAGTATACCTCATCCCCCACCTTCCTCCTGGTAAAGAACACTGTCTGAGTTCACTACAGAGAACCTGAATCCCCAAGGCTCTACCTCATCAATTGCTTCATGTACCTTCCTGACTATGTATGGCACATTTCTTCCCCTCTTCCATAAGGCCCCATCATCTTCAAATAACGACCTCCCAATTTCCGGCTGTATCTGAGAGTAAACATCATTGATCATGGAAGTCTCCCGAGTGGCGCAGTGGTCTAAGGCCACTAGAGATCCTGGTTCGAATCCAGGCTCTGTCGTAGCCGGCCGCGACCGGGAGACCCATGGGGCGGTGCACAATTGGCCCAGGGTAGGGGAGAGAATGGCCGGCAGGGATGTAGCTCAGTTGGTAGAGCATGGCGTCTGCAACGCCAGGGTTGTGGGTTCGTTTCCCACGGGGGCCAGTATGAAAAAAATTATGTATGCACTAACTTTAAGTCGCTCTGGATAAGAGCGTCTGCTAAATGACGTAAATGTAATGATTGAGAACAACAGAGGACTAGTCACGCTCCCCTGTGGAGTACCGTTATCCACCAGATAGCTGCCTGATATACCTTCCAAACAAAGCTTGATGATGAGTTGGTTATTTGAATCAGCTGGGTAGTGCTAGGGAAATAACAAAAACGTTCACCCAAGTTTTGGAAACCCGGTCTAAGCAGTGCGCCGGGCAATTGGCCATTTCCCGAAACATAGCCTAGCTAGCAAACGTGTAACGTTACAGGCCAAGTCTAATTATTTGTTCGGCTTGACAAATCTTTTTGAGTTGGCTAATTAACTAAACGACAACTTAGCTAGCTAGTCAACTCCCTAAAGTTACCAATGGTAACGTTAGTGTAATGTTTCTTTGACGACAACCACACAAATATAGCAAACTAGTAGCTAACGTTAGCTAACTCTGTGATGTTGTTTTTATCGCACTACTTTGCTTTATCTTGGCCAGGTCGCAGTTGTAAATGAGAACTTGTTCTCAACTGGCTTACCTGGTTAAATAAAGGTGAAATAAAAAAATAAAAAACTAGCCCAGTGAAAAAGCGGAAATGGCATGGGCCAGACAGGCAGAAACTGGCTCTACTAGCCTGAGCAGCGATTAACGTCGGCTAACTAAAAAAGCTGAAACTAACGTTAACGATATATGAACGATTTTAGCGTTATTTAACATACAATGACTACAAAAATAAATAACGTTACTTTGCTGGCTTGATAAAGATACCGGCAAAAGAAACGTCAACAGAGGTGCACTTTGTGCTAGCTAGCTACGTTGACATTACGTAAGGTCGGTTAGCTAACTAGCCAACTGTTAGGCCTCGACAAACAGCAGGACATGGCCAACGAAAAATACATAGATCTGATCAAATACCTTTTCATGGGAAGATTTCTTTGACTCTCCAGGCCAATCCACTTTCTCATTTTATCCATTATTCGTTGTTTTTCAAGTGTAATAAACAAATACAGCACGGAAGTACAATGTATATTGTAGCTACGAACCGAAAAATGGCCTCATTCCCCCTTTGTTACAGGCTTTCTGATTGGCTGTTTTAGGAAAACGTGGGCTCGTCCCATTTTAAGTGTGTTGCCTGGCAACATGCACAGCACAAATAACACTCAAATTTAGAACAGACAGTACTTTAATACAGCAGGTAACAGACAGCATTACGTAATTACCCCCATAGAACCCTGAAAATCGAATCGAGAACCTGGCAGTAAATCAGATTATCTAAAAACAAATCTATCACCAAAGAAAATAGCCCTGCTTTGTATGGGTGACAATTTCTATATCCAGTATTATTTTCAGAAACTTTAGTAGTGGTGTTTGTTTTACACAAAGGGTAACATTTCTATAAAGCTATTGAGCTACTATATGTGGTGATGAAAATGAGTCCACCATATGTGGATATCATTCACCTATAAAATAATGTGATTATGAGTATAGTACAAACATCTCTGTGTCCTGTTGAACATGAGTGGATACATTAATTAATATGTGTAACAGGGTTGGTTATGTCTCCACTTTCCACTTCAGAAATATATATTTGTATATTTGTATATTCAGATTGGTTGGTTGGAAGCAGAGGAGGGAACATGCCCCAATCCATATCAACAGGGCTGCAGTAGATAGAGTCAGCAATTTTAAGGACTTGATATGGACCAACAAAACCACCACTCTTGTCAAGAGGGCGCAACAGCGCCTCTACTTCCTAAGATGGCTGAAGAAATTTGTCAAGCCACCCTGGGTACTCTCCAAATACTACCTTTGCACCATCGAGATTGTCCTGACCGGTTGTATCACGACCTGGTATGGGAATTGCTCCGTCCACAACCGCAAGGCCCTCCAGCCGGTGGTGAAGACAGCCCAGTACATCACTGGGACCATGCTCCCACCCATCCAGTACATCACTGGGACCGTGCTCCCACCCATCCAGAACATCCACTCGAAACGGTGCCTGAGGAAGTCCCACAGCATCATCAAGGACCCCACACAGCCCAGCCACGAGATGTTCACTCCCTTATCGTCGTGCAGACGGTATTGGAGTATGAGGTCTGATACCAACAGGCTCAGAGACAGTTTCTATCTACAAGCCATCAAACTGCTGAACACTTGAACTGGACTGACCACCTGCACTGACTCTCCGCACCTTAACACACATTAACTCACTCACGCACACAACCACACACACACACACATCACAACTGCTGCTACCAGACTCTTATTTATTATTACTAAATACTGCACAATTTTAAACACTTGCACCCCCAATCCCCAAAACATTGTACTATAAATTGTGCCTTCCTACTGAGACATTTACTTCATGTTTATATTCTTATATATTATTATTTCTTATTGTTGTTGCATTGTCGGGAAGGAACCACAAGTTAAAATGTTGTTGGACAGTGTATGTCATGTGTATCCTGTACATACGACTAATAAAACTTGAAATGTGAATTTACATGTCAATAAGGTTTAATGTCCTTGGCCATGCTTGGAAATTCTTCCCAGTCTGATATTTACGCAGGTTATCATTTCTCATCATGAATCTTGCCCTGGAGGCAGCTCTGCAGAGTGGTCACTAGCTAGCACAGCCACAAAGTCATAACACTCTGATTTTAAACCTACCCCATAACTTTAAGCCTAACCTTAGCCACACTGCTAACCCTAATGCCTAACCCTAACCTTAAATTAAGACAAAAAGCACATTTTCGTTTTCATGAATTTTGACAATATAGTCAATTTTGACTGCAGCTGGCCTATCCAAGGGGATATTGCTCAGTTCTGCCTCTAGGACAAGACCCATGACAATAAACGTCAACTTGCGATATTTACATGAAAGTGGTAATTCATGTTCTTAAACACGATTCTATTTACGTATGTGTACAAGTTCAGTATGTTCATATGCATAGGTGGTGCATGCAATAGGCTCATTAGAGGAAGCTTAGCATATTTGTAACATATGCATATTCAAGAATAGCATGCAATCAGTTGGCTGTATTCCATCCTAAATGTAAACAACACCTTTGGACAGTCTCATTGGCCCCGTAAGGGGTGGGACAGTTGCCTTAGGAAATGGGCTAATCATACACCACAGAGACAACAACTGCACAGGCAGCCGCACACACATACACACACAAAAACATGCACACACGCAAGCACACGCGCACACATACACTGGCGACACGTTGCACCTGCATGAACAATATCTGTTTACAAATAAAAAAATCTGGCTATTGCCCAGTGGCCTATTTAGAGCTAATCTACCAACTGGACTCTCATGTGAGGTCAATTCAGGATGACTGTCTAGCCCACCACCCACTGGTCTGATTCACATTCCAATCTACTGGACAAGACCCATATCTGTATCCTATCTCAAATGAATATCAAGGCATGCTGATGCACGCAAAAGCATGAGGGTTGCATCTCTATGATACTCAACTCTCATGAAGAAAGAAAATAAGACACAAGCACATCTGGGTGGGATAAAAAAAAAGCAGTAGCTTGGTCATTCCACCAATTCGGTGACTTTTGAGAAGTGTAACTTTTTATTTCACCTAATTTTAACATAATGACCACATGATCAACTTCATAAAAAACATGTTTTCCCGTCTCAAGAGGTAAAATAAAAAAACGGACTATAGTAAGTGCCTAAGATCTTCAGACAGCACAGTGTTCAATTCCACTGCTACGTAGACTATACACAGGTGTACAGTACATTATAACCAAGGCTGACACATCTTCCCTGTCAACCTTGTCCAACTGTCTGGAAGAAGGTAAAATCTTGGATGCAGAACAACTTCCTCCAACTCAACAGCAGCAAGACAGAGGCTATGCTGATATTCACCCTCCAGCAGATTACCAACTCCTGCAGCACCATCTGACCTGCCATAGACGGACACATCATTCCCCTCTCCTCAGTCATCACCAACCTGGGTGTGAAATTCGACCCTTTTCTCTCGTAATGCCCACATTAGTCACGTCTGTAAAACGTCATTCTCCCGCCTAAGACACTCTCTCACCACTTCTGATGCAGAAAAGCTTATCCATGCATTCGTTTTCTCCAGAATTGATTATGGGAATGCAGCACTTGGGGGCCTGCCTGCAAACTCAATTAATAAATTACAGCTCATTCAAAACAGTGCTGCAAGGATTCTGACACACACAACAAAAAGTCTTCCCACATCACCCCCAACCTTGCTGACCTCCATTGGCTTCCTGTCCCTCAAAGAATTGACTTAAACATTCGCCTCCTGGTCTACAAAGCCCTAAATGGCATCGGACCTGCCTACCTGTCAGATCTATACTTTCCCCCTATGAACCGCCACGCACGCCAAACTACTTCATGCACCCAGAATCCGGCTCAGAACAATGGGGGACTGTTCCTTTTCCTCCCATGCACCACGCCGTTGGAACGCCATTCCTGACAATCTCAGGGCAGTTCAGACTGTTGCGGCTTAAGTCTCATCGTTATTGGCTGGCCTACCCTTCCTCCTAGACTTTGATTGTTGTTGTTTTTATATATATTTTTTACTTTTTACCCCCTTTTCTCCCCAATTGGCAGTTACAGTCTTGTCCCATCGCTGCAACTCCTGCACGGACTCGGGAGAGGCGAAGGTCGAGAGCCATGCATCCTCCGAAACATGACCCCCTCCAAGCCGCACTGCTTCTTGACACACTGCCCGCTTAACCCGGAAGCCAGACGCACCAATGTGTCGGAGGAAACACTGTACCGCTGGCGACCGAAGTCAGCGTGCATGCACCCGGCCGCCACAAGGAGTCGCTAGAGCGCGATGGGACAAGGACATCCCAGCCGGCCAAACTCTCCCCTAACCCGGACGACGCTGGGCCAATTGTGCGCCGGCTCATGGGTCTCCTGGTCGGGGCCGGATGCGACACAGCCCGGGATCGAACCCGGATCTGTAGTGACGCCTCTAGCACTCCGATGCAGTGCCTTAGACCGCTGCGCAACTCGGGAGGCCCTGAATGTTGCTTTTATGATATGGTTATATATACAGTACCACTCAAAGGTTTGGACACACCTACTCATTCCAGGGTTTTTCTTTATTTTTACTATTTTCTACATTTCAGAATAAAAGTGATGACATCAAAACTATGAAATAACACATATGGAATCATGTAGTAACCAAAAAAGTGTTAAACAAATCAAAATATATTTTATATTTGAGATTCTTCAAAGTAGCCACCCTTTGCCTTGATGACATCTTTGCACACTTGGCATTCTCTCAACCAGCTTCATGAGGAATGCTTTTCCAACAGTCTTGAAGGAGTTCCCACATATGCTGAACACTTGTTGGCTGCTTTTCCTTCACTCTGCGGTCCAACTCAAGTTTGCCAATGACCATCTGGATGATCCAGAGGAGGAATGGGAGAAGGTCATGTGGTCTGATGAGACAAAAATAGAGCTTTTTGGTCTAAACTCCACTCGCCGTGTTTGAAGGAAGAAGAAGGATGAGTACAACCCCAAGAACACCATCCCAACCATGAAGCATGGAGGTGGAAACATCATTCTTTGGGGATGCTTTTCTGCAAAGGGGACAGGACGACTGCACCATATTGAGGGGAGGATGGATGGGGCCATGTATCGCGAGATCTTGGCCAACAACCTCCTTCCCTCAGTAAGAGCATTGAAGATGGGTCGTGGCTGGGTCTTCCAGCATGACAACGACCCGAAACACACAGCCAGGGCAACTAAGGAGTGGCTCCGTAAGAAGCATCTCAAGGTCCTGGAGTGGCCTAGCCAGTCTCCAGACCTGAACCCAATAGAACATCTTTGGAGGGAGCTGAAAGTCTGTATTGCCCAGCAACAAGGTCTGTATGGAGGAGTGGGCCAAAATCCCTGCTGCAGTGTGTGCAAACCTGGTCAAGAACTACAGGAAACGTATGATTTCTGTAATTGCAAACAAAGGTTTCTGTACCAAATATTAAGTTCAGCTTTTCTGATGAATCAAATACTAATGTCATGCAATAAAATGCAAATTAATTACTTAAAAATCATACAATGTGATTTTCTGGATTTTTGTTTTAGATTCCGTCTCTCACAGTTGAAGTGTACCTATGCTTATTACAGACCTCTACATGCTTTGTAAGTAGGAAAACCTGCAAAATCTGCAGTGTATCAAATACTTGTTCTCCCCACTGTATATAATATATTTTGATTTGTTTAACACTTTTTTGATTACTACATGATTCCATGATTTATTTCATAGTTTTGATGTCTTCACTATTATTATACAATGTAGAAAATAGTAAAAATAAAGGAAAACCCTGTAATGAGTAGGTGTTTCCAAACCTTTGACTGGTACTGTATATAGTTGTATTTTATTTTATATTTTATTATATGCACTTGTATAATGAAAAGGGCTTTAGAAATGTAATACATTATTATTATTATTAATATTATTATTAAGTGCCAGACAATGTAACAGGGTTGACGATTTTATCTTAAATCAGCCATAAATCCCCTTGTGACATGGGGAATAGAAGCTTCTTGTGTACAACAGAGAGTGGCAATTGAATGCAAGCTTCACAAATTATTTTTTATTGTTAAAACAAGCTAGCCTGTCTTTCTATGGGTAACAGGGTTGACGTGTTATGCTCGATCTGCTCAGTTTTCTACCACAGTACAACCAGCTCACCTGCTTTTACACTAAGATTTGACTATTAGATGTTCAATGTTTTTTTAGATAAAAATATTTAAAAAGGAATAGTTTCATCATATGAAATCGAGAGTTCAGTTCATGTAACAGGGTTGACCATAACATGAGGATTAGATGTAAATGAATCACTAATCACATTATATAAATAATAATCATCAGAAAGGACTTTGTCAAAGCAACAAAATAACTAGGGCTTTACAATGATGGTGAAATGTTGGGGTTAAGTGGGTGAAAATCTCCCCAGAAGGTCCAGAGGGTGCATGGAGGGGCATGTCAAAATGCAGAATTTTTGCACTTTAGGAAGTTTTTATTTAAAAAAAGATTTATTGAAGTCTCCATGTGGTCTATATTAAAGGGCACAATTTCTTTTTAAAATATCAAAGGGTTGCAAAAAGCACTCTGTTCGTGGAACGACCCAGTGAGCTATGCATGTTTCTAGTCCGTCCCCCTGATAAGCTCATCGCAGATCAGTACCTACAGGCAACCATCCAGTCCCTGTCATACTCACAGGCATCGGCCCCACAGTCAGGCGATGGAAGTGGGTGTCCTCAGCAGAGAGACCCTTGTGGGGGGTGTAGCCAGCTTCTGTCAGCCCTGCCTGGAGCTCAAACCTCTGGAGGCTCTCCTGGGTTTGCTCTGAAGGACCAAGGATGGGCTCACAGTGAGGAGTAGGACAGACATTATGGTGTACTAGTCTAGCATAATCGAATACAATGATATCATGTAATCCCATCCCATTGTGGAATATATGTAATTCCTCTATAGTACAGTAACTATAACATCTATTCCAATAGTTCCATATTGTATGAGAAGAATGACAATGTGATTGTGTTTGTTTTCCTACTTACTGATCATGAGTGTGTTCATGAGAGAGGAGGCTTTGGCCTTTACCACAGGGACAGGGGGCTTGACCGGTGCTGCTGCTGCCGCATCAAACTGACCGGACGAGAAGGTCAGTGTCTTCCCAGTCTCACTCTCTTCCTCCTGGACACAACAACAGGCTAATGGGTTTCATATTAACACCATAGTATGTGCTTAATGCAGAGGTCACTCTCCCAGCAACGGTTCATTAAACTCTACAGACAATAGTGATAATCTCGGCCAGGTTGGACATTGAATGTTACAGTTGAATTTATAAACTTCAATACTGTATGTAGTAACTCCTGAGTGGCGCAGTGGTCTAAGGCACTGCATCGCAGTGCTAACTGTGCCACTAGATCCTGGTTCGAATCCAGGCTCTGTCGCAGCCGGCCGCGACCGGGAGATTCATGGGCGGCACACAATTGGCCCAGCGTCGTCCAGGGTAGGGGAGGGAATGGCCGGCAGGGATGTAGCTCAGTTGATAGAGCATGGCGTTTGCAACGCCAGGGTTGTGGGTTCGTTTCCCACGGGGGGCCAGTATAAAAAAAATATGTATTCACTAACTGTAAGTCGCTCTGGATAAGAGCGTCTGCTAAATGACTAAAATGTAATGTAAAAATGTAGTAACAGAGTAGAAAATTCAGCCAAAGCAAAATAATAAATAAATCAGCATCTTAGCATAATCATGTTTTCACAAATGCTTGAAACATTTGATTATGCTTTGTTTGATTATGCTTTTTTAAAACCAGTTAAATGTAACTAAATGTAATCTACGTAATCCCCAAAAGTCATTATTTATCATGAGAGGGCCATCAAAAATAACTAGTCACGCTGCATACTCCAAGAAAGGATCAAATCTTACCTTTCTGGTAAAAATAGTTATATATTGCTGAGATGTAGTCACTTTTGAGGACACAAACTCAAGTACACAGTACAAACATGATACAAATATGACATATTTTATGACATATTTCCTATTAAAAACGGTATGAATAAGGCTTGAAATGACTTATATGCTTTCTAAATATAGCATAATCAACAAAACAAGTAACTATACGATTTAACCTTGCTTATAACTGTAAAATACATATTTGTGTCTTTAGTGTTAGAGAAAATGTGCATATTTTCTAAAGATCTCTCTTGATCAAAATGTCTGCCCCCACCACTGTGAAAGTCAGACAGAGCTCTAGCTTGGCTTCCTGAACTCGTTATGAACTTGCGTTTCATCTCCTATTAATATTGTCTGTCTATGACAAACAGAAAGTGTTTTTTTGTTTAAAATCTATGAATCTATGAAAAAGGAACACCTACAGTGGGGAGAACAAGTATTTGATACACTGCCGATTTTGCCAGTTTTCCTACTTACAAAGCATGTAGAGGTCTGTAATTTTTTGCATAGGTACACTTCAACTGTGAGAGACGGAATCTAAAACAAAAATCCAGAAAATCACATTGTATGATTTTTAAGTAATTCATTTGCATTTTATTGCATGACATAAGTATTTGATCACCTACCAACCAGTAAGAATTCCGACTCTCACAGACCTGTTAGTTTTTCTATAAGAAGCCCTCCTGTTCTCCACTCATTACCTGTATTAACTGCACCTGTTTGAACTCGTTACCTGTACAAAAGACACCTGTCCACACACTCAATCAAACAGACTCCAACCTCTCCACAATGGCCAAGACCAGAGAGCTGTGTAAGGACATCAGGGATAAAATTGTAGACCTGCACAAGGCTGGGATGGGCTACAGGACAATAGGCAAGCAGCTTGGTGAGAAGGCAACAACTGTTGGCGCAATTATTAGAAAATGGAAGAAGTTCAAGATGACGGTCAATCACCTTCGGTCTGGGGCTCCATGCAAGATCTCACCTCGTGGGGCATCAATGATCATGAGGAAGGTGAGGGATCAGCCCAGAACTACACGGCAGGACCTGGTCAATGACCTGAAGAGAGCTGGGACCACAGTCTCAAAGAAAACCATTAGTAACACACTACGCCGTCATGGATTAAAATCCTGCAGCGCACGCAAGGTCCCCCCGCTCAAGCCAGCGCATGTCCAGGCCCGTCTGAAGTTTGCCAATGACCATCTGGATGATCCAGAGGAGGAATGGGAGAAGGTCATGTGGTCTGATGAGACAAAAATATAGCTTTTTGGTCTAAACTCCATCCGCCGTGTTTGGAGGAAGAAGAAGGATGAGTACAACCCCAAGAACACCATCCCAACCGTGAAGCATGGAGGTGGAAACATCATTCTTTGGGGATGCTTTTCTGCAAAGGGGACAGGGCGACTGCACCGTATTGAGGGGAGGATGGATGGGGCCATGTATCGCGAGACCTTGGCCAACAACCTCCTTCCCTCAGTAAGAGCATTGAAGATGGGTCGTGGCTGGGTCTTCCAGCATGACAACGACCCAAAACACACAGCCAGGGAAACTAAGGAGTGGCTCCGTAAGAAGCATCTCAAGGTCCTGGAGTGGCCTAGCCAGTCTCCAGACCTGAACCCAATAGAAAATCTTTGGAAGGAGCTGAAAGTCCGTATTGCCCAGCGACAGCCCCGAAACCTGAAGGATCTGGAGAAGGTCTGTATGGAGGAGTGGGCCAAAATCCCTGCTGCAGTGTGTGCAAACCTGGTCAAGACCTACAGGAAACGTATGACCTCTGTAATTGCAAACAAAGGTTTCTGTACCAAATATTAAGTTCTGCTTTTCTGATGTATCAAATACTTATGTCATGCAACAAAATGCAAAATAATTACTTAAAAATCATACAATGTGATTTTCTTTTAGATTCCGTCTCTCACAGTTGAAGTGTACCTATGATAAAAATTACAGACCTCTACATGCTTTGTAAGTAGGAAAACCTGCAAAATCGGCAGTGTATCAAATACTTGTTCTCCCCACTGTATGTGAGAATGCTGTTCATTGACTATAGCTCAGCGTTCAACACACAAAGCTCATCACTAAGCTAAGGACCCTAGGACTAAATACCTCCCTCTGGATCCTGGACTTCCTGACGGGCTGCCCCCAGGTGGTAAGGGTAGGCAACAACACATCTGCCATGTTGATCCTCCTTTACTACCTGTTCACCCACGACTGCGTGGCCAGGCACAACTCCAACACCATCATTAAGTTTGCTGACGACACAACAGTGGTAGGCCTGATCACCGACAACGATGAGACAGTCTATAGGGAGGAGGTCAGAGACCTGGCAGTGTGGTACCAGGTCAACAACCTCTCCCTCAATGTGAGCAAGACAAATGAGCTGATCGTGGACTACAGGAAAAGGAGGGCCGAACAGGCCCCCATTAACATCGACGGGGCTGTAATGGAGCGGGGTCGAGAGTTTCAAGTTCCTTGGTGTCCACATCACCAACAAACTATCATGGTCCAAACACACCAAGACAGTCGTGAAGAGGGCACGACAACACCTTTTCCCCCTAAGGAGACTGAAAAGATTTGGCCTGGGTCCCCAGATCCTCAAAAACTTCTACAGCTGCCCAATCGAGAGCATCCTGATGGTTGCATCACCGTCTGGTATGGCAACTGCTCGGCATCCGCTACTCGCTGTTTATTATCACTTTACCCATACCTACATGTACAAATTACCTCGACTAACCTGTAGCCCCGCACATTGACTCGGTACCGGTACCCCCTGTATATAGCCTTGTTATTGTTATTTTATTGTGTTACTTTTAATTACATTTTGTAACTTTAGTTTATTTAGTAAATATTTTCTTAACTCTATTTCTTGAACTGCATTGTTGGTTAAGGGCTTGTAAGTGAGCATTTCACGGTAAGGTCTACACCTGTTGTATTCGGCGCATGTGACAAATACAATTTTATTTGATTTATTTTAGATTACTTTGATCAAGTTGGCTATAAATCGATTTCTGAATGTGCTCTCCTGCTGCGCTACGATGTAAGGATTGCAGGCATGTGCTTTGTCAGTGGCTGTGACATAGGGTTCAGCCAGGAGCTGGACAGTTGGAAGAGTGAATTAAAGGATAGGAAGGACATCCCAGCTTCAAGTGGTGTCAGATTTCACATCCTACATCACACAGGCGGAAAATATATACTCCTGTGTCTGTGAGAACCAGGGCTACCGCTCATTCTCAAAGCAAGCCATTTCGATCTACGTGTCCACAGATCGATTTATAAGATAAAATGTCGGTTAGAACCAGTACCAGAACCACGTAGGTTCCCTTAACGGGGCACTTTCCATCTAAGAGCACAATAGATCCCATTCAGATCAAACAGGCCTGGCCTTGTAAGGACATATTTAGGTGGTGCACCTCAGCAATCCTCTTGAACTTCCTCTGTGGGATGAGAGGGTCCTTCCAGGGGTTGTTGACAATCATGTCAGTGGGAGGGGAGTGCATGGGTGCGTCCAGGGCCTCGTCATAGCTGAAGGCTCGTCGGGACATACCAATAGGGGATGAGAACCCCCCAAAGAATCCCCCAGATACACCAGACTCCAGTGCTGGATTTGGAGACAACAGCAATAGAAACATTAGAGAGGCTTTGAAGCCACCAGTCAGCCATATTGGCACTCCCCAGTAGGAGCAGTCCTCCATAGGAATGAATGAAATTCTGCAGTATTTCAATTAATGTTTCAAGGACAAAATTACATATATTTAAGTATTATTTAGTTGTAGTGGGGTCAGTACATTAGTACTCTCTAAAATAAATACTTTAAGGAAAATGTTTGTATATATTATTTCATATTGTTTTATGTTTAGCTCACACAATATAATTTTAAAGTATGCATTAAGTTGTCTGTAATAGAATAAACGTGTCAAAAACTAATGTAGGCATTTATAAAAGCATTTCTATAGCTTCCAAAATCTTTTTTACAACGGAGGAGTACCAAGATGGCTGCACGTTGGCTTCAATACAGCACCCCCTGTCAGTCATCCAGGGTTTATACACATCATTGTGTGTTTCACATGTGATCCTTGAAGGAGGATGTTCATCATGTATTACCTGGTATATCACCCTGCCTGGATCCCATTCTGCAGTAAGTTGGACCAGGTTATCTATGAGAATCAAGGTGACTGTGGAGATCTTGACCGGCTTCCTAACCTGCAGAGTTCAGCAAAAAAAAACATCAGTAGATAATCACGGGGCAGAGATCCATAACGTGTCTCAGAGTAGGAGTGCTGATCTAGGATCAGTTTAGTATTTTAGATAATAATGAATAAAATTATCATAGATCAGCACTGCTCCTCAGACGTTTTGTGGATAAGGCCCTGATACAACAACAAAAAATGCTTTACGAATAACGTTTTGTGATGTGATGCTAAAATGAAAGAGGTTCAGCTCACTAATATTGAGTTTGCTATATGTTTGTTTTGGGAAGAGCACACTGTCTTGGGATGCATTCCAACCCCGCAGAATAGACCTGAGTCTGGTTACCAGAAGCCTAAGTTACAAAAGGTCACTACCTCAGAGAGTCATGTTGATGGAAGACAAGAAGTCTCACACATATGCCACACCACTATGTGTCTATGTCACAATACTATGCTACTATATCCACACCAGATTGAGATAATATTAAGCAAGTATCTACACTGTAAAAGAGAACTGTAAAATATTCCGTAATTCTGGGCATTTGCAACAATATTTTACTCTAAAATGTTTTACTGCAGCATACTGTAAATTATGGTGCATTGTGGGAAAATGTTGTGGGCGGAGAAATAATCGCTGTATTTCTAATATTACTGTAATTCCACTCCACAGAATACAGTACTGTACCGTATCTTTGGAGCACCAAAAACCTTTTGACCACTAGTGGGTGCATGGTATTGTTGTTTCTGGCTCATTAACATATTTTGAGACGTGTCTTGTAAGAGGCTATATTTGTTGCACCTGTGAATGAGAATACTGTACCACTTTAACTCCTATGTGGTTATAGTGCCCCATCAATTTGTATAGGGGACAGCTTGGAGTGGCAGCAAGTCTTGAACCTTAAATGGTTGAGCATTTTTCTGTGTCCTTTTGGTCTGTTTTGCCCTGTAGTCACTGCCCGTTTTGAAGCCTTTGTTAAGGCCTCTAGAAGTGCAAGTGATATAAAACACAAACTAGTAATTTATGTAATGTGTAAACACTTTACCTAGCGGCCAATCTACTTGCACCAATCCTTTGCAATTATAGTAAAATACTGTGAAATACAAACCCCTCCCCTCAATGAATTTCATTCTTCATTCATCAATTCATGCATTCATCGGTGCCGGCAGGTAGCTTAGTGGTTAAGAGCGTTGTGCCAGTAACCGAAAGGTCGCTGGTTCTAATCCCCGAGCCGACTAGGTGAAAAATCTGTCGATGTGCCCTTGAGCAAGGCACTTAACCCTAATTGCTCCTGTAAGTCGCTCTGGATAAGAGCGTCTGCTAAATGACTAAAATGTTAATTCATTCATTCCGATTAAGGTAGCATTTACTTTGGTTGAGTATAATGCAGTAAATGTTACGTTATTGTACTGTGTGTCATTACACAGCACTTGCTTTGACACCGTATTTATATTACAGTAGGTGTACTGTAAAATGAAATAAATAATTTTACTTGCCACTGAGCTGCCTGTAAGCTACTGTGAAATTGCACCTGGGCTTTCATTTCCATGTTATCTACCACCAATCTTATCAACAGATCAGTAACATATGCTACTCTTTTAACCCCATTACCAAGATTCTATATCGTGAGAATGCTGAGTCAGTGGAGAGCATCTACCAACAGTAGGCATATATCATTGTAAACTATACTTTTTAGCTCCCGTTAGGCAGTAGGCTAACGGGAGCTAAAAAACCACGTCTTTGCAGAACAAGAGAAACATGCGATTGTCTCGGTTGTGAAAGTCAAGACACCTTTACTGAAATTGACGTCAGCAGTAGCATGTGCCAGCTGGACAGTGACTTGCAAAAAGACAACGTGAAAGGCAGTATGGTAATGGTATGAAATTAATAGGAATACCCACGCCATAAAAATATCAATATTGTTATACCATGAATATTACAATTACAATAAAACATTATCATCGTTGTTGTTAATGTATTATTGCAGTTGCTGAATTAGTAAAATAGTAGGCTATCACAAATAAATATTTACAACCTTTATCCACGTGACGCAATCAAAGAACATGTATTGCTCATAATGATAGGCTAAGTAAAATAAAACCATGACTAGATGCGGTTACATGAATCAGGATTTTTCCCCTCAACTTTGATGACAATATAGCCTACCTGCTCTGCCTCAATAAAGTCCACTCGCTGTCGCTACTCTGCTGCGTTAGACCCGATTTTTGTAATTTTGGTGAATCATCCATGACTTTTGGACAGGGGACGCAAATAAACACGTGCAGAGACAAGTGTCACACCAATGAGCAGACAATCCTCTACTGGAAATAACCGGAGTAATCATGCTGTGAGCAGGTTGACGTTTATTGACATGAATCTTGCCCTGGAGGCAGAACTGAGCGATTTCTGCTAGATGGGCCAGCTGCAAAGTCAAAACTGGCTATATCGTAAAAATCATGATTTAAGTTTAAGGCTAGGCATTAGTGTTAGCAATGTGGTTACGGTTAGGGTTAGGTTTAAAATCACTCCGCAGAGCTGCCTCCATGCCAACCTGCATGCTGTCATGGGCAATGTTCTCTAATTTTTTGGGGCACTGAGAAAATGTCAGGTCTTGTAAGCAGAAACTTGAACGTTGTGAGAATTCTGTGCAAGTTTAAGTGCGTGTTTACAGTGAAAACTGAGGCTGTACCCGCTTGAAGTTACAGTTTTAGGCCTATCAGAGTGGCCTACCAATGGAGCGAATCCCATAACATTTTCACATGGAAATAGCTTTTGATTTCTATGATATAGCCTACACCTATGTGGTGTTCAATGAAGGCCTACATTCTATCATGAGACTTGTAAAAACTTGTTTGACTTGGTCTGTAACACAATGGGCCAAATACAGTTGAAGTCGGAAGTTTACATACACTTAGGTTGGAGTCATTAAAACTCATTTTTCAGCCACTCCACACATTTCTTGTTAACAAACTATAGTTTTGGCAAGTCGGTTAGGACATCTACTTTGTCCAGAAAATGATGTCATGGCTTTAGAAGCTTCTGATAGGCTAATTGACATCATTTGAGTCAATTGGAGGTGTACCTGTGGATGTATTTCAAGGCCTACCTTCAAACTCAGTGCCTCTTTGCTTGATATCATGGGAAAATCAAAATAAATCAGTCAAGACCTCAGAATTTTTTTTGTAGACCTCCAAAACTCTGGTTCATCCTTGGGAGCAATTTCCAAAAGCCTGAAGGTACCACGTTCATCTGTACAAACAATCGTACGCAAGTATAAACACCATGGGACCACGCAGCCGTCATACCGCTCAGGAAGGAGATGCGTTCTGTCTCCTAGAGATGAACGTACTTTGGTGCGAAAAGTGCAGATCAATCCCAGAACAACAGCAAAGGACCTTGTGAAGATGCTGGAAGAAACAGGTACAAAAGTATCCACAGTAAAACTAGTCCTATATCGACATAACCTGAAAGGCCGCTCAGCAAGGAAGAAGCCACTGCTCCAAAACCGCCATAAAAAAGCCAGACTACGGCTTGCAACTGCACATGGGGACAAAGATCGTACCTTTTGGAGAAATGTCCTCTGGTCTGATGAAACAAAAATAGAACTGTTTGGCCATAATGACCATCGTTATGTTTGGAGGTAAAGGGGGGCGGCTTGCAAGCCGAAGAACACCATCCCAACCGTGAAGCACGGGGGTGGCAGCATCATGCTATGGGGGTGCTTTGCTGCAGGAGGGACTGGTGCACTTCACAAAATAGATGGCATCATGAGGAAGGAAAATTATGTGGATATATTGAAGCAACATCTCAAGACATCAGTCAGGAAGTTAAAGCTTGGTCACAAATGGGTCTTCCAAATGGACAATGACCCCAAGCACACTTCCAAAGTTGGGGCAAAATGGCTTAAGGACAACAAAGTCAAGGTATTGGAGTGGCCATCACAAAGCCCTGACCTCAAACCTATAGAACATTTGTGGGCAGAACTGAAAAAGCGTTTTGCGAGCAAGGAGGCCTACAAACCTGACTCAGTTACACCAGCTCTGTCAGGAGTAATGGGCCAAGATTCACCCAACTTATTGTGGGAAGCTTGTGGAAGGCTACCCAAAATGTTTGACCCAAGTTAAACAATTTAAAGGCAATGCTACCAAATACTAATTGAGTGTATGTAAACTTCTGACCCACTGGGAATGTGATGAAAGAAATAAAAGCTGAAATAAATCATTCTCTCTACTATTATTCTGACATTTCACATTCTTAAAATAAAGTGGTGATCCTAACTGACCTAAGACAGGGAATTTTTACTAGGATTAAATGTCAGGAATTGTGAAAAACAGAGTTTAAATGTATTTGGCTAAGGTGTATGTAAACTTCCGACTTCAACTGTAGGTGAATGTAAATTGCATTGTATTGTGTTGTATGATGCACAAAACAACTTTACAAAATATTATTACCATACAGAGAACTAGACAATGTAGGCTACCCACTGCCCATTAACCTTAAACAAGCTTTTTACCTGACTGGCTTTTCAAAGACAGCTTGAAATGTACACGTTTTGTGCTCCTGTAGGATGCAGTAATTCCCTCATTGCTGACCAATACTTACCTATAATTGGGCTAATAAATCACTAACTAGCAAAGAATGTCAACAAATGTGCACATGAGCGGCTCTGCGCGCTGATCTGAAAATAATAGTGAATAATAGTGAAGACATCAAAACTATGAAATATCACATATGGAATCATGTAGTAACCAAAAAAGTGTTAAACATATACAAATATTTTTTTATATTTGAGATTCTTCAAATAGCCACCCTTTGCCTTGATGACATCTTTGCACACTCTTGGCATTCTCTCAACCAGCTTCATGAGGTAGTCACCTGGAATGCATTTCAATTATCAGGTGTGCCTTGTTAAAGGTTAATTTGTGGAATTTATTTCCTTCTTAACAGTGGTGGAAAAAGTACCCAATTGTCATACTTGAGTAAAAGTATAGATACCTTAATCGAAAATTACGTAAAGTAAAAGTGAAAGTCCCCCAGTAAAATACTATTTGAGTAAAATACTAAAAGTATTTGGTTTGAAATATACTTAAGTATCAAAATTAAATGGGGGGGGGTATACAGAAGATAGCCCTATTTGGTAAAACACCAAGTCCATATTATGGCAAGAACAGCTCAAATAAGCAAAGAGAAACAACAGTCCATCATTACTTTAAGACATGAAGGTCAGTCAATACGGAACATTTCAAGAACTTTGAAAGTTTCTTCAAGTGCAGTCGCAAAAACCATAAAGCGCTATGATGAAACTGGCTCTTGTGAGGACCGCCACAGGAATGGAAGACCCAGAGTTACCTCTGCTGCAGAGGATAAGTTCATTAGATTTACCAGTCTCAGAAAATGCAGCCCAAATAAATGCTTCACATAGTTCAAGTAACAGACACATCTCAACATCAACTGTTCAGAGGAGAATCAGGCCTTTATGGTCGAATTGCTGCAAAGAAACCACTACTAAAGGACACCAATAAGAAGAAGAGACTTGCTTGGGCCAAGAAAGACGAGCAATGGACATTAGGCTGGTGGAAATGTGTCCTTTGGTCTGGTCTGGAGTCCAAATTTGAGATTTTTGGTTCCAACCGCCGTGTCTTTGTGAGACTCGGTGTGGGTGAACAGATGATCTCCGCATGTGTATTTCCCACTGTAATGTAATGAGGAGGTGTTATGTTGTGGGGGTGCTTTGCTGGTGACACTTAACCAGCATGGCTACCACAGCATTCTGCAGCGATATGCTATCGCATCTGGTTTTGGCTAAATGGGACTATCATTTGTTTTTCAACAGGACAATGACCCAACCCACCTCCAGGCTGTGTAATGGCTATTTTACCAAGAAGGAGAGTGATGGAGTGCTGCATCAGATGACCTGGCCTCCACAATCCCCCGACGTCAACCCAATTGAGATAGTTTGGGATGAGTCGGACCGCAGAGTGAAGGAAAAGCAGCCAACAAGTACTCAGCATATGTGGGAACTCCTTCAAGACTGCTGGAAAAACATTCCAGGTGAAGCTGGTTGAGAGAATGCCAAGAGTGTGCAAAGCTGTCATCAAAGCAAATGGTGGCTATTTGAAGAATCTCAAATATAACATATATTTTGATTTGTTTAACACTTTTTTGGTTACTACATAATAAAGTCTTATTTCATAGTTTTGACATCTTCACTATTACCCTGGAATGAGGAGATGTGTCCAAACCTTTGACTGGTACTGTATTCCATGCCTTTGTTTTATTTTCCTGCATAAGTAAAATCAGGATTGTCACGATCGTCATAATGATTGGACCAAGGCGCAGCGTGATATGCGTACATCTTTTTAATAGTGTACTGGCAACACGATACAAAATACAAAACAACCAAACGAAACGTGAAGTCCTCGGTTAACAACACAAACCAACACGGAACAAGTGCACAACAGGCTGCCTAAGTATGGTTCCCAATCAGAGACAACAAGCAACAGCTGATTCTCGTTGCCTCTGATTGAGAACCACCCCGGCCAACCTAGAAAACACATGAACTAGAAACTGAACATAGAACACAAAACATAGACCCTACACACCCTGGCTCAACATATAAGAGTCCCCAGAGCCAGGGCGTGACAAGGATAATGCTATTTTCACCCCATTCTGGAACTTCAAGGGTTGATGACATAGCCCCTCTAGTAATTTAATAGGATCTCTATAGCTTTAATTAGCTTTAATAGCATGAAATTAGCTATAAAACTGCAAATGTTTCTCTCTGCCCCATGGCAATATGTGTAGGATTGCAGGAAATTAGCTTTTAAACAGCAACATTTTCTCTCAGCCTCATGGCAAAATGTGTAGAACTGGGATTCTCTGCCTCTGACCCTATTACGGGGTCTTACTAGTGCTCTCCCAATTACAGGGGCTTACTAGTGCTCTCCCATGCCACCCCTAGGAGGGGTGCATCACGTCGTGCCAGACTTTTTTTGCTATACTCGACTTGAGTGGGTTGAGTCACTGACGTGATCTTCCTGTCCGGTTTTGCGCCCCCTCGGTCTAGTGCGGTGGACGAGATCTTCGTGGGCTATAGTCAGCCTTGTCTCAGGGTAGTAAGTTGGTGGTCTGTTGATATCCCTCTAGTGGTGTGGGGGCTGTGTTTTGGCAAAGTGGGTGGGGTTATATCCTGCCTGGTTGGCCCTGTCCGATGGCCACAGTGTCCCCCGACCCCCCCCCCGTCTCAGCCTCCAGCATCTATGCTGCAATAGTCTATGTGCCGGGGGGCTAGGATCAGTCTGTCCTATCTGGTGTAATTCTCCTGTCTTATCTGGTGTCCTGTGTGAACTTAAGTATGCTCCCTCTAATTCTCCCATCTCTGTCTCTCTCTCCCCTCCCGGAGGACCTGAGCCCTAGGACCATGCCTCAGGACTACCTGGCCTGATGACTCCTGGTTGTCCCCATCCCCAGTCCACCTGGTCATGCTGCTGATCCAGTTTCTGCTGTTTTGCCTGTGGCTATGGAACCCTGACCTGTTCACCGGACGTGCTACCTTGTCCCGGACCTGCTGTTTTCATCTCATCTCAGCATAACGTTTCCTACAGGCTATTTAAAGTAATGTTCTCAAATTGTTCCGAGAACGTTAAGAAAACTTTCCATAAAAACCACAAGACCACTTTAGTAACATTCAGAGAACCTTCTAAGAATGTTATTTAAAAACATATACATTACGTCCTCTAAATCAACAAAACTCTCTCTATCCTCTATCTTGTTAAGTGTGTTCAGGTGTGTTGGCCGCGCCCACTAATTGGTCACATCTGATCTTAATGACTGCTTGTTTCCTTTGAAATGGTGTCTGTTTGAATAGACTACAATTAACAGCTTTGTATGAGTTAAAAAAACAAGGCATGCTATCTCCATCCTGGTGGTGCAGTGGACTAATTCCATGGATAGAGAACAGAAGATCATAGGCTCAAATCTCACTGATGCTGTGCCACAAAATAAATGTGTTTGCATGATTAATGCCTAAGCAAATTAATTTCCATCAGTGGAGGTTGGTAGGAGGATGGGCTAGCCGCAATGGAACAGAGTCAAACGTGGTTTCCATCTGTTTGATACTATTCCATTCCAGCCATTACAATGAGCCGATCCTCCTATAGCTCCTCCCACCAGCCTCCACAGTTAGCCTAAGCTAGCAGTGTTATTAAAATACTTATTGAAACATGTTCACAGAACGTCATTTGATTACCTTCAAATAACCAACAATTTTTGTTTTCATAACGTTAATAAAACCTCCCAGGAAAACTTTCAGGGAACCATAGTAAAATATTCTCAGAACCTCCCTGCAACCTAAAAATGTAGGCTACATTCCCAGAACAGGCGAAGTGTTCACGTTCGTTCTGTTTTACCGGTCAGCAAACTTATGGCTTCGTTCCATGTACATTCCCATCACTTCTAAGGAACTAAATGTGCTAGCTCGGTGAACTAGGCTCTAACCCTAACCCAGCAAGTTGGAATGTGTATAATAACAGCTTTACTATACATTCAAAAATATCAATATCATTTGAATACTAACAAAATTGGAAAATAAAACTATATTTATTATAATACACATTCCAACTTGCTGTGTTTTATCCCTCTATACATGCAACCATAAAGTGCAGTGATGCAAAACATCCTGTCAAAATGCATAGCGCATAGAATGAAAAAGGTTTATCTGATATTATTCACCCTTATCAGGCAGGTTATTTACATGGACGATACATTGGCGATAATATAAGACAATTACTTGAAACAATAGAACACTAGAAAAAAACAGGCCTGGTCTTCATAGCAGATTTTGAAGGCCTTTGATAAAGTACGACTAGAATTTATATATAAATGTCTGGACTATTTTCTTTTTGGAGAATCTCTTATACAATGGGTAAAAGTTATGTAGAGTAACACCAAGTGTAAAATAGTAAATAATGGTTACTTCTCAGAAAGAATTGAACTGTCAAGAGGAGTTAAACAAGGCTGTCCATTGTCTCCATATCTATTTGTTATGGCCATCGACATTTTTTATATTAAAATCAGATCCAACAAAACCCAGGGCTTAAAAACAAACTGTCAATGTATGCCGATGATTCAAGTTTTCTCTTAAGTCCGCAATCTGGATCACTGCACAGTCTCCTTGAGGATCTAGATAATTTTTCTCTGGACTAAAACCTAATTATGATAAGTGTACCATATTACGTATTGGATCATTAAAAGACACAACTTTTACATTACCCTGTAGTTTACCAATGAAATGATCTGATGATGAAGTAGACATGCTGTACTTGGTATTCATATCCCCCTCCCCCCCTTGCAACCATGGAGAGGTAAATACCTGTCTATTTATGGGAAATTCACACTGACTAACTCTTTAGTCTCCCGAGTGGCGCAGTGGTCTAAGGCGCTGCATCGCAGTGCTAGCTGTGCCACTAGAGATCCTGGTTCGAATCCAGGCTCTGTCGTAGCCGGCCGCGACCGGGAGACCCATGCGACGGCGCACAATTGGCCCAGCGTCGTCCAGGGTAGGGGAGGGAATGGCCGGCAGGGATGTAGCTCAGTTGGTAGAGCATGGCGTTTGCAACGCCAGGGTTGTGGGTTCGATTCCCACGGGGGGCCAGTATGAAAAAAATATATATAAAAAAATAATGAATGCACTCACTAACTGTAAGTCGCTCTGGATAAGAGCATCTGCTAAATGACTAAAATGTAAATGTAGTCATCACAGTTTACTTATTTACTTATGGCGCTGCCTACTCCAGACAAATAATTGTTCTAATTATATGAGCAAATTATTATTTTCTTAATTTGCAATGGTAAGCCAGACAAAATTAATACCAGTTGTATCCCCCAGAAAAAGATAGAACAACTATTACAAAAAAATATTATGCATAAACTCAAATATTCTGATTGATAAAAAAAAAACATTATTTATGGAAAAAATCTGTAAAAGATTAATTATTTGTTAATGATATTATGAGTAGGAATGGTGGTTATGTCACACGTGCAGATAACAAAAATATATGGAAATGTATGCCCTATACAAAATTGCAATCAACTGATTGCAGCATTACCACAAAAATGGAGAAGGCATGTGGAATGGGGAGAAGGTAGGGAAGTTGTTTGTCTACCCTTTATTAAAGACCATAATTGGCATAAATAGACAAATACCAGTTTAATTTGAGGACCAAAATGTTGGCAGCGGCACCATACAGGTTGCAAAATAGCTGGGAAGAGATTTTTGATGTTCTGATTCCATGGCACATGGTTCATGAACTGATACACAAAACAACACTTGATTCAAAACTTACTTTTTTTTTAATTTAAATTATACACAATTCTTTCCACCAACATAATGTTATGTACTGTATATAGGGCATACAGTACAATCATCTAAGCTCTGCAGATTTTTCTGTGAAGAGACAGAATCATTAGATCACTTATTCTGGTATTGCCTCTATGTAGCTAGTTTCTGGTCACAGGTTCAGGAGTGGCTGAAAAATCAATGCTTTAGCCTCTCTACCACTAGTGCATAATGTTGTTGAAGGCAGCACACACAGTCAGTCACGCAATAGTTTCCCCAATGCACATGACTGGGCAATTTTCAGGCATCATAAATAGATGTACACCCTCCTCTCAGTTTACTGCAAGAAATCCAGGTGACGTAATAACCTGTCAAAACTTGGATTGAACCCCACATAGGATATACAGTAGCAATAGATTCAGCTATTTCAGCTACTTTTGATGAAGTTCTTTGCAATGCATGTTTATTAGTTTGGAATGGACAAGATAACTAATCTCTAAGATTGCAACCGATTTGCACCAAAAAGTGAGGAGACTATTACTGTATTTGTGTGTGGTCTGTATCTGGGGGCCATGGGGTGTAAAGTAAACTCAGAGACAAACCGCTACACCATGGAATGGGAACATAGTCTAAACATGGTTCATATCAACCCTAAAATAACCACAGCCCCGCAATGGTCTGTCTGTCTTGCTGGATCATGTTCCCGGTGATACTATATTTGTGAGCATCGGTAGGAGAGTCTAGGAACATGGCATGTGATAGTCCTCAGGCAGAGGAACATTTATGCAAGACGCAGAAAACACATAGATTTATTAGAAGCTGGAAAGGATTTCCTTAGTATAGGCTACCATATTTGTGTACCTGCAATGCCGCATGAGGGTGCAAGCTTTCCTTCTGTAAACTAGACCGGTCTCAGGCCCTCTGTTTACGTGGGCCCCATGTACTGTTCCTTTGCAGCCACAAGATGGCACTATTTAAAATATTCCAGGTTCAGAGCAATTAACAATGTTCCTTCTCAGTTGATACATTTAGCTTTATAACAAAATTATCCAGTGAAACTCATAAAAAATCATGAGAAAATAGCTTTATTCAAGTATTTTAAATAACTTGAGGCAACAGCTGTGCAAAACAGAACAAAATAAAATCAGAACAGGCCAACACAGACATATGAAATGTAAATTTTACAAGTACAAAATAGAAGTATAAAGTTAATAGAACAATTAGCATAAAACTGCTTTGACATTGACTTGGTATTAAACATTCAGAGTGAAGGGACCTCAGACCTTATGGGAAAACAGCGTATTTGTTATGAGTCAGAGCTGGTCCTATATGGCAGGCTTTCCCCCCTGGGTGCACGCTTTTGTTTTTGCCCTAGCACTACACAGGTTAATCAAATAATAAATGCTTGACTATGACTTGGTTAATTGAATCAGCTGTGTAATGCTAGGGCAAAAACCAAAACATGCACCAAGGGGGAGCCCCAGGACCGAGTTTGGGAAACCCTGCTATATAGAGTCCTAGAGGGAGTCTGAGACAGGGAATCAGATATCAGCAGAGTCAATGCTGCTGTCATTAGGGGTGGCCTCAGTTGGAGTGGTGACAGTTTGGGGAGCAGACTTCTTCCTGTGAATTAAGCAATTGGAGACGATGGTGAGACAAGCCCATGCACCTGTCACTCATATGGCCTCAACAAACTGTTGCACTAAATGATAAAAAAAATGTATGCAACAATGATAGTTCTTTAAATAATTATTTAAACTTTTGTATGGTAAATGATGACACTCCCAAGTGGTGAACAGAGAAAAAAATAGGTTTACATGACTCACATCAGGCGAGTGAGAAGTTTCTGCACTTTCTTCATACTGGGGTCCAGGCAGTACTGCACTCCATTCTTAAGGCTAACACTGTCAAGATATAGAATGGTTAAATTCACATTTACCTCGCAATGGTTTTAATTTTAATTGATGTCATCATATTATCATCATCCTCATCATAACTGATAAGATATATAGATACTCACATGAACTCCAGCCTGTCACAGGAGGGAGTTGGCGGATAGATCTGGATGTCCTCAACAGAGTTTGGGGCTCCAAAGCTGTTCCGCACCCTCCGACACAAACAGCGCTGGCTCACAGAACCTATACAGAGATTCAGTGGACAATGAATTGAGTTCAATCGAGCTACTTGGAATTACTAAATAGCAATACAAAAAACAATTAGCATGGTCCAAAAATGTAAAGATTCTATTCACATGTAATAAACGTTCCATAACATAGTAATTACAGTTATGGTAAAAAGAGGTAGACTCACGCTGGGCGACTGTGATGCAGACGGTGACAGCAAGGAGCAGGAGGATTCTGGTGGTCATGGTCATGTTGTGTTCAAGCTGTAGTGTTCTCTGCTGGTACAACTGTTGGTAGAGATGAGTCTGTCTGGTGTGAAGAGATGGAGGACTTGAGATAAGATGAGAGTGTGTGAAGAGATAGATGAGATGAGATGAGATGAGAGACAGGTACTGTGAGGGGTTGAGAGAAGTGGCCTGTTATATGCACATCACGGAAGCCTTTACCTTTCCAGCGATCAGAAGAAATTTCCCTCTTTAATGGAAACTGAAACTAACTAGCAACCGCAGGAAAATGCCCCCCTCTCTTATCCACCCACTCTTCACTCTGCAACCTCACTTAATCATTACGTTTTAGTGTGGATAATAATACATCTGGCTTATCAAGATTTATAGTGGTTCAATTGGCTTTCAGTCACTGTGTTAAAATTCTAGTTAAATCAATTGTTTAGTCAGAGGATTGGTGAAATAAATAAAATTTCTAAAAATCAGAAGAATTAACAAAATCCCCTTATGTGATGTGGTTAATCTACCTAATCCCAGTTTTTGGAAAATATGTATATGCCTTTTAATAACATTATTATTGATTCTTTCTAATTCTCTGTGGAAAATTATTTTTAGCTCAGTAGGCCTATTACAATGTTATGTACATTTACTCTGTTTAGTAACTGAATAGAATAAATTAGCAACTGAAATAATGGGTAGAAATATAATTTCATTCTCTAGAACTATATATGACTGGGATATATTTTCAATCATCATTTGCAGTATATTTAATGTCATACTTCAAACAATTGTTTCGGAGATGTGGTGGTTAGAATGTATTGTGTTTGTTGTGTTTGTGCATCTTTATGTGATGGTGGAGGGTAAGTGTCAGGGGGTTTCAGACCGTTCCATTGCGGTGGCGGTCTTTGCTGAACTGCTCTCATCATACCACTAGTGAACAGAGCCAGTGTGGTTAATACATGTAGTATCTCTGCAACTGAACCTCCTCTAATCTTTCTGGTGTAAGAAGCTTTGTAATTCTCACCTTTCTGTTCCCCATCAAAAAACATGCAACCTTGTGTCACACATTTTTTCCGCCAATTATACATTTGCAGAATTATGTGGTCAGTTGACAAACTGAGTTTTGCCTCTAGCTCACATCACGTGTGTAAGCTTGATCAGTTGTAATTGCAATAAAGATACTTTGTGAAGAGGTGGGCTTTCCGTTTTTTTATTTTTTATTGCATATTCTTTCATTGGGACTAATTACAGTGCCTTCAGAAAGTACTTGACTTTTTCCAAATTTTGTTGTGTTACAGCTTGACTTTAAAATTGATTAAATTCAGATTTTGTGCCACTGATCTACACACAATACCCCACAATGTCAGAGTGGAATGTTTATTATAAAAATGGTATTAATAAAACATTAAAAGCTGAAATGTCTTGAGTAAAGAACTATTCAACCCCTTTGTTATGGCAAGCCTAAATACGTTCAGGAGTAAACATTTGCTAACAAGTCACAAAATAAGTTGATGGACTCACTATGTAAGCAATAATAGTGGTTAACATGATTTTTGAATGATTACCCCATCTTTATACCTCATACATACAATTATCTGTAAGGTCCCTCAGTCGAGCAGTGAATTTCAAGCACAGATTCAACCACAAAGACAAGTGAGGTTTTACAATGCCTCGCAAAGAAGTGCACTGATTGGTAGATCAGTAAAAAAAAAAAGCAGACACTGAATATCCCTTTGAGTATAGTGAATTTATTAATTACGCTTTGGATGGTGTATCACTGCACCCAGTCACTACAAAGATACAGGCGTCCTTCCTGACTCAGTTGCCGGAGAGGAAAGAAACCGCTCAAGGATTTCACCATGAGGCCAATGGTGATTTTAATACAGTTACAGAGTTTAATGGCTGTGATAGGAGAAAACTGAGGATGGATCAACAACATTGTAGTTATTCCACAATACTAACCTAAATGACAGAGTGAAATGAAGGAATTTTGAACAGGAAAAAAATATTCCAAAACATGCATCCTGTTTGCAATAAGGCACTAAAGTAATACTACAAATAATTTGGCAAAGAAATTAACTTTTTGTCCTGAATACATATTTTTAAGCATGGTGGTGGCTGCAAAATCTTTGGATATGCTCATTATTGACAAGGCCTGGGGAGTTTTTGGGGGGGATAAAAAGAAACGGGATAGAGATAAGCAAAGGGAAAATCCTAGAGGAAAACCCAGTTCTGTCTGCTTTCCAACAGACACTGGGAGACAAATTCACCTTTCAGCAGGACAATAACCTAAAACTCAAGGCCAAATATACACTGGAGTTTCTCAACAAGACGACATTGAACGTTCCTGAGTGACCTAGTTACATTTTTGACTTAAATCGGCTTGAAAATCTATGGCAAGGCATGAGAATGGCTGTCAAGCAATGATTAACAACCAATTTGACAGAGCTTGAAGAGTTTAAATAAAGAATAATGGTCAAATATTGTACAATCCAGGTGTGCAAGGCTCTTAGAGACGTACCCAAAAAGATTCATAGCTGTAATCACTGCCAAAGGTGATTCTAACATGTATTGACTAAGGGGGTTGAATACTTATCTAATCAAGATATGTTCGAATTTTTCTTCCACTTTGACATTACGGAGTATTTTGTGTAGGTCGTTGAAATCCATTTTAATCCCAATTTGTAACACAACACACTGTGGAAAAGTAAAGGTGTGTGAATACATTCTGAAGGCACTGTATACACACCGATGTTAATGCTTTGGAGCTACTTAGGGGAGATTCCACCTCCCTTCTCTCTTTAATTTTTCCATCTTTCTGCTTTTGATTTCGCTCTCCCTTTCTTTAAAAAAAAGTAAGTTTTGCTACTGTCACAAATGTAGAGATCAGTTCCACTGTAAAGAAAGATGGGGCAATGCTAGTTTCAGGTCCTGTTTGGGTCCGTAGCAGCAGAGTGAGCCCAGATCCAGACTAAAATGGAATGTCCCTGTCTTGTTAAGAAACTCCAGTGTATATTTGGCCTTGAGTTTTAGGTTATTGTCCTGCTGAAAGGTACATTTGTCTCCCAGTGTCTGGATGTCATCGTGGGTGAAAAGGAGTTTGGAGCACACTATTGGAAGAAAAGTGTATAGTTTACAGGAAGTGACATGCCAGTTTAGAGAAAGTCAAATGAGATGGGCTTGAATATGATAAAATAGCATTAGATCAGCTTGTCTATCTCTGGGAGAAGGGATAAGGCTTGGTTAGTAGTGTCATGGTCAAATGCATTTCAGTTCAGTCAATTTAGAACATGCCTGATGTCTCTGGAGGTTATGTATGAGGTCAACCAACACCAAGCTTATGGGAGAAGTTGGGAAGAGAGTTATGGCCAGCTGGTAATGTGCAATGTTAAAGTAAATGTTTAGGTAATTTAGCAGGCGAGTTTCAGTGTATGCGTATGCAAGATCAAACCCATAACTTGGTGATGTAAGCAACAGGGTTGGGCTTAATTCAGAATTCTGGAATTGACTCCAATTCATCTCATGAGATGAAATTCTAATTGAATTGGCCACACCCCACACGGTGTAGAATTTGAATTTGAGTGACAGGAAGTATAATTTAATTCAGTGCAATTCAAAGATATTCCGCTCAGTTTCATTGAATCTGACAGGTCATACTTCCAGATACCAAAGAATATATCTCTTTTAACATTAGTGCCTAGAATAGCCAATTATATTTTCTCGACAAACAATGCAGTTTATTAGTATCACAGCTCAGGCTAAGACCCAGATGCAGACACAGGAGGTGGAGAGTATGAGTCTCAGAGTTTGTTATAGTACAAGGGGCAGGCAAAAGGTCGGTCAAGACAGGCAAAGAGTCATAATCCAAATCAGAGTCAGGGAGGTACAGCACGGCAGGCAGGATCAGGGTCTAGGAAAAACTAAAACTAGAGCACAGGAAACACGGGAACACGCGGGTAGGACTTGACGGAACAAGATGAACTGGCAACAGACAAACAGAAAATGTAGGTATAAATAAACAGGAGATAATGGGAACAAATGGGAGACACCTGATGAGGGGTGGAGACAAGCACAAGACAGGTGAAACAGATCAGGGTGTGACAGTACAGGGTGAGAGAGGAGCGGCCCGGGCTCTCTTCCAGGTACGGCGACAGCGACGGACGAACATCTGGGCAGAAGGTATGCTGACCTCTTCCTCTTGCTCCGGGAAGAGCGTGGACTGATATCCCAGGGAACACTCAAAAGGCGAGAGACCCGTAGCAGAACAGGGAAGAGTGTTGCGGGCATATTCCACCCACACGAGTTGCTGGCTCCAGGTGGTGGGATTGGTGGAGACGAGGCAACGAAGAGTTGTCTCCAGGTCCTGATTGGCTCGCTCCGATGGGCCGTTAGACTGGGGATGAAAACCAGAGGACAGGCTGGCCGACAACCCAATGAGGGTGCAGAACGCCTTCCAGAACCGGGATGAGAACTGAGGACCGCTATCGGAGACCATGTCGACCTGAAGTCCATGGATCCGGAAGACGTGCTGCACCATGAGCTGGGCCGTCTCCTTAGCTGAGGGCAGCTTAGGAAGAGGAATAAAATGGGCGGCTTTGGAAAACCTATCCACCACCGTAAAGATGGTGGTGTTGCCATCTGACAGAGGGAGACCCGTGATGAAGTCCAAGGATATATGGGACCAGGGGCGGTGAGGAACATTGAGTGGTTGAAGGAGGCCAGCCGGAGCTTGCCGCGGAGTCGTGTTCTACGCACACACAGTGCAGGCGGCAACAAACGCGGAGATGTCAGGAACCATGGTGGGTTTTTTTTCATACTGGCCCCCCGTGGGAATCAAACCCACAACCCTGGCGTTGCAAACGCCATGCTCTACCAACTGAGCTACACGGGGCTATAATCTAAAATGGATTAAATTGTCCCCCCCACCCCCCACCCCCCCTCATCTATCTACACACAATACCTCATAATGACAAAGTAAAAACAACATTTTGCAAATGTTTTAAAAATTAAAAACATTTAAAATATCACATTTACATAACTATTCAGACCCTTTACTCAGTACTTTGTTGAAGCACCTTTGGCAGCGATTACAGCCTCGAGTCTTCTTGGGGATGACGCTACAAGCTTGGCACACCTGTATTTGGGGAGTTTCTCCCATTCTTCTCTGCAGATCCTCTTAAGCTCTGTCAGGTTGGATGGGGAGCATTGCTGCACAGCTATTTTCAGGTCTCTCCAGAGATGTTAGATCGGGTTCAAGTCCGGGCTCTGGCTGGGCCACTCAAGGACATTCAGAGACATGTCCAGAAGCCATTCCTGTGTTGTCTTGGCTGTGTGCTCAGGGTTGTTGTCCTGTTGGAAGGTGAACATTCGCCCCAGTCTGAGGTCCTGAGCGCTCTTGAGCAGGTTTTCATCAAGGATCCCTCTGTACTTTGCTCCGTTCATCTTTCCCTCGATCCTGACTAGTCTCCCAGTCCCTGCTGCTGAAAAACCACCATGCTTCACCGTAGGGATGGTGACAGGTTTCCTCCAGACGTAAAGCTTGGCATTCAGGCCAAAGAGTTCAATCTTGGTTTCATCAGACCAGAGAATCTTGTTTCTCATGGTCTGAGTCCTTTAGGTGCCTTTTGGCAAACTCCAAGCGGGCTGTCATGTGCCTTTTACTGAGGAGTGGCTTCCGTCTGGCCACTCTACCACAAAGGCCTGATTTGTGGAGTGCTGCAGAGATGGTTGTCCATCTGGAATGCTCTCCCATCTCCACAGAGGAACTCTGGAGCTCTAACAGAGTGTCCATCGGGTTCTTGGTCACCTGCCTGACCAAGGCCTTCCTCCTCCGATTGCTCAGTTTGGCCGTGCAGTCAGCTCTAGGATGAGTCTTGGTGGTTCCAAACTTCTTCAATTTAATAATGATGGAGGCCACTGTGTTCTTGGGGACCTTCAATGCTGCAGACATTTTTTGGTACCCTTCCCCAGCGATTTACAATAAGTGCATTCGTCTTAAGATTGCTGCGTGAGACAATCACATATCACAGTCAAATATATAGTAGGGGAGAATGGGAGCCACCCTTATTTCTAGGAAACCATACACAAAATTAATAATTTGACCAAGTATTTACAGTGCCAAATTGCAAAATTATTCATCCCCCTTTGTCACGATCGTCATAAGAAGCGGACCAAGGCGCAGCGTGATAGGCGTACATCTTTTAATGAGTACTTAATACATGAGCAACAAAACAACAAAACGATACGTGAAGTCTAAAGGTTCACCAACACAAACCTATACAGAACAAGATCCCACAATAAACTAGTGCCAACCGGCTGCCTAAGTATGGTTCCCAATCAGAGACAATGAGAATCAGCTGCCTCTGATTGGGAACCACCCTGGCCAACATAGAAAACACGAACTAGAACGAAACATAGAAAATACAACATAGACACTACACACCCTGGCTCAACATTAAAGAGTCCCCAGAGCCAGGGCGTGACACCCTTGGTGTTTTTCCTATTTTGTTGCATTACAACCTGTAATTTAAATGGATTTCTATTTGGATTTCATGTAATGGACATACACAAAATAGTCAAAATTGGTTAAGTGAAATGAAAAAAAATAACTTGTTTTTTTAACTGAAAAGTGGTGCGTGCATATGTATTCACTCCCTTTGCTATGAAGCCCCTAAATAAGATCTGGTGCAACCAATTACCTTCAGAAGTCACAAGTTAAATAAAGTCCACCTGTGTGCAATCTAAGTGTCACATGATCTGTCACATGATCTCAGTATATATACACCTGTGCTGAAAGGCCCCAGAGTCTGCAACACCACTAAGCAAGGGGCACCACCAAGCAAGCGGCACCATGAAGACCAAGGAGCTCTCCAAACAGGTCAGGGACAATGTTGTGGAGAAGTACAGATCAGGGTTGGGTTATTAAAAAATATCAGAAACTTTGAACATCCCACGGAGCACCATTAAATCCATTATTAAAAATTGAAAGAATATGGCACCATAACAAACCTGCCAAGAAAGGGCCGCCCACCAAAACTCACGGACCAGGCAAGGAGGGCATTAATCAGAGAGGCAACAAAGAGACCAAAGATAACCCTGAAGGAGCTGCAAAGCTCCACAGCGGAGTATCTGTCCATAGGACCACTTTAAGCCGTACACTCCACAGAGCTGGGCTTTACAGAAGAGTGGCCAGAATAAAGCCAATGCTTAAAGTAAGAAATAAGCAAACAAGTTTGGTGTTCACCAAAAGGCATGTGGGAGATGTTTTTAATTGGCAGGGACTGGGAAGCTGCTCAGAATTGAAGGAATGATGGATGGCGCTAAATACAGGGAAATTCTTGAGGGAAATCTGTTTCAGTCTTCCAGAGATTTGAGACTGGGACGAAGGTTCACCTTCCAGCAGGACAATGACCCTAAGCGTACTGCTAAAGCGGCACTAGAGTGGTTTAAGGGGAAACATTTAAATGTCTTGGAATGGCCTAGTCAAAGCCCAGACCTCAATCCAATTGAGAATCTGTGGTATGACTTAAAGATTGCTGTACACCAGCGGAACCATCCAACTTGAATGGGCAGAAATCCCAGTGGCTAGATGTGCCAAGCTTATAGAGACATACCCCAAGAGACTTGCAGCTGTAATTGCTGCAAAAGGTGGCTCTACAATGTATTGACTTTGGTGGGGCTGAATAGTTATGCACGCTCAAGTTTTCTGTTTTTATGTCTTATTTCTTTTTAGTTTCACTATAAAACATATTTTGCATCTTCAAAGTGGTAGGCATCGATGATACAACCCCCCCAAGAATCCATTTTAGTTCCAGGTTGTAAGGCAACAAAATAGGAAAAATGCCAAGGGGGGTGAATACTTTCGCAAGCCACTGTAGGAAGAGGTCATCATTTCATGGAATCTGTGAAGGAAGAAACCACATGGGAAAAGTGGTAAGCAAGTTAGGTCCAAAAAAACAGATTTTCACCAAGTCAAAATATTTTTGGGTGTAATACGTTACAAGATCCTGGTATCTAAACCAAAGTAAATAATTTAAAGATTGTTCTATACATCAGTTTGGTTTCTCTATAAGCTTCAATATTAGGTCCTAAATCTAGCATGAAAGTGCATCCTTGTAGCTGTGTGGGCTAATACAGTCAAAATGTTTGCCTTGGGGTAAGTTGAGCGAATGGCCATAGGGTAAGTTAAGCCAATATAAGTGTTTTCTTCAATGGTGTAATGCAGGGCATTATCACTGGGATATGAGGTAACAACAGGGCCTGGCCTATGTTAAAAGTGTTTAAAAAAAATTACAAAGTGTTTGTTGGATGTTAAGCCTGTGTTAAAAGATGCTTAAAATCATTAAAAGATTTTAAAAAAGTGATTGTGGTTGTGCTGTGTAAAGATAGACATGGTAGTGGTAATATTTAATTCAGTACAGAAATGTGTAGGTGGCTTAATATACCCTGTCCCACAGCTCAATTTACCCCATACCCCGGGGTAAGTTGTGCCAAGAGACCACTTTTTTTGGACAAGCTATGTTTTCAAAACTGTAATATTTACATGAATTCTGATTATTTCCAGGGATACACAACATCCTGAAATATATGCACAGTAAATATCTTTGTTAGAAAGATGACTATATTTCCCTTGACTGAGTGATGCTGAATGTAAAAAAAAAAGGCTCAATTAACCCCACTCTCCCCTCTACAAACCTTCCATTCCAGCTAAACAATGGATATATAGCGTTTTGCTAAACTCATTTTCATACACACCTAAAATCGATTAAAACAAATTCTGAGAACAGTAATATTTTACACACACATGAAGGTACCCATAAGCAATCACTTCTGGTGAAAAAACACAAATGTGAAGAAAATAAAACTTCATTTGTACAGACTACACCTAATATAGAATAGAAGAGGCATTTGAATTGAATTGAATTTCACTGAATTCAATTCTCCAGTATTTCCTTTCATTCAATTTCGAATTGCAATTCGGTATCCTGTTTACTACTTAAATTCAAATGCAAGAATTCTGAATTGAGCTCCAACCGTGGTAAGCAAGCACCATGACTGTGCTTTGACCAACTGAGACATTGGAACCAATTCGTACTTCAGAAATTGTCAGTGTGTCCCAGCCTCTGTGGAGCAAAGTTCAGCACCAGAGCTAGCTTTAGAGAAGTGGTTACTGTGTTGGATGAGACATCTCCACAGAGTCAACATGCACTGTGTAGGGAAAGTATAGAAACACAAGCCAATTTTGACTGAGGCCTGTGGTGAGGTAAGGCTAGCCACTAGCCACACACTGCCTTTATAAATGTAGGCTAGTTGGGGCCTCTCTTATGCTCTACCCCCTAGGTACTTTATGATGATATAAAGGCACTTCATGAACACCTATAAGTGTGTTGGAATTTGGCATTAGAAGCTGATGGTAAAAAATATATATCAAAACGTAAAATGTCATTGTTCTTAAAAAGCATTGCCTTGAACAAAAAGGTATTTTAAAACTTTTCTTCAGAGCTACAGTACAGACTGCATGTGTAAATGGAGGGAGGGTGTGTGTCATATCTCGCAGATCTCATGTGGTTTGGCTTTCCATCCAGATAGAAAAGGCGTTAGAGATTTTCTGTGGGTAGATGTAGCTGCAGATAACCCTGGTCTTTTTCTATTTCCACTGTAGGCAGCCTTCTGTCAGCTCCCGCTTCAATATTTGATATTAGTGAACATTTAAAGTTTTATTTATAGTGATGCAGAGTGTACGTAGATGGCCCACCTTAGTTAGAGCAGATGCACACAATAAGAGAGTGGACACAATTTTCAAAAGGAAGATAACATCATACTTAGGGTTTTATTTAATCAACTACAGACAGGAAAGACGCTTTCACACCATCTGACTCCATTTCCCCCTTCTTTTAGCTGTCTGCAGAACTAAAGCAGGATATCAGCGTCATCATCATGAAACCGAACACAGCTCCAAACCACTATACAGCAAAAGCCCCCTTCCAATACAGAAACCACAGAGAAACAGTTAGCTATAGCGTCATCATCTCTTCCCCCACAGACAAGTGAATATGGCTGTGTAAGTGATTTACTGTAGGTGGACTGACATCTGTGGATCAATCTAATAGATGACGAATGACCAAAAACATAAGGTCAGTCCATTCACAAACAAAATGTATGTCAGTCATGTTATCTTATTTGTTTTTCCTACAGGGTCGATCAGGTTACACAAACTGTGTGTGTGTGTGTGTGTGTGTGTGTGCGTACGTGCGTGTGTGTGCCAGTGCAGTTGTTGTCTCTGTGATGTACGATTAGCATGTGTATGCTTGTGCACATGTTTGTAATACCTTAGCTTCAAGTCCACACCCGGGTTCAACCCTAGCCCTAGCCATAACCCCAACCCTTACAAAAACCTGCACACACTTCAGGTTATGGATTGATCACCACTGATGTAATGTGATGAGGTGATTTCGAAGGAGTCAGGCGCAGGAGGGTAAATCACAGAATAACAGGATTTATTCGGAAACACAGAGTTACGCAGTAATGCGTCAAAACACTCCAAGGCACACGGGGAAATGTCCCGGTGATACAAAATACACGGAGCTCCACCGAGCTTCTCTATCCTCCACAATAAACAATCAAACACAAAGACAAGGGGGCAGAGGGAACACTTATACAGGTACTGATGAGGGCATATGAACCAGGTGTGTGTAATAAACAAGACAAAATAAATGGAATGATGAGATGAGGAGAGGCAGTGGCTAGGAGGCCGGTGACGACGAACGCCGAAGCCTGCCCGAACAAGGAGAGGTGGCAGCTTCGGAGGAAGTCGTGACATGTAAAGGGAGTTTTGTTTGCATATTTAGGGCTCAATTCAATCAAACCCGCATTGCAGTATTTACACAGTATAGCTCTTTTTCCAATGGTCAAATGAACTCACAGACTGGTCTTGGTTACTGTATAAAAACCAGGGTGACCCCCCTCACAGGTATGCTTTCACTTTTCAGAATTAGGTAGTGTGTGGGAATGGGATGAATATTGTAAATAAAGACACTGCGTAAACATTGCTGAAGCATTAAAGATTGCCCACTAGAAATGTAAAGGTAATTTCAGATTGAACTGACATATGCAGCTCTTACCTTGAACCCTGGAACATTGCCTTTAAATTTCAATCACGCTGTAATGCTGAATTTCATCGATATGGATTGGATAGAGCCCTAAGAGAAATCCCAAGCTCTTCTCTGTCCTGGCATCCCAATGGGTGGAACCAGCTTCTCCCTGAAGCTAGGACAGCAGAGTTCCTACCTCGTATGGTTGGGCATTATCCAGATTTTCATATCGTCATACCGTCCTTCTCTCATACTGGGATACACGGTATTACTGGCTTAGTACACAAGGGGGCGCCAAAATAAGACAAAAAAAGCCAACGTTCCCAGAATGCTAACAAAATTAGCACAAGTAATAGTGAATTTAAATGGAGACTTCTAGCTACATATGCTAATGAGGGCAAACGAAAATAAACAAATTACAAATACAGGCAATCCAGCTCATAAAGTTATACATATATTGGTAGGAGCTACCGAATGTCATTCTTGGTGAGTTTGGACATTTACAAGCAAATGTGAACGAGAGACATTATGCAAATAAACAAAGTTTTGACGCATGCTTGTCTGAAGGAAGAACAGTACTGGCTCTGCAGCAGCATGTGTAGGCTACACACTGTGTCTGTGTGAAGTCTGGAGTCACTAGGGCAAGGGGCCTGCCTGCTCTGCTTGGAGAATAGGGGAGAGGAGAAGAACATCCGAGAACAGAGAGGAGAAAAAATGCAAGGAAATCAAGATAATGGCAGCTGTACAAATAACTCATCCAAAGGGCTTTGACTTCTCAAACAATATGATGCCACATCACCTTATTAAGTCAGCCACTTACTTAGATTAACTAGCAAGTTACATTTAGGGGTTACGTCAATGCAGAATTCAGTGTTTTTCATGCAGGAAAAAAGATAAAATGCATAAGAAATATATTGCTGCATTTTTATTAAACACGGATGTAAAATGCTTTTTGTTGTAATTTCTGCTTGGCATCAGACAAATGTCATGCTTCAGTTGCACATCTCCACTCAGATGAGAATTGAGAATTCACAAACGGGCATTCTATCAGCAGACAGAGCTCTGACTGATGTGTAGCCAGCCTACTTTTCTCCATAAAATGCAAGATTAACTTTAAGCAACACATTAGGTAATGTAGTTGGCTACATTCTTTCTATGATAAACATTAGAAATATGATGGCCAAGAATCGTTTTTGCAAAAATGACCTTGCTTTTTCATTGTAAGCTAATTTACTTGGGTGGCTGCCAGCCAAATAGCATTGCACTTCTGTTGTCATCTGATGAAAATAAAGCTATTTTCTGCCGAATGTGTTGCACTAATGTATTTTCTGTGAAGGAAAACTGTAGTTTCACATCCCCGATCCCTCGAATGAAGCAACAAAAAAAAACACTAGACTTTCAATATGAAATGTGACCCCTGTCAATACATAGCTGGACTCACCTGCTCCCGCTTTCTCCCACTGTGCTATTTACAAACAAACACTTGTCTGGCTCAACTGTTCTGGGGAACTAAGGTAAGCTTCAAAATGTAAAATAATGTGGCAAGTGAAATGAAGAACGCCGTCTGCCTTATCTCCTAACATATTGCACAAGTTGACTATGTTATACCCCTGAAAGGGGGAAATAAATAAATAACACAGAGATGTAGATTCGGCTTCAAGTCACTTGTAATGAGTATTTTTCATATAAAATCATCAACCATTTACATAGGTACAAAATAGTGCTTTAGATTACAACATTCACATTTCTCAAAAGTTTCCCATTGTTCCCATTCACCCACACACACAGGAGCTGTGCGTGCGGTCTCTCTCGGGCACGCTCTGCTCACAAAGTCACCTCGTGCAAGTGAGCAGCCTTCTAGCAAGCTAGCTAGCAAAATGGCTAATGGCTACTTTTGAAGTGGTCTAAACATACAAATAACACATTTATTGTTTTAAACATCGATGCAGCTGACTAAATAACGCACAGTAACATCTGTAACATTCTGACATGAACAAATATATTTGAAATCGCATTCATACCTGAGAGGGAGAAATAACTCACACTGAGATGTACAGTACCAGTCTGTCACGATCGTGGGAGGAAGTGGACCAATGCGCAGCGTGATAAGTGAACATACTTTATTTTTGAATGATCACACGAAACAAAACAACAAACGATACGAAACGTGAAGTCCTTGGTTACAATACAAACCATACGGAACAAGATCCCACAACACACTGTGGAAAACAGGCTGCCTAAGTATGGTTCCCAATCAGAGACAACAAGCAACAGCTGATACACTGGCTTGTTGCGGGGAGCAGGAACAGGCCGGACCGGGCTGACGACGCGCACCACAGGCTTGGTGCGGGGAGCAGGGACGGGCCGAACCGGGCTGACGAAGCGCACCACTGTCTTGGTGCGGGGAGCAGGTGCTTGGTCCAATTATGGTGGGATCTTCTGTCACGATCGTCGGAGGAAGTGGACCAATGCGCAGCGTGATAAGTGAACATACTTTATTTTTGAATGATCACACGAAACAAAACGTGAAGTCCTTGGTTACAATACAAACCATACGGAACAAGATCCCACAACACACTGTGGAAAACAGGCTGCCTAAGTATGGTTCCCAATCAGAGACAACAAGCAACAGCTGATACACGTTGCCTCTGATTGAGAACCACACCTGCCAACATAGAAACAAATGAACTAGAATATAACCCTAGCACACAAAACACATAGAAACAACACACTCTGGCTCAACATAACAGAGTCCCAGAGCCAGGGCGTGACACAGTCAAAAGTTTGGACACACCTACTTGTTGAAGGGCTTTACTTTATTTTTTACTATTTTCTACATTGTAGAATAATAGTGAAGACATCAAAACTATGGAATAACACATATGGAATCATGTAGTCACCAAAAAAGTGTTAAACAAATCAAAATATATTTTAGATTTTAGATTCTTCAAAGTAGCCACCCTTTGCCTTGCTGACAGCTCTGCACACTCTTGGCATTCTCTTAACCAGCTTCACCTGGAATGCTTTTCCAACAATCTTGAAGGAGTTCTCACATATGCTGAGCACTTGTTGGCTGCTTTTCCTTCACTCTGCGGTCCAACTCATTCCAAACCATCACAATTGGGTTGAGGTCTGGTGATTGTGGAGGCCAGGTCATCTGATCCATCACTCTGCTTCTTGGTCAAATAGCCCTTACACAGCCTAGAGGTGTGTTGGGTCATTTTCCTGTTGAAAAACAAATGATAGTCCCACTAAGCCCAAACCAGATGGGATGGCGTATCGCTGCAGAATGCTGTGCTAGCCATGCTGGTTAAGTGTGCCTTGAATTCCAAATAAATCACTGACAGTGTCACCAGCAAAGCACCCCCACACCATCACGCCTCCTCCTCCATGCTTCACGTTGGGAACCACACATACGGAGATCATCCGTCCTCCTACTCTGCGTCTCACAAAGACACGGCAGTTGGAACCAAAAACCTCAAATTTGATACTCATCAGACCAATAGATTTTTCAGACTTTCACTCTCAAAATCACACCAAAGCTTAAACCATATAAATCTGATTGGGTGGGCCTGTCAGGGCCTGTCTCCCCAGTGGGTGGGCCTGTGTCCACCCAGGCCCATCCATGTCTACGCCCCTGATGCAGACAGCACATGATGGTATGGCAACTGCTCGGCCTCCGACCGCAAGGCACTACAGAGGGTAGTATGTATGGCCCAGTACATCACTGGGGCCAAGCTTCCTGCCATCCAGGACCTCTATACCAGGCGGTGTCAGAGGAAGGACCTAAAAATTGTCAAAGACTCCAGCCACCCTAGTCATAGACTGTTCTCTCTGCTACCGCACGGCAAGCGGGACCGGAGCGCCAAGTCTAGGTCCCAAAGGCTTCTTAACAGCTTCTAACCCCAAGCCATAAGACTCCTGAACAGCTAATCAAATGGGTACCCAGACTATTTGCATTGTTCACCCCCCCCCCCCACCACCCTCTTTTACGCTGCTGCTACTCTCTGTTTATTATCTATGCATAGCCACAACTCTACCTACATGTACATATTATCTCAATTACCTCGACCTGTGCCCCCGCGCACATTGACTATGTACCGGTACCCCCTGTATATAGCCTAGCAACTGTTATTTTTTACTTAACACTTAATTTTCTTAAAACTGCCTTGTTGGTTAAGGGCTTGTAAGTAAGCGTTTTACAATGTAAGGTCTAAACCTGTTGTATTCGGTGCATGTGACAAATACAATTTGATTTGATTTGAATTGCGCATCACAAATAGCCTACTAACCAACACTTCAGACTATTGTGGTTAAATTCAAATATACTAATTGACAAAAAACCTTTATTTTTTGACAGAATGTTTAAAAAAGGTATAATCTTCGTAAATGATATCATCGGTAGGACTGTTGGAGTTATGTCGCACATGCAGCTAACAAAAACATGCTCTACCCAAAATTAAATCCAAATAATTGCAGCCTTACCGCAAAAGTGGAAGAGGAAAGTGGAAGGGGGAGAAAGTAAGGAACTTGTCTGTCGGCCTTGCATTAAATAACATAATTGGTTAAGGAAAACTGTGATAAATAAAAAAGTATATCAGTTTCACTTAAGGACCAAAGGATTGACAGCCGTCCCATATAGATTGCAAAATAGTTGGGAAGAGATTTTTGACGTACCGATCCCATGGCATAGTGTTTATGAACTGACACGCAATACGACACCGGATTCAAAAATTTGAATCTTTCAATTTAAATTATTATATAAAATTCTTCTTACCAATTGAATGTTATTTATATGGGGGATACAATCTTCCCAGCTCTGCAGATTTTGCTGTGAAGAGACAGAATCATTAGATCATTTGTTTTGGTTCTGTCCATTTGTAGCTTGTTTTTGGACACAGGTCCAGGAATGGCTAAAGGATTGCAATATTTACCTGGAGCTAACCTTGCAGATAGCATTACTGGGTGATCTGAAAAGTCATAGTCAATCAATCAATAATATAATAATACTTTTAGCAATTTTTTTTATTTTTTATTCACAATCTGTAGAAGCAATGAGAATAGAAAGGTTCAGAACTTTTGTAAAACATCACAGTACGGTTGAAATATATATGGCAAATAGAAATCCTATATGGATGGTGTTAAGAGATAGATGGGAGGTATTGAATAGAGTTGAAGGATGGGACTAATAACAAATAACAACAAATAATAACAAAGATAGCTAATAATGTAAGCATACTGTGTCCATAATAAGTATATAGGTTGTATGTTGGGAGCTTTTGGGAAAGAGCACAGTTAGAAAGATATGGCATATAGAAGCAAACCGGATGGACATCATGAAAATGATCAGAGAGGTTGAGAGTAGAAGAAGTTCAGGAGCAAAAATATATATATATATAATTGAATTATTGTAAAATTAACTGTGTCCATAAGGTGTAGATAGTAAGTATAGACCGGAAGTAGAGGCCTGGGCATTGTTGTTCACTAATTAACTCCAAGTAGGGAAAGGATGGCAGGGTTGAAAAGTAATAAAGGGGAGTATATATATAAAAAACATGGGGGATTGGAAGTGATGTAGACAATTACATTGATAGAAGATACAATCTATCTGCAATATTAAGCTGATCCACCCCCCCCCCCCCACCAAAAAAAAAAGATTTAAAAAAAGATAAAAATAATAATATATTTAAAAAAATATTTTTTTTAAAATACACTTCGGACTAAACTTTTTCAATACCTGGTTTGCATACCCATTGTTGCCTTAGTTAGCATTTACTGTTAGATATCATACGTTGAAACGTCTTTCCTACTCTACCGACTACCGATGTCATTCTTCTGTGCTCCATGCCAAAACCAGTTGAGAGCTGCACACTCTTGCTGCCTACAGATGATATTCTGTTGAAACTAAGCTGTGTGTGTGGCGCTCATGTGAATATATTTCCAGTGCTTTGCGACTGTGTAACCTACTTTGTGCATGATTTCTCTATTGTACTACATAATTGATAAGTAGTATACCTCCACTACACTACTTTCATACACATCAGTAGGGATTAAGAAGTGAGTATATACAATGCCCACTGAAAAAAAAGTGGGTATATGGCTTATACCTGCGTATACCCTCCACTACACCCCTGGCCCTTTGTTATTTATAAAAAGTGCACTCTCCTACATGAGTGCACTGGTATTACGGTTGCTGTCCTTCCAGAATCATGAACCTGTTACACACTGAAGGCCTACAGGTTCGCCACTGCAGCAAACATGTGTAAAATAGATAAGGCTGTTAAGATATTAATGTTTCAAGAAGGAGTGTATATACAGTGGGGAGAACAAGTATTTGATACACTGCCGATTTTGCAGGTTTTCCTACTTACAAAGCATGTAGAGGTCTGTCATTTTTATCATAGGTACACTTCAACTGTGAGAGACGGAATCTAAAACAAAAATCCAGAAAATCACATTGTATGATCTTTAAGTAATTAATTAGCATTTTATTGCATGACATAAGTATTTGATCACCTACCAACCAGTAAGAATTCCGGCTCTCACAGACCTGTTAGTTTTTATTTAAGAAGCCCTCATGTTCTCGACTCATTAAGTGTATTAACTGCACCTGTTTGAACTCGTTACCTGTATAAAAGACACCTGTCCACACACTCAAACAGACTCCAACCTCTCCACAATGGCCAAGACCAGAGAGCTGTGTAAGGACATCAGAGATAAAATTGTAGACCTGCACAAGGCTGGGATGGGCTACAGGACAATAGGCAAGCAGCTTGGTGAGAAGGCAACAACTGTTGGCGCAATTATTAGAAAATGGAAGAAGTTCAAGATGACGGTCAATCACCCTCGGTCTGGGGCTTCATGCAAGATCTCACCTCGTGGGGCATCAATGGTCATGAGGAAGGTAAGGGATCAGCCCAGAATTACACGGCAGGACCTGGTCAATGACCTGAAGAGAGCTGGGACCACAGTCTCAAAGAAAACCATTAGTAACACACTACGCCGTCATGGATTAAAATCCTGCAGCGCACGCAAGGTCCCCCTGCTCAAGCCAGCGCATGTCCAGGCCCGTCTGAAGTTTGCCAATGACCATCTGGATGATCCAGAGGAGGAATGGGAGAAGGTCATGTGGTCTGATGAGACAAAAATATAGCTTTTTGGTCTAAACTCCACTCGCCGTGTTTGGAGGAAGAAGAAGGATGAGTACAACTCCAAGAACACCATCCCAACCGTGAAGCATGGAGGTGGAAACATCATTCTTTGTTGCAAACAAGATGTATGTTTTGGAATTTTTATTCTTTACAGGCTTCCGTCTTTTCACTCTGTCAATTAGGTTAGTATTGTGGAGTAACTACAATGTTGTTGATCCATCCTCAGTTTTATCCTATCATAGCCATTAAACTCTGTAACTGTTTTAAAGTCACCATATCTCAGACTGCCCATCTTAATCTTTTCTTTTTATTGGCCAGTCTGAGATATGGCTTTTTCTTTGCAACTCTGCCTAGAAGGTCAGCATCCCAGAGTCGCTTCATCACTGTTGACGTTGAGACTGATGTTTTGCGGGTACTATTTAATGAAGCTGCCAGTTGTGGACCTGTGAGGAGTCTGTTTCTCAAACTAGACACTCTAATGTATTTGTCCTATTGCTCAGTTGTGCACCGGGGCCTCCAACTCCTCTTTATATTCTGGTTAGAGACAGTTTGCGCTGTTCTGTGAAGGGATCAGTCGAAGTGATGACACTGCCAAAGCGTGGGGGACGCACAACAAATTGTAGCCTATACCCTGACATCACTGTTCGTATGATCCAGGGCGACACTGCGCATGCGCGCCATTGATTCAGAGCAGACAGCGAGCCTCCCATAAAGTGCTATCTGAAGGGGCGGGACGCCACCTTGTGGACTGGGAGAGATTGGTTCTTCTTCCATTTCCACCACTCTTGACAACTGTGTGTCTGAACGTCGAGAAGGGACACTTTTCATCTAACTCACATGCGGGATACACAAGACATTTGACACCTGTGAACACTGGAATTTTGGGGTTGAAAAAATGTTGTTTATGTGCCAAGGTTTGCGTAAAGCCCAGCCCACTCTGGGTACAAGGGCTCCGGCGATCAGTGACGTACCCCGATTGGCAGTGCCACCTTGGAGTACTGTTGTCACAACAAGCCTCACTCGGTTTAGGCGGTAAGATGCGTTCTGGTTTCCGGCTGGCACCCAGCACGCATTAAAAATAGACCCAGGGAAAAAAACATTATCATGGAGGTTACCCAACCGACCAGTCATAGGTACTGGCGACAAAGCGCCTTGAAACCTAGCTGGGAATGGGACAGCTCTGAAAAATGGACCCCTTCTGTGGTAACAGATGAGTGGGTGATTTGTAATCGAATCAAATTCCCAGGAATGAAAAGCGCTGAGCTGGAAAGATACAGCTAATTTCGGGTTCATATGAACCACAGAGACTGTGTGTGGGATAATAGCATGGTCGTGTCCAACCCTGCTTGTTACCTTGACTCCGCTATCCACCACCATTCGCCTACAGGGCCCACAACGTGCATCACTAGACACCTCATAGGGACTAGTGAGCTACAAGCAGGAATCCGCAATGAATCCCAGTAATTAGCTACATATTGGAGAGGGGTGCCCCCTTGTGGACAGAGAGCGAACCACTCAACTTATTACTCCCACCCTGGGGAGATTGATATACCCCTTGGACCCCATGAACACCATGGAACGCGGGGCAATAGAAGGGCATTAAACATGGACAAGCTTCCAACACAACTTGTGCTTCCGTGAGACTGTGTAGCCTTATGGGCACAGAGGGCTCCAGCAACGGCTGCCCTAGTACCCCGTTAGCTGTAACAAAACGGCTACTTCCTCATTGGAGGAGCACGCAAGCCCCGCTCTCTCTACTCCCTCCAACACCAGGAATTGACAATATGAATGGGGTTGCCATAGTGCCGGGGGAACACTAGTAAGCTTCATTCACCGGAAGTTATGCATGCTAGCCGACATTAGCCAGGAGGCTCATCAGTCTCCGTTTAGAATAACCAAGCGACTTAAAGCTATGTATAGTGAACAAGAGAACTACCCAAGCAACTTCACCATGGTGAGGCAGGAATAGCTAGTAGTAGCCAGCTCGCCTCTGCGAGTTAGCTAACCTGACTAGCACGCTATGAAGTGCTTGTAAGCTAGCCTAGTCTCGAAAGTGTATGTAGGACCGGATCACCGAGGTGTGACCTGGATCAAGCAGTCCTTAACCAAGGCAGACACCGGCGGTGGGTGGATACCCACAAAACCTGGTCACCCTCTCTCTTCGAGAAGCCTCCTGTAAATGGTGACAGAGCACACAGGAGCAGGAGGCATTTGACATGACCCAAACCATCTCTGTGTCTTGCAACTAAGACTCAGCCAAGGTACGGGCACCCGGGAGAGGAAGTCACTATCAGAAACACCAAGCCCCCTAAAGAATTCTACACGATTGTCAAGAGAACCTGCACCACGGACTAGTAGGGGAGCAGTGCCAGCCGTCCCCCAGTCTCGCACGCAAACTGATTCGAGCGAGGGCAGCCTGAGCATGCACGAGCCAAGACATACAAAACAACTAACGTGAGCATCTTTTAATTAATTGGGGCATGGTCGTGAACCCGAACCCGATTTGTAGCCTTCGTTGTTTCTGTCTCGTTAACCATCTTACTTATTTAATATAGCCAGGCTAAGCAAATTGAATAATAACTAATTGTTCATGATTAGGAAACTTATGAGAATCATATAACAGAGGTGTGGACTCTAGTCACGACTTGGACTAGAGTCTGACTCAAGTTACAAATGTGATGACTTAAGACTGGACTTGATAGAAAATAAAATAACTTGAGACTTGACTTGGACTTGGAGTGTCACACTCGTGGATTGACGGATCGGACCAAGGTGCAGCGTGGTAGGCGAACATTTTAATTCAATAAATGAACACCGACAAAACAACAAAATACACACAAACGTAAAGTCTGCAGGCTAGAAAGCCACTACACAAAAACAAGATCCCACAACCTAAAGTGGGAAAAAGGCTGCCTAAGTATGATCCCCAATCAGAGACAACGATAGACAGCTGCCTCTGATTGGGAACCATACCCGGCCAACAAAGAAATAGAAAAACTAGAATGCCCACCCAAATCACACCCTGACCTAACCAAATAGAGAATAAAAGGGATCTCTAAGGTCAGGGCGTGACAGTACCCCCCAGCCCCCCCCCCCCCCCCAAAGGTGCGGACTCCGGCCGCAAAACCTGACTCATTAGGGGAGGGTCCAGGTGGGCATCTAGCCTCGGTGGCGGCTCCGGTGCGGGACGTAGACCCCACTCCGCTCGCGGATCCGCCATCTTTGGTGGCGACTCTGGTGCGGGGATCGTCGCCGGAAGCTCCGGACCGTGGATCGTCGCCGGAGGACCTGGACCGTGGATCGTCGCCGGACACTCTGGACCATAGATTGTCGCCGGAAGCTCCAGACCGTGGGTCGTCGGCGGAGACTCTGGACCGCCGACCGTCGCTGGAGACTCTGGACTGCAGACCATCGCAGGAGGCTCCAGGCCATGGACCATCACTGGAGGCGTCGGGCCATGGATCATCACTGGAGGCGTCGGGCCATGGATCATCACTGGAGGCATCGGGCCATGGATCATCACTGGAGGCTTTGTGCCATGGATCATCACTGGAGGCTTTGTGCCATGGATCATCACTGGAGGCGTCGGGCCATGGATCATCACTGGAGGCGTCGGGCCATGGATCATCACTGGAGGCTTCGGGCCATGGATCATCACTGGAGGCTTCGTGCCATGGATCATCACTGGAGGCTTTGTGCCATGGATCATCACTGGAGGCGTCGGGCCATGCATCATCACTGGAGGCGTCAGGCCATGGATCATCACTGGAGGCGTCGGGCCATGGATCATCACTGGAGGCGTCGGGCCATGGATCATCACTGGAGGCGTCGGGCCATGGATCATCACTGGAGGCTTCGGGCCATGGATCATCACCGGAGGCTTTGGGCCATGGATCATCACCGAAGGCTTCGGTCCATGGATCATCACTGGAGCCCGGCAAGTGCGGGGCGCTGGCACAGGACGCACTGGGCTGTGAAGGCGCACTGGCGACACAGTGCGTAGAGCCGGCGCAGGATATACTGGGCCGTGGAGGCGCACTGGAGGTCTGGAGCGTAGAGCTGCCACAACCCGTCCTGGCTGGATGCTCCCTTTAGCCCGGCAAGTGCGGGCCGCGGGCACAGGACGCACTGGGCTGTGAAGGCACACTGGCGACACAGTGCGTAGAGCCGGCGCAGGATATACTGGGCCGTGGAGGCGCACTGGAGGTCTGGAGCGTAGAGCTGGCACAACCTGTCCTGGCTGGATGCTCACTTTAGCCCAGCAAGGGCGCGGGCACAGGACGCACTGGGCTGTAAAGGCGCACTGGCGACACAGTGTGTAGGACCGGCGCAGGATATACTGGACCGAGGAGGCGTACTGGAGACCAGGAGCGCTGAGCCGGCACAACCCGTCCTGGCTGGATGCTCACTTTCGCACGGCAAGTGCGAGGAGCTGGCACCAAGCACACCAGGCTGTGAATGCGCACTGGAGACACAGTGCGTATCACCGCATAACAGGGTGCCTGAAAAATATTTGGGGCTGCCTCTCGGGCTTCCGTCGTGGTCGTGACCTTCGGAGTCGCCGTTGATCCTCCCTCGCTGCCTCTGTCTGCTCCCATGGAAGGCGATCCCTTCCTGCCTGTCTCCTCCTTCGCCCAGGGTCCCTTTCCGGCCAATATCTCCTCCCATGTCCAGAATGTCTTCCCCACCTGTGTCCAGGATGTCTGCTCCTCCTGGCCACGCTGCTTGGTCCGTTTGTGGTGGGATCTTCTGTCACGCTCGTGGATTGACAGATCGGACCAAGGTGCAGCATGGTAGGCGAACATTTTAATTCAATAAATGAACACCAACAAAACAACAAAATACACACGAACATAAAGTCTACAGGCTAGAAAGCCACTACACAAAAACAAGATCCTAAGGTGGGAAAAACGCTGCCTAAGTATGATCCCCAATCAGAGACAACGATAGACAGCTGCCTCTGATTGGGAACCATACCCGGCCAACAAAGAAATAGAAAAACTAGAATGCCCACCCAAATCACACCCTGACCTAACCAAATAGAGAATAAAAGGGATCTCTAAGGTCAGGGCGTGACATGGAGCCTTAAGACTCGGGACTCAACTTTGACTGATGACTTGAAATTATTTGGCCAGGTTTTGTAATGTTTTGTCACTCATTTTGTGGCACAGAGTCTCTGTGGATTACTCTCCACGCAGCCAGAGACAGTATCACACTTGCAAAAAAACAGATTGGCTAGTAAAACCCACACTTGGCTCTCTGATTGGAACAGTAAACTGTCAATCAACACAGGTCGGGTGAGCTAGCTTAGTGAGGTTTTGGGGGGATACGAGTGTAGAACTGAATAGTAAAAATACATATTTTGCCATACATATTTTAGTAGGCTACATATAGCCTACCATATGTATGTTATATTTATACCTTTGTTTATTTGATCTGGTCACTACCATAGGCCTACAACATTGCACCAAATTCTTGTTTCAAATCCATTTAATCTATGCTTCATTAAAAAAAAATTGTCGGGAACAGTCCCCTTCGGTGATCAAGAATATGAACCGTTTACTTTGCAAGCTCACCAGCAATGGGGCATCAAGCAAAGGCCTACTGGTATTTTGGTAAGTCAAAATTATTTCAAATGGATCATTTACTTATGAAGCTTGCACGTGGAATTTGTTAAAATGTATTATTACATAATAATAAAGTGTTGCAGACAAAATAATGAAAAGGGCTGTCTGGCAGCCTCAATTCATTTGTTTTACTTGACTTTAAAAAACTTGTGACTTGACTGGACTTGACTGGCTCTTAGAATGCACGACTTGGACTTCACTCGAGACTCGACCTGTTCTACTTGGGACTATGTACAAAATAAATTACAAACAACGCGAAAAAACACACATAATAGTACAATTGGTTAGAGGGCCGTAAAACGGCAGCCATCTCAAACAAAATGGAGCTCTATAGGAGAAAGCCCTGTCTCCAGCTGTTTGCTTAGAAATTCTGGAGACAATAAGGAGGCCTACGTCTTACATTTACATTTTTGTCATTTAGCAGACGCTCTTATCCAGAGCGACTTACAGGAGCAATTAGGGTTAAGTGCCTTGCTCAAGGGCACATCGACAGATTTTTCACCTAGTCGGCTCAGGGATTAGAACCAGCGACCTTTCGGTTACTGGCACAACGCTCTTAACCACTAAGCTACCTGCACGTACACTACCTGTGACCGTAGTGTACGTGTATGATCACATTTTTTGGTTCTGGTCAATACAATTTTTATTTTATTTTATTTGATAACTGGGCCCAAAACTGTCTTGTCCAGCAGGTAGCGTTTTATTTATAATATAACCCTCCCCTAAAATTTAAAATTAGAAAAAAGCAGCAATAGTACTGTTTGTCCATCTTGAGACACCGTAGAATTAATCTAATATAACTCAAGAAATCTGTCATTAATTTTGACGTTTTTGCACTAAGATGTTTGGTGCAGTATTTCTCAAGTGAAAAAATTTGCATGAAAATGATTTATCTCCAGTTGAATGACAACAAACACTTAATTGAAGAATCCCTACTGTTGACCAATCATAGACGAAGGGGCTTTGACTTCGGCTACCGAACTTCAGCTTGCCTCAAGAAAAATAAGGCGAACAGCCGGAAAAACCCTTGCCAAAGATCAAAACTAACAAAAACTTTACAAAATGTTGACATAATATATGCATAAACTGTTCCGAACTGTTTCGGATGGGAAACATGCCTTAACTGAAAGGGATCCACATCAGTGTCCGACTTTCGGCTGTAGCAATATTCCCCGACTTCACTCCTCGACTTTCGTCTGCAGTTGGTTGCTTCACCCTTACCACTCAAACAAGCCCAATGTTTCCGTGTTGGCTCACCCAGCGAAGTGCACACGATAAGGTTATAAAGTTGTCTTAAATAATGCACAGTGCCAACCTGTGATGTAAATGTGCATACTATGTACTGGTGCATCAAAATACATAAAGAAATTGCCAATATTATGTCTCAATTTTGTAATGCAACGCTTTACCAACCATAGCTAGCTAAAGTAGGACAGCATGGAGTAGCTAAAGTAGGACAGTCTTATAGGCTTTTCCAATGGAGGAAATAGTTCCAGTTTATATTAGGGACCCCCTATACTTAGGTTAGGTAGGGCTCTGGTTCTTGTAGTAATATATATAATTGTTTCTTGTAGTACTGTTAGTAGTTATTTGAGTGAATTCAGAAAAAGTGGGACACTTTTTGCATTTCCGTCTTCTGTAAGGGACTGTACGTTATGTATAATGAGGGATACCTGGAGAAAATCGTACCTCTCTGAAATAAAAATGGATGGCCCTCCCTTCAGCAAAATATATTTTTACCCGACCCTACCTGAACACGTGAACATTTTTAAAAAAATGACCCTCCCGTATACCCAAAATAATAATGAAAGCGAAGTGGATGGCAGAGAACATGCCTACCATTTACCCTGACTCCTAGGGCAGACCAGAGCCTTTAGATATGCAGTTTTATAAACTGTTCTTCATTTTGTAAGCATTAGCCTACATGGCAAAGTTAGCTTAGTGGTTAAGAGTGTTGTACCAGTACCCGAAAGGTCGCTGGTTCTAATCCCCAAGCCGCCTAGGTGAAAAATCTGTTGATGTGCCCTTGAGCAAGGCACTTAACCCTAATTGCTCCTGTAAGTCGCTCTGGATAAGAGCGTCTGCTAAATGACCAATTTATTTAAAGTAGCCAGAAGGTTGTGGATTCACCTTCCACCGTGGACAAGGGTAGGGGTGAATAGATCTCCATTATAATAAAAGCACTGCATGAATCTATCATCTTATCTGTGGTCCGAGAATTTTTTTTATTTTATAAATGCATTTCATGCAATTCTACATAATTTTACATGACTGGAGACAAGCAGAATGTTTTAACACCACAACAGAGCATGGCAACGAATGAGCGCATGCTGCAGCAACAGAGAGATTTCTATTAAGGCTATTGTTAGAAAAGATGATAATCTAAGTTTGGAATAGTTTTTTTATCTGAATCTACTGCTTGCATCAGTTACCTGATGTGGAATAGAGTTCCATGTAGTTATGGCTCTATGTAGTACTGTGCGCCTCCCATAGTCTGTTCTGGACTTGGGGATTGTGACGAAACCTCTGGTGGCATGTCTTGTGGGGTATGCAAGGTGTAATGCAGTGTAGCTTAGATTTACACCATCCCAGCAGCGCAAAAACCTGAGAAGGAAGTACATAACTTTGCCCTGTGCTTCTTCGAGCATGCTCTTCGTATAGCCTAGGCCTATAGCTTATAGTATAGGCTACACGTGTCAAACTCATTCCACGGAAGGCCAAGTGTCTGTGGGTTTTCATTCTGTGGAATGAGTTTGACACCCCTGGAATAGGCTATGGATCATTTGATTGAGACCACACTAGGCGCACTTGATATTGTGCACCCAGCAGCAAATCAGGGATGAGGGGCAGCATCGGGTACACATTGTGATATAATAAGCAACTAATTCTCAAACACTCAGCAATATGACATTCAGGGCTCTATTTTCGGCTGGCGTTAAGGCGGCGCTAGTGTCAAACGCATGTTCCTTTGCAATTTCGACCCATTAAAGCCAGCACTCTGCTATTTTCAGAACGCTGCTATTTTCAGCTACTTTCAAAAAAGAGCTCTGCTATTTTTACCTGTCTTATATCAGCTTGCTAACGCTGAGATGGGAGGGGTGGAAATATTTATGGTGTGTCCTTAGAAACATGATCCAAAGTCCTAATTTCAGGCAGCGCTGGTAGGGATATTTAAGACCAACCAAAAGCTGGTTTTAGCGGTAGTTGGTTATGGCATGAATTTTGACACTGCCCATATGCTCATGGAACAAGAGGAATGTGATTTTGGTTCCTGTATACTTTGTATTCAGAAACATTAAAACCAGTGGAGGCTGCTGAGGGGAGGATGGCTCACAATAATGGCTGGAACGGTGCAAATGGAATGGCATCAAACACATGTGTTTGTTATATTTGATACCATTCCACAATTCCGCTACAGCCATTACCACGAGCCCATCCTCTCCAATTAAGGTACAATCAACCTCCTGTGATAAAAACAAATGCTTTTTCCCATTTGGTTTTCTTTGATTAAAAACCAAACATAGCCTCCCCTCCTCTCAATGGGCTGTATTTTTTTGTGCTGCCCAGTGCAATCAAGTAGGCTAGTCAAGAACATTGATTAAGGGTTTGGCTCGTGAGACCGCTTGGAAATAAATCTTAATCACCAAAGCTTTATTTAAAGTTCAATTTTGAGAGGAGCAAAACAGTGAGCTGACATTCCCGTTTTTTAAAAATGTATTGAAGGCAGGCCTACATTATTTTAGCTATGGTTTGGAGGTGCGTAAAACCCCCTCCACGATGTAGCCTACATGTGTCCAGGCCCATCATGACATTTAGAAGTTATTTTCCTGTAACAATTGCTTGTTTCCTGTTTCACATTTTCAAAACCCAAATCCCTCCATAGGCTACCCTTACCCTAGGCCTACTATAATGAAGGCTGGTTCAACAGCAATGCATTGTATGTTTTTTATCCTGGTGATTTTATGATACACTACATTACCAAAAGTATGTGGACACCTCATGGGCATTAAAATGGAGTTGGTCCCCCCTTGGCTGCTACAACAGACTCCACTCTTCTGGGAAGGCTTTCCACTACATGTTGTAACTTTGCTGCGGGGACTTGCTTCCAAGAGCATTAGTGAGGTCGGACACTGATATTGGCCGATTAGGTCTGGCTTGCAGTCGGCGTTCCAATTCATCCCAAAGGTGTTCGATGGGGTTGAGGTCAGGGCTTTCCAGTTCCACACCGATCTCGATAAACCATTTCTGTATGAATTTCTCTTTGTGCACGGGGGCATTGTCATGCTGAAACAGGAAAGGGCCTTCCCCAAACTGTTGCCACAAAGTTGGAAGCACAGAATCGTCTAGAGCGTCATTGTATGCTGTAGTGTTAAGATTTCCCATCACTGGAATTAAGGGGCCAAGCCCAAACTATGGAAAACATCCCCAGACCATTATTCCTCCTCCACCAAACTTTACAGTTGGCACTAGGGGTGTAACGATCCATCTACTACATCGATGTATCGATTTATATTCCTATGATCCAACTACATCGATCTGTGCTCGGCGAGTTGGCCTTTTGGACAACATATATCAATCTAACATCGTTTTAAAATGTAATAAATCGATTGTATCGATACTAGGAAATAACCCATTGGATTTAAGCACGTCAGACTTTATATGGATGTTTTTTCTTAGCACTTTTAATGATAAAGGCTTTAAACATTACTCGATTCAGTCTGCCTATCCGTGACGTCATCGCCCCGCGCCAGCAGCAGCGCAAAGGCGCAAAGACAACAAAACATAGCATGGCGGACGACAGAGGAGAAGCCGACGAGCGAGAAATTATCAAGCCACCATTGCGGTCCTTACAAGAAACAGGAATCTAGGAAACTTCACCTGCACTGTCCAGGATCCAGGTATTTATTTCAGTCACACTGGTTGAATTTTTGGCTAAAAGGTTACTGAATCGATTTCAAGTCACTGAATCGTTTCGGATCGTATCGTTCTAAATGAACCAATATCGTCCTTGAATCGTATCGACAACCACGAATCGTGATACAAATCGAATCGTTGTTAAAACGAATCGTTACACCCCTAGTTGGCACTATGCATTGATGCAGGTAGCGTTCTCCTGGCATCCGCCAAACCCAGATTCGTCCATCGGACTGCCAGATGGTGAAGCGTAATTCATCACTCCAGAGAACGCGTTTCCGCTGCTCCAGAGTCCAATGGCGGGGAGCTTTACACGACTCCAGCCAACGCTTGGCATTGCGCATGGTGATCTTAGCCTTGTGTGTGGCTGCTCGGCCATGGAAACCCATTTCATGAAGCTCCCGACAAACAGTTATTGCGCTGATGTTGCTTCCAGAGGCAGTTTGGAACTTGGTAGTGAGTGTTGCAACTGAGGACAGACGATTTTTACGCTCTACGCACTTCAGCACTTGGTGGTCCCGTTCTGTGAGCTTGTGTGGCCTACCACTTCGCGGCTGAGCCGTTGTTGCTCCTACACTGTTTCCACTTCACAATAACAGCACTTCAGTTGACTGGGGCAGCTCTAGCAGGGCAGAAATTGTACACACTGACTTGTTGTAAAGGTGGCCACGTTGAAAGTCACTGAGCTCTTCAGGAAGGCCATTCTACTGCGAATGTTTGTCTATGAAGATTGCATGGCGGTGTGCTCGATTTTATACACCTGTCAGCAACGGGTGTGGCTGTAATAGCCGAATCCACTAATTTGAAGTGGTGTCCACATACTTTTGTATATATAGTGTATACTGTATGCCCACAGGGAGCAATTATGATGACTGTAAGTGTATTTAGACCTTATCAATAATGAATTTTATCGTGCTTATTGACAACGTCTGGCATGTCCATGCTAAGCCATAATGCAATTTACAGTAGGCCTAGCCCCTATACCAGTGTGAATGCTATGTACTGTATATACAGTACCAGTCAAAAGTTTGGTTACACCAACTCATTCAAGGGTTTTTCTTTATTTTTACTATTTTTGACATTGTAGAATAATAGTGAAGACATCAAAACTATGAAATAACACATATGGAATAATGTAGTAAACAAAAAAGTGTTAAACAAATCAAAATATATTTGGGGGGGGGGGGGGGTATACAGAAGATAGCCCTATTTGGTAAAAGACCAAGTCCATATTATGGCAAGAACAGCTCAAATAAGCAAAGGGAAACTACAGTCCATCATTACTTTAAGACATGAAGGTCAGTCAATACGGAACATTTCAAGAACTTTGAAAGTTTCTTCAAGTGCAGTTGCAAAAACCATCAAGCGCTATGATGAAACTTGCTCTCATAAGGACCACCACAGGAATGGAAGACCCAGAGTTACCTCTGCTGCAGAGGATAAGTTCATTAGAGTTACAAGCCTCAGAAATGTCAGCCCAAATAGATGCTTCACAGAGTTCAAGTCACAGACACATCTCAACATCAACTGTTCAGAGGGGACTGTGTGAATCAGGCCTTCATGGTCGAATTGCTGCAAAGAAACCACTACCAAAGGACACCAATAAGAAGAAGAGACCTGCTTGGGCCAAGAAACACGAGCAATGGACATTAGACCGGTGGAAATGTGTCCTTTGGTCTGGAATCCAAATTGGAGTCCATATTATGGCAGGAATAGCTCAAATAAGCAACGGGAAACGACAGTCCATCTTTGCTTTAAGACATGAACGTCAGTCAATACGGTCTTTACGGTAGACGGAAGCCACTCCACAGTAAAAGGCACATGACAGCCCGCTTGGAGTTTGCCAAAAGGCACCTAAAGGACTCCCAGACCATGAGAAACAAGATTCTCTGGTCTGATGAAACCAAGATTGAACTCTTTGGCCTGAATGCCAAGCGTCACGTCTGGAGGGAACCTGGCACCATCCCTACGGTGAAGCATGATGGTGGCAGCATCATGTTGTGGGGATGTTTTTCAGCGGCAGGGACTGGGAGACTAGTCAGGATCGAGGGAAAGATGAACGGAGCAAAGTACAGAAAGGTCCTTGATGAAAACCTACTACAGAGTGCCCATGACCTCAGACTCACCTTCCAACAGGACAACGACCCTAAGCACACAGCCAAGACAACGCAGGAGTGGCTTCGGGACAAGTCTCTGAAAGTCCTTGAGTGGCCCAGCCAGAGCCTGGACTTGATCCCGATTGAATATCTCTGGAGAGACCTGAAAATAGCTGTACAGCGACGCTCCCCATCAATCCGACGGAGCTTGAGAGGATCTGCAGAGAAGAATGGGAGAAACTCCCCAAATACAGGTGTGCCAAGCTTGTAGGGTCATACCCAAGAAGACTCAAGGCTGTAATCGCTGCCAAAGGTTCTTTAACAAAGTACTGAGTAAAGGGTCTGAATAGTTATGTAAATGTGATATTTCAGTTTTTTAATTGTAATACATTTGCTACAATTTCTAAAAAACAGTTTTTGCTTTGTCATTACGGGATATTGTGTGTAGATTGATGAGGGGAAAAAAACGATTTAATCAATTTTAGAATAAGGCTGTAACGTAATAAAATGTGGAAAATGTCAAGGGGTCTGAGTACTTTCCGAATGCACTGTATAACAGACTAACATTGGAATTGGAGTTGCTTCAAAGGCAATACATAAAAGACCATAAATACACAACTTGAAGCAACCACATATTTAGGCATGGAGCATGTTCTGATTGGCTAGTGAGGTGCCAAGCCTCGACACACCCACAACTGGTTTATTCATCAAAACCCAACATTTTCGTACCACTGCCAGCACTGCGCTATGTTTTGTTTTGAAAATAGCCCAAATATTTCGGACACACTTCTGAACCTATAGTGCTACCACCAGCGCTTAGATTTACTATTGCATTGTTAATCGATTACAAATTACATGATCTTCCCATGGACTAAATAAAAAATACTAAACCCTCCCCCTGACTGAAATTGAAAAAGCATAAACCTACCCCATTTTCCTCCGGGTAACAATTGTGTCAATTTTGACCACTCCCTAACCTCTTCAGACACCTATCCAACATATTAGCTGTTATGATGAGTTGTTCAGGTGTTCACGTAATCAAGGATGTAAGAATATAGTTAGACACTTTGTAGAAAGTTAATGCAAAGGTTTTATTAATCGGTACCGGGTTAGAGACAACAATGGACAGAGCTTTGCCGTTTGCTGTTTCCAACTATCGAACAAAGATTCACTCTCCCTTATATACCCTTGGTTATCTTCCTTTCACATACATCTGGAAACCATCATAGGCACTCCCTTTCTCTGTTATTATTACCCTTTGCCCCAGGTCATTACATCCTGTCCATCAATCATACTACCATAAACACCACTAATCTACTTTGACATAAGGAATGTAGACTTAATGGCCCCAAACCAATTATCTCGTAACTACCTCGGTCCTCACAATACTATGACCTGACATCATTACATTAGCCCAACACGTGATACATTTCTGAAATCTTCAGATGTTTCCTAATCACACAAAATTGAATTGAATTGTCATTGGGGTAAAATTAGAACTACAGTATAATAATGGTGTCCCAGTTTATCTAACCTGCTATCGCAGTCTACCAAATGTGAACTGAAAATATGGTCTTGTCTCAGTGTACACAAATGGGTGTCATGCCTAGGGCTGTTGCGGTGACCGCCACAACGGCAGTCGTGAGTCAAGACCGCAGTAAAATTCAATGTGTCCATTGAGTCATAGTAATCTCCTCTTATGCACTCTGGACATGTGTTAGTAGTGCCCAACTCGCTAATGACCATCAGGTCGCTAATGGCCTGGTACTCAGGGCTCTATTGTCCCTCTAACCACTCTGACATCAATGCAAATATAATCGTAAATCACATCAAAAATGTATCATCAATACAGTATGTGCTTTTAAAACACACCTCACTGTGATTGATCAATTTGAAGAAAGAAGATGAAACTGAGGTTGAAACTAAGTGGAAAACGTGGTCTTTGTGGATGTTGTTTCAAAGCCTCACACAACGAAATGGACAGTGCTTTCAAGGGGATGATTAATTCAAAACACCCATATGCATATTAGAGCTTATGCATACCCATAGACCTATAATATACATTTAAAAAATGAATACAAATAATGATTGTGCCTTTACACAATACATAGTTTACCGCATATCACACATGGCAGAAAAACATTTTAAAAATACTGATTTAAGATACAGTATCTTTGGTCTAGCTTAAATTAAACAAATTCAGAGTTAACCTACAATTACAGCGAATTTGTATTTGATTTTGATTAGCCTAGTAATAGGGCATTTTTTTCTCATAATTAATAGGCTGACACATTACCTCTACCTACAGAATGTCTAACCACCGTGCGTTTACATCTCCTCCCCTCTCTCCTTCATTCCTTTCTCCAGCGTGCAGAGAGAGGGGCTGTGAACAGTTTTTTATGAAATATGTTTAGTTGTGAAAACATATTACTATCGATGTTCCCGAACAGATTTCACTTGGTTTCCCAAACTAAGCACTGGGTAGCTGCAGGAACAGGGTTGGAGATCCCATGGCATACAGAGTTTTCATGACAGAATATCACCTGTCATGCTGGCCAAATTACCGGAGTAGCCTAACTGACATGAGTGAAACGAACCGGTTGGAAAATGGCGTCCATTCGCTATTTGAATGCATACGGATTACATGTATTTTTTTCTCTTGCCCCGTTCCTGCCCATTTGATAATGGGCCAGTCTAAATCGAAAATAATGTATATATTAGTAAAGTACATTTAGAATAGTTTGATGGTTGAAAATATGGTTGAGGCAAGCTTTTATTGCGACTTTCTGAAATCATCGAGACCCTATAGTCGCATCATGCAGCCCATGTATGTTTAGATTTCTAAGGCATTCTATGGTTTGTATCATTCACAACTAAAGTTGTCAAATAACTCCAAATCTAGCATATAGGACCTGTTTCAAATGATCACTTCTACACTCAACATAGCCACTTCATATGCGCACTCTCGCTCTGCAGTGGTGGAAAAAGTACCCAATTTTCATACTTGAGTAAAAGTAAAGATACCTTAATAGAACATGACTCAAGTAAAAGTGAAAGTCACCCAGTAAAATACTACTTGAGTAAAAGTCTAAAAGTATTTAGTTTTAAATATACTTAAGTATCAAAAGTAAATGTAATTGCTAAAATATACTTAAGTATCAAAAGTAAAATATATATTTTTTCAAATTCCCTATATAAAGCAAACCAGACGGCATCATTATATTTTTAATTGTTTTAATTCACTGATAGTCAGGGGCACACTCCAACACTCCACACTTTAAAAATGAAGCATGAATTTAGTGAGTCCACCAGATCAGAGGCAGTAGGGATGACCAGGGATGTTCTTGCCACGATCGTTGGAGGAAGTGGACCAATGCGCAGCGTGATGAGTGAACATACTTATTTATTCGAGTACCACACGAACAAAACGATACGTGACGTCCTTGGTTACAATACAAAACCAACACGGAACAAGATCCCACAAAACACTGTGGAAAACAGGCTGCCTAAGTATGGTTCCCAATCAGAGACAACAATCAACAGCTGATTCACGTTGCCTCTGATTGAGAACCACACCGGCCAACATAGAAAACACATCAGCTAGATAATGAACCTAGAACACAAACACATAGAAACTACACACCCTGGCTCAACATAACAGAGTCCCAGAGCCAGGGCGTGACAGTACCCCCCCCCCCCCCAAAGGTGCAGACTGCGACCGCGCCAAACATAAACTGAACAGGGGAGGGCCGGGTAGGCATTCCTCCTCGGAGGCGGTTCCGGCTCCGGGCTTGACCACCACCCTCCAGCAATCCCCCCGTAGCGCCCCTGGTCCGGTCTGGCCCCGCTGGCTGGAGCTGGACTGGACATCGGTGGAGCGGATTTCTTAGGCTCCGATGTGGAGCAGCTGACCGGTACCTGACCAGGCACCGGTGACCCAGGCACGGGCTGTGCTGGACTGACGACGCGCACCACAGGCTTGGTGCGGGGAGCAGGAACGAGCCGGACCGGGCTGACGACGCGCACCACAGGCTTGGTGCGGGGAGCAGGAACGAGCCGGACCGGGCTGACAACGCGCACCACAGGCTTGGTGCGGGGAGCAGGAACAGGCCGGGCCGGGCTGGCGACGCGCACCATTGGCTTGGTGCGGGGAGCAGGAACAGGCCGGGCCGGGCTGGCGACGCGCACCATTGGCTTGGTGCGGGGAGCAGGAACAGGCCGGGCCGGGCTGGCGACGCGCACCATTGGCTTGGTGCGGGGAGCAGGAACAGGCCGGGCCGGGCTGGCGACGCGCACCATTGGCTTGGTGCGGGGAGCAGGAACAGGCCGGGCCGGGCTGGCGACGCGCATCACAGGCTTGGTGCGAGGGACAGGAACAGGCCGGACCGCACTGGGAACACACACCACTGGCCTTACCCGGGGATCAGGAACGGGCCGGACCGGACTGGCAACACACCTCAGTACCTCTCGCCGTGCCTCTACATTTTCCTTCCCTCTACTCGCCAATGGCTCCCGTAACCCGGTGGCCTTCTCTCCTCGTCCACTAACTCGCCCCTTATGTGGTCCTCTGTAGCTCAGCTGGTAGAGCACGGCGCTTGTAACGCCAAGGTAGTGGGTTTGATCCCCGGGACCACCCATACACAAAAATGTATGCATGCATGACTGTAAGTCGCTTTGGATAAAAGCGTCTGCTAAATGGCATATTATATTATTATTATTATCTGCCTCCAGCAGCCCCGTCGTCCACGGTGTGAGCCCCCCCCCCCCCTAAAGATTTATTGGGTTTGTCTCTCCCCCGTGGCTATGGCCTCCATGGCTCTCGCCAGACTCTCCATCTTCTGCTCCCAAGTCCAACCTCTCTCCTCCTCACGCGGCTTGACCCAGTCGAGGTTGATATCCATTAGAGTCCTCTCTGGCGTTGGCTCCTGGACACGCTGCTTGACCCAGTCGAGGTGGATATCCGCTAGAGTTACCTCTGGCGTTGGCTCCTGGACACGCTGCTTGGTCCAGTATTGGTGGGATCTTCTGTCACGATCGTTGGAGGAAGTGGACCAATGCGCAGCGTGATGAGTGAACATACTTATTTATTCAAGTACCACACGAACAAAACGATACGTGACGTCCTTGGTTACAATACAAAACCAACACGGAACAAGATCCCACAAAACACTGTGGAAAACAGGCTGCCTAAGTATGGTTCCCAATCAGAGACAACAATCAACAGCTGATTCACGTTGCCTCTGATTGAGAACCACACCGGCCAACATAGAAAACACATCAGCTAGATAATGAACCTAGAACACAAACACATAGAAACTACACACCCTGGCTCAACATAACAGAGTCCCAGAGCCAGGGCGTGACAGTTCTCTTGATAAGTATGCGAATTAGACAATTTTCCTGTCCTGCTAAGCATTCAAAATGGAACAAGTAATTTTGGGTGTCAGGGAAAATGTATGGAGTAAAATGTACATCATTTTCTTTAGGAATGTAGTGAAGTAAAAGTAAAAGTAGTTAAGTACGCTACACCACTGTGGCTCCGGAATGGGAAAAATATCCCTTCTATTTTATTCAGCTAAGTTCAATTATATTCTTCTTACTATAAAACCATGCATACTGTATAGAGTACCAGTCAAAAGTTTGGACACACCTACTCATTCAAGGGTTTGTATTTATTTTTACTATTTTTTACATTGTAGATGAATAGTGAAGACATCAAAACTATGAAATAACACGTATGGAATCATGTACTAACCGAAAAAGTGTTAAATAAATCAAAATATATGTTATATTTGAGATTCTTCAAATAGCCACTCTTTGCCTTGATGACAGCTTTGCACACTCTTGGCATTCTCTCAACCAGCTTCACCTGGAATGCTTTTCCAACAGTCTTGAAGGAGTTCCCACATGTGCTTAGCACTTGTTTGCTGCTTTTCCTTCACTCTGCGGTCTGACTCTTCCCATACCATCTCAATTGGGTTAAGGTTGGGGAATTGTGGAGGCCAGGTCATCTGATGCAGCACTCCATCACGCTCCTTCTTGGTAAAATAGCCTTTACACAGCCAGGAGGTGTGTTGGGTCATTGTCCTGTTGAAAAACAAATGATAGTCCCACTAAGCCCAAACCAGATGGGATGGCGCATCGCTGCAGAATGCTGTGGTAGCCATGCTGGTTAAGTGTGCCTTCAATTCTAAATAGATCACAGACAGTGTCACCAGCAAAGCACCCCCACAACATAACACCTCCTCCTCCATGCATTATGGTGGTAACTACAGATGCGGAGATCATCCATTCAACCACACCACGTCTCACAAAGACACGGCGGTTGGTGTCCAGACCAAAGGACACATTTCCACCGGTCTAATGTCCATTGCTCGTGTTTCTTGGCCCAAGCAGGTCTCTTCTTCTTATTGGTGTCCTTTGGTAGCGGTTTCTTTGCAGCAATTCGACCATGAAGGCCTGATTCACACAGTCCCCTCTGAACAGTTGATGTTGAGATGTGTCTGTGACTTGAACTCTGTGAAGCATCTATTTGGGCTGACATTTCTGAGGCTTGTAACTCTAATGAACTTATCCTCTGCAGCAGAGGTAACTCTGGGTCTTCCATTCCTGTGGTGGTCCTTATGAGAGCAAGTTTCATCATAGCGCTTGATGGTTTTTGCAACTGCACTTGAAGAAACTTTCAAAGTTCTTGAAATGTTCTGTATTGACTGACCTTCATGTCTTAAAGTAATGATGGACTGTAGTTTCCCTTTGCTTATTTGAGCTGTTCTTGCCATAATATGGACTTGGTCTTTTACCAAATAGGGCTATCTTCTGTATACCCCCCCCCCCCCCCCCCCCCCCAAATATATTTTGATTAGTTTAACACTTTTTTGTTTACTACATGATTCCATATGTGTTATTTCATAGTTTTGATGTCTTCACTATTATTCTGTATACCCCCCCCCCCCCCCCCCCCAGACCTTGTCACAACACAACTGATTCACTCAAACGCATTAAGAAGGAAATACATTCCACAAATTAACTTTTAAGAAGGCCCACCTGTTAATTGAAATGCATTCCAGGTGACTACCTCATGAAGCTGGTTGAGAGAATGCCAAGAGTGTGCAAAGCTGTCATCAAGGCAAAAGGTGGTTATTTGAAGTATCTCAAATATAACATATATCTTGATTTGTTTAACACTTTTTTGGTTACTACATGATATGATGTTTTTATGGTATAATGAGGTCATGCCATAGTATTGTGAGGACAGAGGAAGAGTTAAGAGATGAGTGGTTTGGGGCCATGAAGTCTACATTCCATTATGTCAAGGTAGATTAGTGATGTTTAGGATAGCATGAGTGATGTTTAGGATACTGACTTGGGGTAAAGAGTGATGAACATCAAAGACAGGGAGTGCCCATGGAGACTTGCCAGATGTATGCCAGGAAGATGGTAATAAAGGCTATATAAGATAGAGTGTCTTCTTTGTTCAAGTTAGTTCAACAGACAAAGAGCAAAGCCATGTCCGTTTGTTAGATGAACCCACGAGCTCGTGATTGAATAAATACTTGGTATAAAATCTCCACAGAATGTCTAAGTAAATTCTTGCATCTTGAACTCCTCAATACCAGAAACTCATCATAACACTACATGATGCCATATGTGTTATTTCATAGTTTTGATGTCTTCACTATTATTCTACAATGTCAAAAATAGTTAAAAATAAAGAGAAACCCTTGAATGAGTAGGTATGTCCAAACTTTTGACTGGTGGTGTATATATATATATATATATATATATATATATATATATATATATATATATATATATATATATATAGATAATGGCACAGGCATGGCATGGTGCATAGCATACAGTAGGTCAACTCATATTCTGAAATATATTTTCTTCATATCATAATGTTTCTTTAGACCTGCCTAAAATTAATAATGGATTCATTGTGATGGTGTATTCAATTGATTTATTAGCCTTTTTAGAATGTAGATTTTCCAAAGGCGCAACTCAATATTAGGAAGGTGTTCCTAATGTTTGGTATACTCAGTGTAAGTGGGCTTAATTTGAAATTACCTTTACATTTCTACCCCACAATCTGTAACGCTTCATTGATACAGATTGAATAGAGCCCCTAGGCCTTAATCTGGAATAACCTCATCCAAATTCTGTTGTGCCTTTTTGGCTGTTGGTTGGTTTATCCAGGATATTTGTTTGTGCTGGTTCCCTCTTCACTCTCGGAATCTAGATGCCTCCGTTTACCTCTTTGGAATCCCTCAGCAGTTGTCATAGGAACCAGAGGAGCCGACAGACTTCATGGAATATTGGGTTTCTGACGTGTAATGTGCACAAAAACAATTTATCATGCCTCTGTAACGAGTCATAGGTTAAAAATCATGACAGACACAGACACTATTAAAAACATGTTTTTTTAAATCAATTCATTAGGCTTATATACAGATACACAGAGAGGTATACAAATGTTTGTATGACCAATCATGTATGAAGGGTATACATACAGTAAAACAAAAACATAATTAAGCACACACCATAGATTATAAAATACAGCCATTTTCAATATTAACATAATGTAATCAATACATAATAACAACATACAGTTTTCTTGGCTCAATATCACATGTTATTTATGGTGAATGAACAGTCATATTTCTCATTTGGAACAATGTCAATGTACTAGATCAAGGCTAGATCTACAGTGAGTACAAACATTAGGAACACCTGCACTTTCCATGACATAGTCTGACCAAGTGAATCCAGGTGAAAGCTATGATCGCTTATTGATGTCACTTGTTAAATCCACTTCAATCAGTGTAGATGAAGGGGAGGAGACAGGTTAAGACTGATTTTTAAGCCTTGAGACAATTGAGACATGGATTATCTATGTGTGCCATTCAGAGGGTGAATGGACAGGACAAAATATTTAAGTGCCTTTGAACGAGGTATGGTAGTAGGTGCCAGGCACACTGGATTGAGTGTGTCAAGAACTGCAACGCTGCTGGGTCTCCTTCCAGGCACAGCGACAATCTGACATCCACTGAGAGATCAGGGAATGTTTGACCGTGGAGCTCTCCCTCTCGCTTTCCCTCTCCTCCTTCCTCTCTTTCTCTCTCTCTTCGCCCCCCTCATTTTCTTTGCTTAATGGACTACTTATCCTAGCCTGTAGCAGTTCTGCAGAGCCCTGTGTAGGTGTGCATGTCTGTGAGGGCTGTGTGGTGAGGTAAGAGCGAGAGGGGGCACAGTCAAGGGTGGCTGTATCACTGAATTTAGGACAGCTAATCTTACGTTGCTGCTGGAGGTCAGAGGGGCAAGAGCGGGGGTAACTGTGTGCCCGTGGGCAGGACTGGCCCTCAGACACCGCCCAGTGTCTCCTCAAACCCAATCCCTGCCTCCCATTCCCTGATTGACAGGTAGAGTGGGCGGGGCTGCTGTACAGAAACTCTAAAGGGTCTGACGCACCATGGCTACCAAACGCAGGCTTGCTGCAGTTGGAATCTTTCTCCTGCCCGCCACACACAGTGATGAGGTCAGAGTACATCCCAGGCTCCACCCTGTCCTTCCCATGAGCCTTTTCCCTGTGACAAAGTGCAGTGGTCTTTGGAGAGTTTTCATCTTGCCAAGTGTGCCGCGGCAGCCTTGGCCTCTGGTTCAGCGAGTCCTGCTGGCGAGGGTTGATGATGTCATTGGTGGGAAGGGAGGTGGGGTGAGCCAGGTGGCATATGGACAGCAGGTAGTCCTCTGAGGATAGAGTGTGTGGGCAGGGCCCTGGGTGAGCGGTAGGCTGGGCAGAGTGGAGGGTGTTGGACTGGTTCATCTGATTCAACTGGTTCATGTCTCTGACTAGGTCCTCGAAGCCCTCTCTGATGGTGGGAAGCTGTAGTCTCCTCTTCTGGGACAGGAGTTTGGACCTAGGACGCATGGCTGCTGGGACAGACAGAGACAGACGTCAGTCAGCAAGAGATAATGTTTGAATAATATCTGAGTGACTTTGTCCTCATGGACGCGGGGTCTGACAATTGGGAAATTATATCTTGTTAATACTCTGATTAATCATATTTCATAACTGCTCATTTCAATGGTCCCCACAGAACCACATCAACACCATTCCATACCTGGTAACCTAAGCCCTGCTCTCCTCTCCTCCTCTCTGTTTGCTCAGGAGGAGCTGTGTAATATGACCGTAAGACAAACACACCGTGACCATGAGAAACATAGCTATGTAAACACACTGGTATATACACAGAACAAAAATATAAACACAACATGTAAAGTGTTGGTCCTATGTTTCATTAGCTGAAATAAAAGATCCCAGATATTTTCCATACGCACAAAAAGCTTATTTCACAAAAAGCTTATTTCTCAAAAATGTTGTGCACAAATTTGTTTACATCCCTGTTAGCATTGTGAGCATTTCTCCTTTGCCAACATAATCCATCCCCTGACAGGTGTGGCATATCAGGAAGCTGATGAAACAGCATTATAATTACACAGGTGAAGCTTGTGTTGGGGACAATAAAAGGCCACTCTAAAATGTTCCGTTTTGTCACACATTTGGCATGCTGACTGCAGGAATGTCCACCAGGGCTGTTGCCTAAGAATTGAATGTTCATTTCTTTAACGCCGTTTTAGAGAATTTGGCTATATGTCCAACCGGCCTCACAACCGCAGACCACGTGTAACCACGCCAGCCCAGGACCTCCACATCCGGCTTCTTCACCTGTGGGATCGACTAAGACCATCCACCCAGACAGCTGATTAAACTGTGGGTTTGCCAACCAAAGAATTTCTACAAACTGTCAGAAACCGTCTCAGGGAAGCTCATCTGCATGCTTGTCGTCCTCACCAGGGTCTTGACCTGACTGCAGTTCGGCATCATAAGCAACTTCAGTGGGCAAATGTTCACCTTCAATGGCCACTGGCACGCTGGAGAAGTTTGCTCTTCACGGATGAATCCCGGTTTCAACTGTACCGGGAAGATGGCAGATGGCGTTGTGTGGTCGAGCTGTTTGTTGATGTCAACGTTTTGAACAGAGTGCCTTATGGTGGCGGTGGGGTTATGGTATGGGCAGGCATAAGCTACGGACAACGAACACAGTTGCATTTTATCAATGGCAATTTGAATGCACAGAGATACCGTGACAAGATCCTGAGGCCCATTTTCATGCCATTCATCCACCGCCATCACCTCATGTTTCAGCATGATAATGCATGGCCCCATGTTGCAAGGATCTGTACAAAATTCCTGGAAGCTGAAAATGTCCCAGTTCTTCCATGGCCTGCATACTCACCTGACATGACACCCATTGAGCATGTTTGGGATGCTCTGGATCGACGTGTACGACAGCATGTTCCAGTTCCCGCCAATATCCAGCAACTTCGGACAGCCATTGAAAGAATTGGGACAACATTCCACAGGCCACAATCAACAGCCTGATCAACTCTATGCGAACGAGATGTGTCACGTTGCATGAGGCAAATGGTGGTTACACCAGACTCTGACTGGTTTTCTGATCCACACCTCTACTTTTTTTTAAGGTATCTGTGACCAACAGATGCATATCTGTATTCCCAGTCATGTGAAATCCGTAGATTAGGGCCTAATTTATTTATTTCAATTTACTGATTTCCTTATATGAACTGTAACTCAGTAAAATCTTTGAAATTGTTGCATGTTGAGTTTATATTTGTGTTCAGTGTAAATACCATAAATACCAAACCAGTCACCCAGAACCATACAGAACTACATACTCAAACCTATATTTTCTTATGCGACCCATATTGTTTCAGCCCTGACTGCAGCCTGCAGAGCATTTCAGTCCAGACCTCAATGCCAAAAATAGCTACACCCAAACCCTAAAAGCCAGCCTCTCCCTGTATCCCTAAAGGTGGAACGTTGCTAAATATACAACCACACCTAGTTGGTATACAGTGATTCAGACCCATACTAGCATTGTTACTATACACAGCAAAGATATATTAGCAATAGGGTTGGGGAGTAACGGATTACATGTAATCCGTTACGTTACCAGCAAAAAAAATTGTAATCAGATTACAGATACTTTAGAAAAACGAGATGATTACTAATTGGATTACTTTTAAATTCAGAAAGGATGTTTGCGAGAGAAAAAAAATCATGACACCTTTCTGTTTTCTCAGTGACATTCAGTTCAGGATTGAAAAAAGGTGCAAGTTTAAGATTGTTACACCTGAGGGAGTCTGACCACAAGTCAGAGACATCTATGATGACACACCAAATGCGTTTGACGGATCCTTTTTTCTCTTCTTCTAATGCCTTTTAAGGAGAAAGTAATCCAAAAGTAATCAGATTACGTTACTGAGTTTGGGTAATCCAAAAGTTATGTTACTGACTACAATTTGGGACAGGTAACTAGTAACTGTAACATATTACATTTAGAATGTAACCTACCCAACCCTGATTAGCATCCTGTCTATATTCTAATACACTAGTTATAACTGTAGGCTAGTGTAATGGTCTTCGGCACCACTGTCTTGCAGACTCACCTGTAATAAGAGTTGTAGAGTGTATATCCAAGTATCTTCCTCTTTCTCTGTTCTTTGCTACTGTAGTGTATATCCAGGTTTCTCTCATCAACTATTTAGGAGAACATGTGAATGTCTGTGCAATAAGATCTGTATCTTCAAAAAAAAGAGAATTAGTGATGCTCGTCTCTGAGTGTGCTCTGTAGCTCTGTCTCTGACTGTGTCTTTCCTGAGGCAGCAGTAGAATATAGATGTATCTCCTCCCTCTCTCTCTCTCTCTCTCTCTCTCTCTCTCTCTCTCTCTCTCTCTCTCTCTCTCTCTCTCTCATTCTCTCCCTCATTCTGCCCTCCTTCCCTGATTCTAAATATAGCATCATCCTCCATTTCCTATCCCAGAGCACTGCCACTGGATGCTTGGGTTGATGGATAGAGACAGAAAGAGATGGAGATAGATGAAGAGATTGAGAAAAATAGAAGTCGAGAGGGGAGTTCTAAAAGAGCAGAAGTAGGAACGGGGGACAGATTGAGAGTTGTGGAAACAGAAAAAGTCTAAATCTACCACTGTTTATTACCAGGCTATAATTGGCTCCGGTGTAGAATAAAGCTGGTATACTAGACCAATGCTTCTCTGATACAAAGTGTCTTGCTAAAACATAGAACCCCTATAAAGTGGTAGTATGTGGTAGAATGTAGCCTCAATATCTCTGATAATGTTACTGATGCCATAATGTGTCAAGTTGGCCTTATAATGTGTGTGTGTCCTGTTGGGCTGAGTGCTCTATTCCTGTCCTTCTGCTCTTCGAGTCCAACAATGAATAGAGATGGAGGTGGGGGGTAAATTTACTTTGATCAACTGGTCCCATCAAGGAGCTGTTGACGAGTTGTGAAACAGCTTTGAAAATTCAGAGGTACCACTTTAAACCTACTACACCCTCTTCTGAACATCTTGACCCAATTCACATCAACAACAATATGAACCATTACGTACAATGAGTGTACAAACATTAGGAACACCTGCTCTTTCCATGACATAGACTGACCAGGTGAATCCAGGTGAAAGCTATGATCCCTTATTGATGTCACCTGTTAAATCCACTTCAATCAGTGTAGATGAAGGGGAGGAGACAGGTTAAATAATGATTTTTAAGCCTGGAGACAATTGAGACATGGATTGTGCATGTGTGCAATTCAGAGGGTTAATGGGCAAGACAAAATATTTAAGTGCCTTTGAACGGGGTATGGTAGTAGGTGCCAGGTGCACCAGTTTGAGTGTGTCAAGAACTGCAACGCTGCTGGGTTTTTCACGCTCAACAGTTTCCTGTATGTATCAAGAATTGTCCACCACCCAAAGTACATCCAGCCAACTTGACACAACTGTGGGAAGCATTGGAGTCAACATGGGCCAGCATCCCTGTGGAACGCTTTCGACACCTTGTAGTCCATGCCCCGACGAATTGAGGTTGTTCTGAGGGCAAAAGGGCGTGCAACTCAATATTACGTAGGTGTTCCTAATGTTTTGTACACTCAGTGTATATGAACTTTGTAAAGTGTTCTAGGTGATCTATACAATGAAGTTCTCAGTGTGTGTGTGTGTGTGTGTGTGTGTGTGTGTGTGTGTGTGTGTGTGTGTGTGTGTGTGTGTGTGTGTGTGTGTGTGTGTGATGATTCATAGAAAAAACTGGTAGCTGTATGATCACAGGACACTTCACCAGAGGGCAAGTCTCCCCACATCACTCTCTGTATGTGTATCCAATACAACTACGTCAAAATGGACAAAACTATAAAAACAGTTCATTCTTATGCAACAGAGCTGAGTATAAGACCTGAAGCATCCCTGGTTAAACTACACCATAACACCATTCATTTATTCTCTGAAGCCATGCCTGGCAGACATCACTGGGTTTCAAGGAAATCTAGTTTCTCTGAGAGATGAGGAAACAGAAGAAGGCAATGTCCTGAAGTGGTTATTTACACCATCACACATAGAGGGGAGGGAGAGAGAGAGAAAGACTACCTTGTCAGTGCAGGCAGCGTTCTTTTGAGGATATATATTTTGTAATGAACCATACTTTGTGTATCCATTCACTCCAGGTAGGACAACAAATGCCACAATCCTTTTTTACCCTTAGAGAGAAGTTGTTGTAAGTTATGGGTTGAGAACAGTGTGAAATGGAAGCAGCAGGGCAGAGTGTTGGTGTTTCTTTGAGATAGACAACAGCAGTGGCTGGGGGGCTCAGGATGTCATATGAAATGATTGGTGGGGGTGCAGCCTCACCCTTAGGCACAGAAACACTTAACGTAGTGGTGTGTGTGTGTATGCTTCTGAATATATTATTTATACTCCATCATGACAACCCATCTATAAAAAAAGATCCCTTTCTTTTTTTAGACTCTAATGTGAGTAGTCATAACAGACAGCAGCTAGTGCCTCACTGATTTATTTGAAAGCGCACACACAAACACACACACACACACTCTCACACTCACACACACACACACACTCACAGATGGTTAGAGACGGATATGGCCACAATAAAGACGTTGAGACACGTGCTGTCAGTACAGTGTGAGGAGCAAGGCACATGCTAGTTCATTTAGCCCTTATGAACAGGAGGCAGCACAGGAGACGTACACCCTGACTCAAACGTACAATACTGACTGTTCTCAACAACAACATGTTCAGATATATCCTCCGAGATCAATACGGAACAGACATTCATTCAGAAAGAACAGGAACAAAATACAATAATTAATAGGAACACTGCAACACGACATCACTGCTATTTGAAATGCTTAGGAACAACATATTGAAATCAAAATGAAAATCGTCAGACATAAATTAGCATTAAAATAAGCAAATATATTTTCGGCTGCTAATAGTGGAGGAAGGTGTTTGGGGAGAGGAGAGAGAAGGAAAGGAAGACAGAGGAGTCAACCTGTTGTCTGTGGCCTACCAGTGACCTACTTGTGGTGAACCATTGATGTCTACCAGCAGGATGCCACTTAACAGATGGCTTTTCTATGAAACTGTGCTATAACCAACCCCGTTGTGTTTCATGGAACTGGGCTCTGGGCTATTTGGGAGGGAAACAAACATCCTTGTGTCTGTCAATTTGAACCATTAACCAGCTAAGTTGAAAAACCCCAGACAGAAAATATACATTTTCCAGAATCCTAAATTGGCACATCTCTTAGTCTTTCAGGAGTTTTGAATTGCACAGAAACAACAATAGTCAGTCAGTCTTTCTCTAACCGTCCTGCCTTCAGGATAAATTATTATTTCATTATTAGATAGGTCAAAGCACCAAAATATTACTCAAATAATGAAATGACTACAGAGATTTTACAGCAAATAGTACAACAGAACGGCCAGCCCAGAACAACCTTTTGGTCTGTAACAAACACTTGATCTGGATTCATAAGAGGACGCTCAACAAGAAAGGGACACAGCGTAAACCATTACTGGGAATTACCTTCCTTACCAACCCATGTTTCATAATGAATTCTGAGAAAGGCTAGAGGGGCATTCTTCTACAGCATAAATTGACTAATTTAATATTTGTGTTCTTGTTCTGTTCTTGTTGTTTTGTGCCCGTGCTGATATGATCAGGATGAGAGAGGTTAGAGGAACCACTGCTGGGGCTTTGGAGACACTTAATTCACTTACATGAAGTCAACTCTATTTGCGGTGTGTGTGTGTGTGTGTGTGGGGGGTGGGGGGTGGCTGGGAGTGTGTGGAGGGGTACATCATTGAATTTGTTAACAATACCAAAATGTGTCATCCACCCACATCACTTTAGCTGTCCTCAATTTTCTGAGTCGCCCACTTGGGTCTAAAATTCAAGGTTACAAAGTTACATTCTGAATGGGAATGCATGGAAAATATCACAAATTCTTGATCATAAATAGCCATGTTTCACAGCCCTAGTTAGCAAGGCTCTCCCCTTTGATCTCCAAAACCCTTCATAGTTGTTGTGCTTCCTGTGTGCAGTTTCATAGTGATGAGAAAGACAGCAGTTCATGTGACGCCTGTCATACTCCATACTGATACATCCATGACCTACAGTATATACAGGGATACACCGCACACCCACCCACCCACCCACTGACCCACCCACCCACCCACCCACTGACCCACCCAGCCACCCACCCACCCACTGACACACCCACCCACTGACCCACCCACTGACCCACCCAGCCAACCAACCACCCACTGACCCACCCAGCCACCCAGCCACCCACCCACCCAACAAATGTGATTAGTTAGAGAGAGGAACTCGTAAACAGAGAGGAGGTTGCTATGAGACAAAGCGCAGAGGCTGTGACAGAGAGAGAGATCGGGAGCTAGATTTAGGTGTTCTCTGTGTCGCCAGCGTTACGGTGAGGGAAAGCGTGTGTTTATGTATGTGTGTTTACTGTACATGTATGTGTGTGTGTGTGCGTGCGCATGTGTGCGGGTGCCTGGGTGTGCGTGTATGTCCTTCTATATCCTTCTACCCCCCCCCCCCCACCCCCAAAAATTGTAAAGTGGTTATCCCACTGGCTATAGGGTGAATGCACCAATTTGTGAGTCGCTCTGGATAAGAGCGTCTGCTAAATGACGTAAATGTGCCCTTGAGCAAGGCACTTAACCCTAATTGCTCCTGTAAGTCGCTCTGGATAAGAGCGTCTGCTAAATGACTAAAATGTAAATGTATGTGGTCCGAGGACTGACGTGTGCCATCTGGAGTACTCTACAAAGCAATTCAGTGTCTATAAGCCATGTCTGAAGGGTTCGTGGTATTAAAAGCAATGCCAGTGTAAGAGCTGATCTCCTATGAATACATATTCTATAGAACAATGTGTTAACTTAATTAACTGCATAACATAGCACAGGTACTGTAGATAGAGAGAGACAGAGAAGTAGACAGAGAGGTGAAGAGGTACTTTGACTCAAAGCAGAAGCCAGTACACGGTATGTAGACACTTACTACATGTGATATTCTGCTTCCCTCTAGTGGTCGGCGAGGAGAGAATGAGAGCGAAAAGAAACGAGAGACTCAATGTAGACAGAACAGGAACATCACGGAACACCCGATGTGCAAAATACCACAGGCACTGGAACTTTTATAAATATTCAACATTAAGTACTGATTCATATGTACAGATATTGTACAGCGAGATTCCTAGCTTTTACAGCAGCTGCAAGGCAAAATGCGCCGATAAGACTGTTAGAAATAAAATAAAATAAAAACAAGAACTGGCCCTGAAAGCTTCTATTGTTATGCAGTAGATACAAATAGTTATTAATATTTTTTATTTATTTTTTATTTTTGGGGGGGCTCTTTGAAAATATAATACACACAAGTGAATGGATAAGGTCCCTGTGACTCTTTGGGGGGCATTGCTTTCAGCACCAACAAAGATAAAAGCATTGCACCACTACTGACCATTTCAACTCACAAACCTGATTGTGATGACGGATTTCCCTCAATGAACCATCCAATTCACATTAACCCCAACTGCATATGATACTATATATTAACAGAGAGATGTGTAATCGTTTTGTAAAAATCACATAGAATCCAATAGAGCACCAATAGAATCCAATAGAGTTGTCAGCAATGGCCCTCCATAGTCCCCCAGAGCTCTTACTCATTGACTCTCTCTGAGAAGCAGCAGAAAGAAGCATGTGAAATAGACCCCACTGAGTCTGACATTGATGAGTCATGGACATTGGCAGCACTATGCTAACCCACTATTCCAGAGTTTTAACACAGCCAGGAGAAGGAATATTCTGGGGGATGTGAGATCCTTGGGGTTTTATCTTTCTAGTCTAAAAGTGTCTTCTTCTTCTTGTCTCCTTTCTTTCATCTGCACTGATCTGAAAGGGGGGGGGGGGGGGGGGGGGGGGACAGGATATGTGAATGCACTACGGTAGATATCCACCAGGTACTTGCTTTCACCATTCCAGCTCTTTATCATCTGTGCAGACGACGTTAAGGAGCCGAAAGGAGAGGAAGACACTTTAAACTATTGACATGCACCCCTGGTGTTTAGATGTGGCATAGTCTGTTTTTATATCTCCAAACCTCCAGTGTGCAGAGTGTCTGTCTGCCCTGATTCAGAAAGGTTGCATCCCAAATGGTAGTCTATTCCCTTTATAATGCACTACTTTGGACCAGGGCCTATAGGGTGCCATTTGGGACATACCCCTAGACACAGACACATAGGGACACTTCCTATCTAGTATGTCTCATTATATGTATTCCTGAGTGGCGCAGTGGTCTAAGGCACTGCATCGCAGTGCTAACTGTGCCACTAGAGATCCTGGTTTGAATCCAGGCTCTGTCGCAGCCGGCCGCGACCGGGAGACTCATGGGCGGCGCACAATTGGCCCAGCGTCGTCCAGGGTAGGGGAGGGAATGGCCGGCAGGGATGTAGCTCAGTTGATAGAGCATGGCGTTTGCAACGCCAGGGTTGTGGGTTCGTTTCCCACGGGGGGCCAGTATAAAAAAAATAAAAAAATATACTGTAAGTTGCTCTGGATAAGAGCGTCTGCTAAAATGACTAAAATGTAAATGTAAATATGGGATCAGAGTGGTATTAATGTATTAATGTCTATGTGACTCCAAGAGCGGATATATCAACTGCAGTAACAGGCTGTAATTTAACATGGTGTGTCAGATCTGTTTGGGATGAGCTTAATAAAATCAAATGTATTGGTCACATAAACATGGTTAGCAGATGTTATTGTGAGTGTAGCGAAATGCTTGTGCTTCTAGTTCCGACAGTGCAGCAATATCTAGCAAGTAATATCTAACAGTTCTACAACAAAAACCTAATACACACAAATCTAAGTGAAGAATAGAGTAAGAATATATTAATATATGGATGAGCTTACATGGGTCCTTAAGTGCTGCTGGGGAATAAGACTTAATTTAAATTCAACTTAATTTAAATATAAGGACTTTATTGAATATCCAACTATTCACACCCTGATTTTATCCAGGTGTGTGCTGCTTATGAAAGAGAAATCCATCTTTACTGTATGTGCCTTGCTCTTAAACACACTGGGGGAGGTTTGGAGAGATAAAAGTTTTCCTTGTTAAGGTGCGAGTCCAAGAGGATGTACGGTCCACATCACATCTGGCTCTCCTCTCAGCCTTACAACAAGACCTCCGCTTTGGATCGGAAAGTGTTTCAGATTCGTATCCTAAAGGGACTTTGTTTTATTTAAAACAACTGTGCAAACATCTGGCTTTGGTTTTTTCTATCCACAGAGTTCAGTCTGCCGTGTGGCTGTATGCCTGTCTGTCTTTCTGGTGTGTGTGTTTGTGTGTGTGTGTAAACAAATAGGTCAGTGTGTATGTCTGTATGTCTGTACCATGGCTCTGGGTATGTGATAGGTCAGTACCTGATAGAGAGCACCAAGGCAGGTTAAGGGTTAAATAATAACTCCAGTCTGTTAGCAGACGTAGGTAAATCTCTATAAGAGAAATCAAGGGAGGGTTAGGGAGGAGGGAAGGTCTGTCATCATCAAGCAGCACCACTCTGGGCCCGCTTCATCCTCAACAGAAAGTTCCTCTTCTCCTCCAGGAGTTCCTGGATGCGTTTGTTCCGTGTTCTCTCCTGGAGGAACACGCGGCTCCGTCTGGGGATCAGGTTGTTTTGGGAGATGACGTTGTCTACTCCGATGATCCGGTTGTAGGGAACGTCAATGGAGTTGTTTTCGCTGGTCTCCTCCTGGAGGCTTGGCGACCACATGGTCTTTTTGGTGGTTGTTGTTGTTGTCGTCATGGCAATGGTAGTTGTGGGAGGCGGGGCTGTCATTTGCTCTGTCATTAACTCTGTTGTTGGCTCTTCCGTGGTTGTAGTGGGAACAGTGGAACTTACAGATATGTACTCTGTGGTCTCCGGCCAATCAAGGGTGGTCATATCTATGATGTCATCCCTGGGGACTGTAGGAATCATCACTGTCATCACTGTGATGTCATCATCATAAGGCATTGTTCCACTTGGCATTGTGACATCAACATATGGTGTGGTTCCGCTGTGCATTGTGACATCAGTGCCATAGGACACGGTTCCACTAGGTATTATGACATCACCACCGCTGGACATTGTGACATCAGTGTATGGGATGGTTCCACTGGGTGATGTCACATCTTCAAAGTAGTTGGTTTCAGTTGGCTTTATGACATCATCCATGTAGTATGGGCTGCTGGGAGTTGTGGTTTCTGCCCCTGTTATGTCATAGGTGTGAATGGGGGTCACTGTGGTGTCGTTGCTGATAAAGGTGATGTTAACGGTTGAGTCAGTGAAAAGGTTGCTGGGAGTTGTAGTGTATATGCTGGTGCTAGTGGAGAGGGTGAAGGAGGGGTAACTTCTGGTTGTGTCTCTGGGGGTCACACTGTGCTCTGGGGTCATGTGTATGGGGATGGGGTATGTGGTGAAGTATGGGTGGGGTGTTGTATAGGTGTGTGTTGTGCTCATCGGGCGTGGCGTGGTATAAGGTATATGCATAGTTCTTCTTGGATGAACTGTGGGCTGAAGGGGGGTGTTGTTGTCCTTGGGCCAAGGCAGAGGCCGAGGCCGAGGCAGGGGGCGAGGCAGCGGGCGAGCTGTGACCTGGGGCGGGGCGCTGGTGGTCAGGCTTCTGTCAGTCACGTTGCTGCAGGACTTGCAGCACATGCGCTTGTAGCCCGGCAGAGCGCAGTAGCGGATCAGCATCTCCATGCGACAGAACACTGACCTGTCTCCATGACAACGCTGCTTGCCTGTGGGCGAGAGAACACAGAGCTGAGACTGGGCCAGACTGGAGATGGAGCTGTGTGTGTGTGCATGAGTATATGCATGTATGTATGTATGTATGTGTGTGTGTGTGTGTGTATGTTTACACACGGTGCAGAGTAAAGCAGTATAGGTAGTAAAGCCAGACCATTAGCAGGTAGCGCAGGATGGAAAAAGACGAAGAAGGAAACCCAAGCAGCATCGACAGCAGAGAGTCAATAGATTAGTCTATAGCAACTGAAGAAGAGTGGAGTGGGCTCTTGTGTTGTGGTGCTGGAACAGTAACCTGGCTCTTCAGACCAAACGGACATTTTCTGACATCTCATCTGTCTTCTTTATTAGTTTCAGATTATTACATCAATATCACTTTATTAATATTTCTAATGCAAGAGGGCGGATCTTATTTAATCTGTCTTTCATTATTACTTTCATGGCATTATCACTTTATTAGACAATGTTTAAGCCTTTGTAAGGTTGGATCAATCTTTGAGTTGAGTTCCACTTGAAGCTTGTGATGTGCTCCTCCTCACACAAAGTCAAACCATCACAAACTCAGGAGGAGAGAGAGTGAGAGCGCTTTTTAAAATATTTTTTTATTTATACAACTTTGCAGTTGATAATGACAGGAACTGAAACAATGAGATGTACTCTCTCCTCAATATATAGATATATTATTTTCTTAAGAAAAATAAATAAACTGTATCGAAAGGTACAAGTTCACAGTCACTTTGGTAAAACACTTCATTACTTGGAAATCAACCAATCAATCAGTTTAGTTAATCAATTGATAATAAGTAAAATTAATAAATTACATAAATGAATACATAGATTTTGAAGTTGAATAAATAAAATACAGAATTATCCATGATGAATGACGTAAAAACTGGAATGGCACGTTTAAGTGTCATATGAAACATTTACAAAACATTAATACATTTTTCCCTGATAAATCAAAGTGCATATAGACGCAGTGCACATAGTCCTTCTGAATGTTTCCCCGACGTCAATCCAACGTCAATCCAACGTCAGCCCAACGTCAGCCAGCCCCACCCATCAGGCTAGTGAAGCCACGAAACAGTTACCCATAGTATAGAATATTATATATATTTTTTCCATAAGTAATAAGATAACAGTCATGAACATTATTAAACACAGTCAACACCAATGTTATATACAGTATCGCACTGCAAGGTCTGGCATCATTGGCCTCCTACCGTCCGACTCCAGCACGAAACCTCAGATAGCTTGCTACATTATCACAACAGAAACATGTGATCACAATACAATGACAAGCCTGATGTGTTTTTCTAGATGCCGTCGTCAGTGTGTCGATCGATACCCTAGGCCCTTTGTAAACCGTACGCCAGTGGTCAGACCAAGTTCCAAACCCTATGTTTGTTGTAGGTTCTGATGGTTTTCGTGTGAGTTTGCTTGTTGGTTTGAAGCTGCCTCTAAGTGATTAATACATGTTTTGATGAGTAAAGCCATCTCTTTCACAGATAAATGCCATTACATTCAATCCAAGATAAGGCATTGTTCATGTGTTTATTGTTCATCACAAAAGGAAAAACAAAATTTGATGATTTTCAAATGAAGGTTTATGAGGTATTTCTGTATCAGAGTTGTATGTCTATGAGAAGCCTGCATGAACACACACACTCACATATGCACACACACACAAGCATGCACAGACACGCATCAACACACACACAGTCACGCAAACACACACACTCTCTCTCTCACACACACACTCACACACACACACTCATATGAGCTCAAACGGCTAAGGGATGCAAATGTGAATGACAAAAACGTGATCCTTTCCCTAAAGAAAATAACAAGCAACAGTAAACCACTTATCCATCTGAGAAAATGGAGAGGCAACTAACTGACCAAGTCCTGCATAATATAGGTCTATACCCCCTTCCCCCCTAACACTTTACTATTTTTTAATATTTACTTCTGTGTTCATGTAAAATCAATAAAAAAATACACATAACAGTCAAGGATCGAAGTGATCAATAGCAGTCCGTAGGTTTAGGCAAATAAGCTACAGCTTATTCATGGTAAAACATTATTATTATTCATATTATTGTTACTCATATAGATTTGAGATGTATATATATATATATATATATATATATATATATATATATATATAAATATAAATACAAATATATTTATAGATATAAATACAAATATATTTATAGATGTATTTGTTTTAAAGTTTGCAAGCACAAATAAGCTGCATTTATTGAACTTTAATATAACAGTCAAAGAGAGGATGGTTGATGAGGTGGTGAAATGGGAAGCAACCTCACATGGTAAAACTACCCTGTTTTATTAGCATTTTACTCTTCTGCACTCTTGGCCTCTTCACCCAACAGCTCTGTATATAATAATCCTAAAAAGTGTTTGTTTGTGTCAACTCCCGTCCCTGTGCTGAATTCCTGTCAGTCTGAGAATGGAACCTAGAACGAGATAAATCTTTGTTCTCATTCTACGATGGAACCAGGATGTGAGATGAGCACTTTAGCAAAGATGTCCTCATTGTGACAAGATCACATTCACAATAAAGCTTTTTTAACGTTTTTTTTTTTTAATCTTTTTTTTTTCTTCTCTTCGTTATTTTCACACTTGTCGCCCCCCAAACGATGACGGACCGGTGACAAAAAAATTGCACCCTCATCTCAGGAGCGTGAACCATGATGACTCGCAGCTAGCTCGCGCAAAACATGGCCGCCAAACAGAGGGGCCTCTCACGACTCACTGGCTCATCCACGCCACTAAGAGCCGCCAATCAAACCTGCTCGCCTTGTTCCATTTCCACCTTCTCTTCAATGTTTAAATGTTTTTCTTTTTAGTTTCGACTGGCCAGCGGTTACAACACAATGCTCCACAAAGGAGAGAGAGAGATAAGAGAATAGAGAGACAGAGCAAGAGAGAACCAACCAACCAATCAGCACACAGGAGCCAGAGACCTCCCCCAATCAGAGCTGTCTCAGACACAGAGCGAGAGAGACACATACGCCCCAAAAGAGAAGCGAAAAGCTGGCGCTCCCTCGCGGGCGCGGCCACAGGCACGGACACGGGGGGAGGGGTTGGGGGTGGTCAGGGGGTGAGCCTGCCCCCGGGGCCCCTAGCCCAGGCCTGTTGCAGGGTGAAGAGGACAGAGAGAGAGGGCAAGGTCCAGGTCAGGACCACCATGCACCGGAGGCCGGGCCCAGAGCTATAAAGGGATGGTTTTTTACGTGAGCTGTTCCTCTGGTAGGGCAAGTCTGGGTCGGGACGGGACAGCCACTGGATCAGGATGTTGCCGTTGTTATTCAGGTCCGACGAGCCTCCTGGAGATAGAGAAAGGAGGGAATAACATCAGAGAGGAAAATTAGTATGAGTTCATCAGGAGAGACTTATACTCTCCACTGATTTCTTAAAAATAAATCGTTGTGTATAGCATAATGGGGCCAGGCCATAATACTCACTGGGACAGGGCGCCAGGCGACAAATGCGTATGGTGTCTGGCTTGCTGTCCAGACAGAGACCGATGGTGTTGTCACGCGTGTGACACAACGCCAGCCTCTGCTGTGTCCCATTGGCACATGTCACCGAGCACTGTGGTCACACGAGCACAGAGGAAAAGTGTGAGAATAGGCTATACACAACAACCTCCAACATCATAAACACACACACACACCTACACACACACAGACTCCATACCACACATCTACATGCATACAAACTAAATAATACACCCATATAGCCCTATGTATTCATCGACCAAAACCCCCCTCTACCCCCAGCACTCCATCCTTACCTGTGACCAGGGCCCTACTCTCCACTGTGCAGGGCAGAGCTCTCTGTTGCAGGGCCTGCGTGCCTCAGGCCGGTCGTCATTGCAGTACTTGCTGTGAATGGGGCGCTTGTTGCCATTGTCTAAGGGCTGAACACAGCGAACGGACCTCATCTGGTACCCTGTTTTACCACACGTCTTACTGCACGGCTCCCACGGACCATCCTCCCAGCTACAAAGACACAAAGAACAAGAGGGAGTTAGAGGGAGGTACAGACAAAAACATACCTCTAGGCCTGGTTCCATTTTGGTCACTAGCCCTTTACACTCCAACCTCTTTGGTGTTCACAGGTTCAGTGTAGGGACCAAGGAGTGAAATGGAACAGGGCCATCCTCTATGTAAACATGTGGTAATCGTGGTAAACATGAAAATTAACCACACAAACATATCCATACGTACATGGGCTGGGAGCACTCCTTCTGGTTGCAGTCTCTGCTGATGGCGCGAGGCTTTTTGATGTTCTCACAGTAGCGTCGGTGGACCATTTTACTGTCCGCTCTCCTTCTACAGCCGTACCGGGTATACTGCTTACCTTTTCAGGCAGGACACACACAAACATCTGTTAGACAAAGATCTCCACATCCAAATCTCCTACCATGTTCCCCAGTCCCCCGGTGTCTTCCTGTGCTAGCGGTGTCACGGTAAAATACCTCCCCCACAGGGCTTGGAGCAGTAGGACCATTTCTTCAGGGCCCACTCGTAGAAGGAGGTGTCATCCAGCAGCATGTTGTTCTCTATGGCAGACAGCAGGTCCATGTGGATTATGTACTTATAGGACAGGGTCACCTTGGCATCTCCATGGGACTGCACCTGGACACAGGGAAACAACAGCACAATCATATTAGTACAGGTGTTATGTATGAAGCAAAAGTCAGGACTGGAAATGTCATAAACTCAAAGGTAGCGGTGACGTAATTCTGGACCATCAATATTAAGCTATAACAATCATATATGGTAAGAATTTAGTGTGTGTTTTGTGACTTGTATGTGTGTGTGTGTGTGTGTGTACCATGATGAGGACCCCGTGTCTGAGTGGTCCGTTGGTCTGTAGTGTCTCCTTGTCATGGTCATTATTCATGTATTCCCACTCCACACCCTTCTCTATGACCGCACGGGATTCTGGGAGGTCTCCCTCCGCATTCAGGAAGAACTGTCCTGATGCCTGGTTCTTCACCGCTGGGGAGGGAGGTGGAGTTATAAACTGGAATACTCACGCTTACACACACACTCACACACGCAGGCACGCACCCACAAACATACACACACACCCACCCACACACACACATTCACAAACACGCACATATTTCATACCTAGGATGTGTGCGGTTGGCTTAATCTCTTGGATCAGTAGGTGTCTCGCCCCTCGAGGGATTTCAAGTACTTTGAGGAAACCTGAAATGAAAACACCACATTTCCCTGAGGTCCAGACACCCACAGAGTAGACATCTTTTCAACTTGGTCAGGATACATTTTCATTCAACTTTATTGTTCGTCTGAGGAGCACAGGGTTAATTTCTGTGCACAGGGTTCATTTCTGTGCCCTCACTTGCTTCAAATACAATTTTAACTGCTCTTAGTTTTGCCAGCCAGGGTCAACAACAGTCAATTCCAGGAAATGCATCAAAATTAGTTTTTTTCCTTATTTCAGCTGGATGATATTTATTTAATATGATGTCATGGTATAGTGTTTACGTCACCGTTGGGCGGTGATCCTGCTCATATGGTAATGCTTTGAACAGGACATGATTCTGGCCAGGGCCAAACCCACAAAGCGTCTCAGAGTAGGAGTGCTGATCTAGGATCTGTCCACACAATATCATTCATTATGATCTAAAAGGCGAAACTGATCCTAGATCAGCAGTCCTACTCGGAGAGGCTTTGTTGATTTGGGCCCAGCTCTCCATGTGACCAGTAGAGGGGGCTCTTTAGTTAGATATCCAGTGAAGTTGTGACCACATCATCAGAATAGGACTCAGACCAGGAAAACAACCTCATCTATCTCACTTCCTGCACTGTTTTCATGCACTTTCATGTTCCAGGGTCTGACAACTCAGCTACATATTACCTCATTGGTCTCAGTCTGCCACAGTGGTGTGTTTGTGTGTGAGTGTGTGTGTGTGTTTGTGTGTGAGTGTGTGTGTGTGTGTGTGTGTGCCTGTGTGTGTGTGTGTGTACCTTGTTTCTTGGCACTGCGGGTGAAGTTGCCCTTGATGATCTTGCAGCTGGAGTTGTCTCCTCCACAGACACCACATTTATCCTCCTGTTGGGAGGACCCTACCACGCTGTCACAGCCCACTTTCTGCAACACACACAAACACACACACACGCACACACACATGCACAGACACACACACAACTAGAGTAAATATGGACACACACATAAACTTCACAAAGTTATTAACACTGACACACACCTCACACAGTTACACACACATAATTAGGGTTGCAATATTTTTTGTAACCCTACATATATTTAAAAACAAACACACTGACATATTTATGGGCACACACACTAACCTCACAGGCCCCGCGCACACACACGCTGTAGGGGTCTTTATATGAACAGCGCGTGCCGTCTTGGACCAGCCTCTGCATGTTGATCTTGTCTCGGGTCTCCTTGGACTGGCAATGGAGGTGGCAGCGCTGCTTAGCTGCACAACACAAACACACACACACACACGTTACAATACTTTATTTACATCCATAGTTAGTAGAACAGAACCATACAGAAACATTGTCTTAAGACACAGAGCCCTAATTTTGCCAAGCTTCATCTCCTTTTCCCATGTTGTCCTGCAGTTTGAGTGTGTATATAATGTGACTATATCTGACAGTATTACAAAACAGGCTGTAAAGGGATGTGGATATATACTATATAGGTAAATCACAGGGTCAGTCTGCAGAGAAAACACATGTACGTGGAGGGGAGGGGGAGGTTTAAAGGAGTACAAGGCAGGCCCAGCATATATCCCCTACAATAAGGATACAGCTCAGAGTTATTTACCCTTTGTGTAGGCCATGGAGGATCTCTGTCTAGCCTGTATGTGTTTCTGTAACCTCCCGAGCCAGACGTGTGTATACACCGACTATGCAATAGCTATAAAGTCTTGCATGCAAGATTGGTATTTATGTGGATTTGACCGTTCATTGTGTATGTCTACTTGCTGCAAAACAAATTGCCCAAGGATTGACTCGACCTTGAAGCCACAGAATCCCTATATGATTTACATTTTAGTCATTTAGCAGACGCGCTTATCCAGAGCGACTAAGTGCATATATTTTTGTACTGGTCCCCCGTGGGAATCGAACCCACAACCGTGGCATTGCAAGGGCCTTGCTCTACCAACTGAGCCACACGGGAACCGAGCTTAGATGACTCTAACTATGTCTTCGGTATGCAATGTTCAGAATGCACTGTGATTACCTTACTGATATTACAAAGTATTAGAAACACTTGTGAGTTCTCATTGACTCATGGTGATGCTATGCCAATACACAGTCCCTCACTCCCTCACTCCTCCAGCCAGAGTCCACAGAGAGGGGCCTGACGCCACAGATCATCCTAGAGGGAGAGAGAGTTCTCTGGTTGAGAGGGGCCGACTGATCGCCCTGACCAGCTGGACCCTGGATGACCAAAGTAGCTGGAACAATCAACACTTGTAAAACGTGTGTTTTTGAACTGTAGAGCATTGTTAGGAGGATGTTGATGGCTAGAAACACAACATCAACAGTATTTTACAACAGGCGTAATCAATTATTAGATCTGGAGCAAAGTCTAGATTTTCATACAGACTCACTTCTGTTCTCTCACACTATCTCTAAACACTGGAGATGACAACACACTAATGGAATTCATTCTAACCTCTCTCCTTACCTCTCCCTTTTCCCCCTTCTCTTTCTTCCCCTCTTTCTCTCGCCCGCGCATACTTGAGTAAGTTGAGGTCAAATACAGACCCTGGGAAGGCCTTGCTCAAAAGGATGGCATTTAGAAATGACAATGTGGAGAAAAACTATTTAGCATGGGGACTGGATCCGCAAGCCTCACACACTGCAAATACATACTCACACTTATAGATTACGAAAGGGCGTTTTTGGAGATGAAGAGAAAGAAGGGATGTTATGGGAATCCCATTCTGAGTTCTGATGGTTTAAACACATGCAGTATGGCTATGTTCTGTGAGTCACAACAGCTGACTGGCTGAGGAAAGAGGGAGGGAGGGAGGGAGAGAGAGAGTGAGAGAGAGAGAGAGAGAGAGAACCACCGACCGACACCGACCGACCGAGACGCCGAACAACACACTGACTGACACACCGACACATCGACCGAACAACCGACACACTGACCGACCGACACAGACAGACAGGTTGGAAAAGACCTCAGATTACGTCAGTGTGATTAGGCGGAGTGAGATAGGTCAAAGATAGAAGATAGTGTTTTTTAAAAAGGGGTCTTGGAGACGGGTTGTTGTTTTAGAAAGGTTCAAAGACAAGGGTTCAGTTTTTTAAGATGGGTACTTTCACACTGGTCAGCAGGAAACCAGCTGTCGGTGACCATAACCCCCCCCAACACACACACACACACACACACACACACACACACATACACACACACACACACAACATCTGCTGACTTATGCCCACTAGTGGCTCCCAACCCACCATTTGGTGAAGTCTGTGTGTAGGCTACTTACGTTCGGTGTGTTCATAAGGCAGCCAGTGGTGCTTGTTGTTGTGGAACTCAAACTCGGGGTCCAAGCTACGGCACTGCTCCTCCCTGAAGTCACTGTACAGCTCCTCACACTCCTGGCTGTTACACAGCTGGAACTGGTAGTTAGCACCCAGACAGGTACGACCTCCATTAGCAGGCCTGGGGAGGACAGGGAAATGTAGAAATGTTTCACTTGGTAAATGTGAACAGTGAATATGTTCTGTTCTGTTAGGACAAGTCCTAATGCTTTTTCACCATGATACTATACAAGTGTTACTAGGTAGATTTCTCAATATTTAGGGTAAAAAAATGTTTAAGTACCTGGGGTTGTCGCATTCACGGGTTCTAAACTGCACCCCTCCTCCACAGGTACGAGTGCAGGACCCAAACTGGCTCCACATGCCCCACCCACCATCCTGCTTTATCATGTCAATGGTCAGCCAGATACAGTGACCTTTGAAGCAGTGCTGTGATAGGACGATAGAGGGGAAGAAACTGTCAGAAGGTATTACTTTTACCATTAGGGTGGTGCGTGTGTGTGTGTGCGGTTGTGTGTGTGTGTGTATGTGTGCATGCGTGCGTGTATGTACCTTCCCATCCCCACACACGGTGCCGTCGATGGGCGGCCCTTTCTTGGTCTTGCAAAAGAAGGGGTTGTCAGGGTGGCTGCACCACAGCTGTTTGCAGGGGTCAAACGTCCGGTACTGCAATGGACAGATAGAGAAGAATCCTCACACACATATCTTCTCACATTATACACACACAGCCAGTAACTGGGTCTTTACCGAAAACATATAGTGTCACCAGACAAGGCATGTGACCTGCAACAGGTCACTCTTTCTCATATACAGACACCCAGACACTGGGAGGAGCTAGCGTCACAGAACATTCCAGAAATCACCTCAGACACTGGGAGGAGCTAGCATCACAGAACTTTCCAGAAATCACCTCAGACCTACTACACCAGAGAGAACAGATCAACTGGAGCATTGACTGTACTGCACATGTACAAGAAAATATACAAAACCACAATAACATAAGAGTCCAGACGGTAGTGTACTGTAGTAGTCCGTCACTGTTTCACTGTTACAACAACATGGTTGTTCAGGAAGCCAAAGAGCATGCAGACAAAACCAAAGAGGATGAGGCGAGAGAGACTCTCTGACTGAGAGAACCTGCAGCTCTGTGGGGTCAGAGAGGAGCGCAGGGAGAGCAGAAGATGAGGAGTAAGAGGTCAAATGTCAAAAGGTCAAAATGACCTATAATTGTTGCCCAACAGAGTAGGATAATGTTGTCCTTCTTCAGTTTTATGTTCCATGCCTCTAATGGATTTTGGGTACAATTAACTGAAAGTTCTAATAATTTCTAAATGGAGTCTCTGCCTCTTCTTTCTTTCACCCGTTTCCCTCTGTTCCCCCCTCTGTCCCCCTTTCCACAATAACAAAGCCGACCCAGACTCTCTACCCAGAATGACCTCTGGTGACCCCTCCAGTTGTTGGTCACAACAGGGTCAAAGGTCAACCTGCGGTTGGCACTGATGGCATCAGCCTGGTAGGCTGGCACGCGACACTGCAGGATCCTAAACCTGAACATAGAAAAGCAGCTCTCACTCCAGACCTTTCTTTCTGCCTGGAAAGGACTTCTATTTCTCTTTCTTCCCACCCCTTTTCCAATATCTGTGCCAATATCGCTTTCTGAATGGCCAAATAGTGACACATAGATTTACAGTAATAGGCGCCGTGTGTGTGTCAGTGTTGAGTTCATTTGCTATGGTTGACTTTTTCTGGCTATGGGATCCAGGAAAGCTGTTTGGGAGAAATCCAGATTTTACTTTTCTCTTTTTCTTTTTGGCACTAAATGAAAACCAAAAAAGTATATGTTTAGAATTCTGCAGAACACATGTCAGTCACGATAATGTGACGATGGGCAGAACGAAAGAACGGAAGATAAACAAGTAACGACGACAACCATACCGATAATCAATCAGAAGAAAATAAAGTGGCCAGATCGCTCCGAGGGGGGATTTGGGGGAGGGTAGGGGGGTAAACCTTACCTGTGTTCCAGCCTGGCCCACCTTTTGCAGCTAAAGGAATGAATGGTTTGACAAGAGAATAAAGGGTAATCTAGCAATGAGTGCAAAACCCTGCAAAGAGTAGGTCAGCTCAACTCTCATCTCTCTATCACAAAACAGCTCCCGAGATAAAAAGACAAGCTGTCTAAAAAGATAAGATTTTCAGTCAGTGTCAAGATACTTTGCGGGATGGACCTATTCAAGTGGGGACTTACACTGAGTATACCAAACATCAGGAACACCTTCCTAATATTGAGTTAAACCCCCCCCCCCCCCCACCCACTTTTTCCCTCAGATCAGCCTCAATTCATCGGAGCATGGATCTGCAAGGTGTCGAAAGATTTCCACAGGGATGCTTGCCTATGTTGACTCCAATGCTTCCCACAGTTGTGTCAAGTTGGCTGGATGTCCTTTGGGTGGTGGACCATTCTTGATACACACTGTAAACTGTTGAGCGTGAAAAACCAAGCAGCATTGCAGATCTTGACACAAACAGATGCACTTGGCACCTACAACCATACCCCGTTCAAAGACACTTAAATATTTTGTCTTGCCCATTCACCCTCTGAATGGCAGACATACACAATCCATGTCTCAATTGTCTCAAGGCTTAAAAATCATTATTTAACCTGTCTCCTCCCCTTTATCTACACTGATTGAAGTGAATTTAACAAGTGACATCAATAAGGGATCGCAGCTTTCACCTGGATTCACCTGGTCAGTCTATGTCATGGAAGGAGCAGGTGTTCTTAATGTTTTGTATACTCAGTGTTTATCAGTAGGGACTTCAGTGAGGAGTGAGGACTTGTATTGTATTCCTGTGTGGATATTATCCATGTAACCCTGTTCATCACAGTATCATTGGGGACTGAATTGTGAAGTGGTTCTGAAGTCAAGTGGGTGGCTTTTCAACTACAGGCACCACTACTCTGGGTACTCTGTTAACATATATTAACCTAGTACGTATATATTGGTATTAGCAGTAGTTAGTGCATATGTTAGTATACCACTTGTTCCTTTGGGGAGTTCTTACCGCGGTACACATCATGTAGCCCACGCCGAAGTCGAAGCGACACTGTTCGTTCATGGAGTAGTGCAGACCAGGAAGTCTGGGCAGGGACGGCCAGTTATGTTCATAGGGGTCATCACGAAGACATTCGTAGGATCTGGGGGAGTCAAAAGAGACATTGTGAGCTAACAGTGCTGTCATATTAATTTCAGGTTTTATATTCAGTGAATAAAAACAGAGTGCCGCGATTCTGTTTTTACATTTGTTGTTTGGAACAATCGAATAATTTCAGTTTAGGACCCTTCTTCAGGCTGCATTAGTTTTTATATGGGAGAAATAGTTGTTAATAAAAGCTCTGTATGATGTGAACACTGATTAAAGTGGAGTTCCGTTTTTTTGTTTGTTTGATGTTGGAGTCATTCAGTTCTGGTGAAAAGGAATTTAAACAAGTTGTAATGTGTGTAAGTGTGTTTATGTGCGTGTGTGTGCATGCTTGAGTGCCTGCGTGCGTTTGTGTATGTATACAGTAGGTGTGTGCTAGACTCACTGTAGGTATCGTCCTAGCTCCTGCTGGCTACAGCGTGACCAATGGAAGCGGTGGAAGGCAGCTTGAACCAACGGGGCCATGATGCTCCCCATGTGCACCTCGTCTCCACAGCGATTCCCCTGGCCATCGTGCTCCATACCCAGCCTGGGGGAAGGAGAAAGGGGGAGGGCAGAGGGGAATTCATCAATATGTGGACAGGTATATGTATCTAATTTAATGTTTCATTGTGGATATAAAGTGTGTGTGTGTGTGTGTGTGAAGGGCGGGCGGGTTGAATAAAGAGAAAACGATGCATTAAAACAATTTATAAATCTATAATTATTGTGCAATTTATATCTATAGGCTACATTGAGGTTTTTCTTTCATTATTTTAATCTGGCATTAGTGTGTAAGCCTAAGCTTTAGGACCAAATATACGCCAAATTGTACGCGCACCAAATACACACCAATCGCCAAATGATTTTGGGAATTTGGGCAGAAAAATATTCAGGAAATAAATGAAGACATTTTTAAGAAAAACATAATTGTTCAAAACATTTTCAAGAGAAAAAAAGGGAACTGTACAATGCATTTTCTATATTTGCGGGTGTGGGTCGGGTACGGGCTTCAGATTTGAACTTTCTTACATATAGTCGGGTGGTTGTGGTAGGGTGCAGTTGAACAAACAGCTGACCCGAAAATCAGTAGTGTGTATGTACTCACACATGTCCTGTCTCGTGGGCTACCACAAAGGCAGAAGAAAAACCATCCTCGTGGTTCAGAGTACAGCTCCTCACTGGGTGACACATCCCTGTTACTGGAGCATAACCTGAAGAAGGGATGGAGCGAGAGATGGATGGATGGATGGATGGATGGAGAGAGAGAGAGAGAGAGAGAGAGAGAGACATTGCATGAAGCACTGTGGTCACATTTGAACAAGTAGCAAGTCTCTTGTACGGCTCTCTCAGAGTACATACAGTCTCTGTCACGTTCTCTCATTGGTCTGTTCTCTCTATAGGCTAGCAGGTCCGTTTCTGTAGTCTCTCTGTTCTCTCTAGCAGGTCTGTGGCTATAGTATCTCTGTTATCCCTAGCAGGTCTGTGGCTATAGTCTCTCTGTTCTCTCTAGCAGGTCTGTGGCTGTAGTCTCTCTGTTCTCCCTAGCAGGTCTGTGGCTGTAGTCTCTCTCTGTGCTCTCTAGCAGGGCTGTGGCTGTAGTCTCTCCGTGTTGTGTTCTTTCTAGCAGGTCTGTGACTGTAGTCTCTCCGTGTTGTGTTCTTTCTAGCAGGTCTGTGACTGTAGTCTCTCCGTGTTGTGTTCTTTCTAGCAGGTCTGTGACTGTAGTCTCTCCGTGTTGTGTTCTTTCTAGCAGGTCTGTGACTGTAGTCTCTCCGCGTTGTGTTCTTTCTAGCAGGGCTGTGGCTGTAGTGTATTGATTTTCTCTCTAGCTCAAGGCTCAAGCCAAGGGCAGCTGAAGGGCTGCTGTAGACCACTGCTTTAGAGCTACAGAACTCCCTCGAGACATGCTGCTAGCCTGCTCTCACTCTGACTTCACTAAACACCACTAAACCATACGCAACAACACAACAGAACAAAACCATATGTACGTTTGTGTGTGTGTGTTACCCTGCATGCCGGTAGGCCCGAACTCCTGTCGTGTGAGGAATATAGCGTGGTCGTGGTACTCTGCATCTCCTGTGTCCTGTTTCTGCTGCAGGAAGGCCCAGCGACACACATTCTCCAGACTCTGAGATGGGTTCCCCAACTCTATCAGACTCATAGACTATAGAGAGCGAGAGCGAGAGAGAGACAGAGAGAGAGACAGAGAGAGAGAGACAGAGACAGAGAAGAAAAGGACAGAGGAGAAAATATTGTAGCAGATGTTCAGTCAGAAGTTCATGTGTCTCTTCAATCAGGCTCAGTCAGTGACAAGAGCGGCTCTAAATGTATAATGCTATTCCTGATGTGTCCAGCAGATGTCAGTATTGCAGTAGCAGTCGGCCACAGGGTGGACCCGCAAGGTGCCAAGGTGAGCTAAAATACCTTTGGTGTTATAGGGTACTTACATGCTTGCCTTAGACAAAACGATACGCATTTTAAGATGTACACATATTCTCCTACTGCAAAGTCATTTTTCTTACATCCAATACTGCATTTCCTGATTCTGTGAAATTCACAACAATTTATTTTTTACATATGAACCCAAACATACATACTTACAGAAATATGAATTTCTTATGCAATGGTTACATTTTCCCAAAATAATACATACTCCCACATATAGACCTACATTCTCTCTCTCTCTCCGTCACCTCTCCTGTTCTTTCTCACTGTGTCAGCCACTCCTTTTTCTTCTCTCTCTCTCTCTCTCTCTCTCTCTCTCCCCCCCCCCCCCCCCCCCCCACCCTCACTTTCTATTTTCACACATACACATTGTACAGTTCAATTCTGCCTCTCTGTCCTGCAGTGAAGACATATGACCGCCTCTCTGGTCAAATTATTGAGTAAGCAATGTACGTGGTGAACTAACATACATCTGTGTATGTGTTTGTGTGTGTGTTTGTGTGTGTGTTTGTATGTGTGTGTTCAGGGTCACTCGGCCAATCTGTAGGCTGGCCATGCACTTCTCTGTTGCCAAGGTAATTGGGGATGATGGACAGTCAGAGCCTTGGCCTGAGCTGCATGCGGATAGAGGCGGGGCCACGAGAGCTGGTCAAGGAGTGTGTGTGTGTGTGTGTGTGTGTGTGTGTGTGTGTGTGTGTGTGTGGGTGTACAGTGGCTTGCGAAAGTATTCACCCCCCTTGGCATTTTTCCTATTTTGTTGCCTTACAACCTGGAATTAAAATTGATTTTTGGGGGGTTTGTATAATTAGATTTACACAACATGCCTACCACTTTGAAGATGCAAAATAATTTTTGGGGTGAAACAAACAAGAAATAAGACAAAAAAAAAACAGAAAACTTGAACGTGCATAACTATTCACCCCCCCAAAATCAATACTTAGTAGAACAACCTTTTGCAGCAATTACAGCTGCAAGTCTCTTGGGGTATGTCTCTATAAGCTTGGCACATCTACCCACTGGGATTTTTGCCCATTATTCAAGGCAAAACTGCTCCAGCTCCTTCAAGTTGGATGGGTTCCGCTGGTGTACAGCAATCTTAAGTCATACCACAGATTCTCAATTGGATTGAGGTCTGGGCTTTGACTAGGCCATTCCAAGACATTTACATATTTCCCCTTAAACCACTCTAGTGTTGCTTTAGCAGTATGCTTAGGGTCATTGTCCTGCTGGAAGATGAACCTCCGTCCCAGTCTCAAATCTCTGGAAAACTGAAACAAGTTTCCCTCAAGAATTTCCCTGTATTTAGCGCAATCCATCAATCCTTCAATTCTGACCAGTTTCCCAGTCCCTGCCAATGAAAAACATCCCCACAGCATGATGCTGCCACCACCATGCTTCACTGTGGGGATGGTGTTCTCGGGGTGATGAGAGGTGTTGGGTTTGCGCCAGACATAGTGTTTTCTTTGAAGGCCAAAAATCTCAATTTCATCTGACCAGAATACCTTCTTCCATATATTTGGGGAGTCTCCCACATGGCTTTTGGCAAACACCAAACGTGTTTGCTTATTTTTTTCTTTAAGCAATGGCTTTTTTCTGGCCACTCTTCCGTAAAGCCCATCTCTGTGGAGTGTACGGCTTAAAGTGGTCATATGGACAGATACTACAATCTCCGCTGTGGAGCTTTGCAGCTCCTTCAGGGTTATCTTTGGTCTCTTTGTTGCCATTCTGATGAATGCCCTCCTTGCCTGGTCCGTGAGTTTTGGTGGGCGGCCCTCTCTTGGCAGGTTTGTTGTGGTGCCATATTCTTTCCTTTTTAATAATGGATTTAAATGGTGCTCCGTGGGATGTTCAAAGTTTCAGATATTTTTTTATAACCCAACCCTGATCTGTACTTCTCCACAACTTTGTCCCTGACCTGTTTGAAGAGCTCCTTGGTCTTCATGGTGCCGCTTGCTTGGTGGTGCCCCTTTCTTAGTGGTGTTGCAGACTCTGGGGCCTTTCAGAACAGGTGTATATATACTGAGATCATGTGACAGATCATGTGACACTTAGATTGCACACAGGTTGACTTTATTTAACTAATTATGTGGCTTCTGAAGGTAATTGGTTGCACCAGATCTTATTTAGGGGCTTCATAGCAAAGGGGTGAATACATATGCACGCACCACTTTTCTGTTATTTATTTATTTATTTTAAAAAAAAAATGTTTTTTTTTTCATTTCACTACACCAATTTGGACTATTTTGTGTATGTCCATTACATGAAATCCAAATAAAAATCCATTTAAATTACAGGTTGTAATGCAACAAAATAGGAAAAACGCCAAGGGGAATGAATACTTTTGCAAGGCACTGTATGTCTGTACTCTGAAAACTTCCATTGAGACAGAGAAAGGAGAGTAGAAGGAAAGGTTAAAGTTAGGCATACGGTTAGCAGTGTGGTTTAAGTTAGGTTAGGGTTAGGTTTAAAATTGAAAAAATATAAATTGTAGAACTTCCGATTTGCAGCTTGGCCAGATAGTGTCAACCGAAGGGAAGGAAGGATAGATAGATAGATAGATAGATAGATAGATAGATAGATAGATAGATAGATAGATAGATAGATAGATAGATAGATAGATAGATAGATAGATAGATAGATAGATAGATAGATAGATAGTGCCTTCTGAAAGTATTCAGACCCCTTGACTTTTTCAAAATTTTGTTACGTTACAGCCTTATTCTAAAATGGATGAAATACAAAATACAAAATTAGCAAACATTTCTAAAAACCTGTTTTTGCTTTGTCATTATGGGGTATTTTGTGTAGATTGATGAGGGGGAAAAAACTATTTAATCGATTTTAGAATAAGGCTGTAACCTAACAAAATGTGGAAATAGTCAAGGGGTCTAAATACTTTCCGAAGGCACTGTAAATAGAGAGCATTCGGAAAGTATTCAGACCCCTTCCCTTTTTCCACATTTTGTTACGTTACAGCCTTATTCTAAAATACCCCATTATGAAAACAGGTTTTTAGATGTTTATGCAAATGCATAAAAAATAAAAAATAAACTGAAATACCTTATTTACATAAGTATTAAGACCCTTTGCTATGAGACTAAAAATTGAGCTCAGGTGCATCCTGTTTCCAGATGTGTGTACAACTTGATTGGAGTCCACCTGTGGTAAATTCAATTGATTGGACATGATTTGGAAAGGCACACACCTGTCTATATAAGGTCCCACAGTTGACAGTGCATGTCAGAGCAAAAATCAAGCCATTAGGTCGAAGGAATTGTCCGTAGAGCTCCAAGAAAGGATTGTGTCGAGGCACAGATCTGGGGAAGTGTACCAAAAAATGTCTGCAGCATTGAAGGTCCCCAATAACACAGTGGCCTCCATCATTCTTAAATTGAAGAAGTTCGGAACTACCAAGACTCTTCCTAGAACTGGCTTCCCGGCCAAACTGAGCAATCGGGGGAGAAGGGCCTTGGTCAGGGAGTTGACCAAGAACCCGATTGTGACTCTGACAGAGCTTCAGAGTTCCTCTGTGGAGATGGGAGAAACCTTCCAGAAGGACAACCATCTCTGCAGCACTCCACCAATCAGCCCTTTATGGTAGAGTGGCCAGATGGAAGCCACTCCTCAGTAAAAGGCACATGACAGTCCGCTTGGAGTTTGCCAAAAGGCACCTAAAGGACTCTCAGACCATGAGAAACAAGATTCTCTGGTCTGATGAAACCAAGATTGAACTCATTGGTCTGAATGCCAAGCGTCACGTCTTGAGGAAACCTGGCACCATCCCTACAGTGAAGCATGGTGGTGGCAGCATCATGCAGTGGGGATGTTTTTCAGCAGCAAGGACTGGGAGACTAGTCAGGATCGAGGGAAAGATGAACGGAGCAAAGTACAGAGAGATCCTTGATGAAAACCTGCTCCAGAGCGCTCAGGACCTCAGACTGAGACGAAGGTTCACCTTCCAACAGGACAACGACCCTAAGCACATAGCCAAGACAACGCAGAAGTGGCTTCGGGACAAGTCTCTGAATGTCCTTGAGTGGCCCAGCCAGAGCCCAGACTTGAATCCGATCGAACATCTCCAGAGAGACCTGAAAATAGCTGTGCAGCGACTCTCACCATCCAACCTGACAGAGCTTGAGAGGATCTGCAGAGAAGAATGGGAGAAACTCACCAAATACAGGTGTGCCAAGCTTGTAGCGTTATACCCAAGAAGACTCGATGATGTAATCACTGCCAAACGTGCTTCAACAAAGTACTGAGTAAAGCGTCTGAATACTTATGTAAATGTGATATTTCAGTTGTAGTTTTTTTTATACATTTGCAACAATTTCTAAAAACCTGTTTTTGCTTTGTCATCATGGGGTATTGTGTGTAGATTGATGAGGGGGGAAAACATTTTAATCCATTTTAGAATAAGGCTGTAACAAAATGTGGAAAAAGTCAAGGGGTCTGAATACTTTCCGAATGCACTGTAGATAGATAGATAGATAGATAGAGTGTGTTAACCCTCGCAAGGCTGCCGGCCCAGACGGCATCCCTAGCCGAGCCCTCAGAGCATGTGGTGTTTTCTGACATTCTTTATCTCTCTCTAGCTCAGGCCACTATCCCGACCTACTTCAACATGTCCACTATCATCCCAGTGCCCAAGAAAGGGAAAGTAATTGAACTGAATGACTACCGACCCATAGCACTCACATCCGTCATTATGAAGCGCTTTGAGAGGCTAGTCAAAGATCAAATCACTTCCTCCCTCCCGACACACTCACCCTGTCAAATTCGCCTACCGCCCTGACAGATCCACTGACGACGCAATCGCCATTGCACTGCAAACTGCCCTCTGCCCTCACCCATCTCGACAAAAGGAATGCACATGTGAGAACGCTGTTCATCGACTACAGCTCGGCCTTCAATACCATAGTGCCCTCTAAGCTCACCACAAAGCTCATGGCCCTGGGTCTGAACTCATCCCTATACAACTGGGTCCTGGACTTCCTGACAGGCCGCCCCCAGCTGGTGAAGGTAGGCAACATTAGCTCCTCGACACTGATTCTCAACACGGGGGCCCCACAATGGTGCGTCCTCAGTGCCCTCCTGTACTCCCTGTATACCCACGACCACGTGGCCTCACACAGTTCCAACTCCATCATCAAGTTTGCTGACGACACGACAGCAGTAGGCCTGATTACCAAAAATGACGAGATGGCCTACAGGGAGGAGGTAGGCACTCTAATGGCGTGGGTCCAGGTAAACAACCTCTCCCTCAATGTCAGCAAAACAAAGGAGCTGACTGTGGACTTCAGGAGGAACCAGGCTGGGCAAGCCCCCATCCAAGGGGCCGCTGTGGAGACGGTCAAAAACTTCAAGTTCCTCTGCGTACACATCTCCGAGCAGCTGAAATGGACACCGTGGTGAAAAAGGCACGACAGCGACTCTTCAACCTCAGGATGCTGAAGAAATGCGGTCTGTCCCAGAGGGCCCTCATAGTGTTCTACAGGAGCACCATCGAGAGCTCCACTGCCACGGACCGCAGGGCGCTGCAGAACGCACCATTGGGTGCCCACTGACTGCCCTCCAGGACACCTACAACACCAGGTGTCGCAGGAAGGCCAAGAAGATAATTAGGGACCCCAGCCAACCAAGCCATGGCCTGTTCTCCCTGCTTCCATCACTAAGAAGCGGGCAGTACAGGAGCATCATGGCAAAAACTGGAAGACTGGCCAATAGCTTCTACCCCCAGACCATCAGGCTGCTGAATTAGTCAAATACCTGCTCCCCCCTCCTGCCCCCCCGCCCCAATGGACATTTTCCATTGGAAAATATGTATATATTTTATTTATATTGATTCATATTCTTTAATTTACATTTATAGTTTTTATTTCACTTTGGGATGCATTGTTGGAGCTCAGAGCTTAAGATTTCCACTGTACCCTGTAATTACACCTGCAACCCTGTACATGTGACTATTCAACTTCTAATCTAATCTAATCAAGATAGATAGATGATAGAATTACAGAGCAGCATCCGCCAGTCTGTCTGGTTGTTTATGAATGAGGGAAGGCTATCATTGATTGTTTATCTTTGTCTGGACTTCCCATGATTCCGTGCTCCAGCCCACCAGGGAAAAAGCCAGTTGCATAACGGCAGTGTTTCTATGTGCTTTGGTGATGAACTGTGAAGGCGTGTGACTTTGAAAACCCTCCCCTGGGATCCACATGCTTTTAGTTCCTCTTTTGCTCAGTCCACTGGAATAACAGGCTGTAGGCCTCGGTGAGTGCAGAGAGGGTTGTGTGTGTGTGTGTGTGTGTGTGTGTGTGTAGGGCTGCAGAAAATGCTCCATAAAATATAACATGGCTGCAGCCTTTCAAGGAACAGGTTCATAAAACAGAGGCTCAACTCAATCAAACCTGAAGTAGATTAAAAACATGGATTTTCTTTCCATAGTCAAAACAACCTGTAAAAATGATATATAGGCTAACACACATTCACAAAAACAGTCTTTTACCTTCCCATAGCCCAGCATGATGATTCGTACTAGCACCACGTTGATCCTGGCTCCCAGAGTGTGGTCATGGTAAATCTCATTCACCTGCACAGACAAAGACACATAGACATTTACTGTAACAACACACAAGGAAGAGTGAGAGAGAGTTGAGGAGAAAAAGAAAGAGGATTTATTCTTAGAACATGGAATGAAAGAAGATAGAGAGCTTCAGGGAGAGGAAAAGGAGAGGAAAAAGACAGGATGAGTGATGGGAAAATAAAGATAGATACAGGGAGGAGAGGAGGTAGAGAAAGAGAGGGAACAGAGGGGTACACTCTTAGAAAAAAAGGTGCTATCTAGAACCTAAAAGGGTTCTTTGGCTGTCCCCATAGGAGAACCCTATGAAGAACCCTTTTTGATTCCAGGTAGAACCGTTTTGGGTTCCATGTAGAACCCTTTCCACAGAGGGTTCTACATGGAACCCAAAATGGTTCTACCTGGAACCAAAAATAGTTTTACCTGGAACCAAAAAGAGTTATCCTATGAGGACAGCCGAATAACCTTTTTGGAATCCATTTTTCTAAGAGTGTAGTTGTTCTTCTCACTTCTCTTTATCACCTTGACATTTTGGGATTTTCTTAAAGAGAGCAGGAACTGGTTGCTAGACAACCCCCCAAAAAAACTCAGGGACATGGTTGCCCCTGTCTGTCTGCCTCTGTCTGTCTGTCTGACCTAGTCCTTCTACTCTTTAATGTTCCACAGCGTTTCCTCATTCCCTGCATTCCAAGAATAACACAGCCAGAGATAATGTGTGGGAGGACAAGGAAAGTGACAGTGTGGGAGTGTGTGTGACTGTCTGTGTCTCCATGTGATTATGTGTGCATTTGTCTGTGTGAGGGTGTGTACTGTACATGTGTGAGAGGGAGGTCAAGTGAAAGTCTGTTAAGGTATGGTATGTCTGTGTGTGTGTGCACATCTGTGATTGTATGCATGCCTTAATGTACGCTTGTGTGTGTGTGTGTGTGTGTGTGTCAGAGCGGCGGCCTGGAAAAGAGGTGACATGGCCCCTCCAGCAGGTCAGATCACACTCTGTCCCTTCCAGCTGGTTGCCACGGCAACAGCAGCCCAATTAGGGCCAGTTGACTTCCAGGTGACCCTGACACCCCGGGCCCCAATCTAATGAGACATTTACATACACACGCACACATGGACGCACCCACACACTACACACACAAACTGCATGAAAAAAGGTGTTTCCGGGTATTTTCTAAGGTGAGTGGTAATTTGTTTGCAGATCGCTGCATGTGTAAGTAAACTTTTCATTTTATTGTATTGTGTACACCAGGGCTCTCCAACACTCGTCCTGGAGAGCTACCGTCCTGTAGGTTTTCGCTCCAACCCTAATCTAGTGCATCTGATTCTAATAATTAGCTGGTTGATAAACTGAATCAGGTTAGTTACAACTGGAGTTTGATTGAAAACTTACAGGAAGTTAGCTCTCCAGGAACAGGTTTGAAGAGCCCTGGTTGTACACCATGTGTATCTAGGGCTGGTCAATATGGCCAAAATACTATATCATATCACTGTATTTTCTCATTTTTGGCGCTATGACGGTATTTGATGTTTCTTAATTATAAAAGTTCTAATGATGCTTTATAGGTAGTGAATGGACCTAGGATGGCAACAAATGAATTCTAAGTGGTTTTAATGTGCTTTCTCCATTCTGATTATTTTACTGTTAAACCAAAAATAATAGAAGGACAAAACTGACAGTGAAGTAGTCCTATTTGTAGAACATTGCATAGGAATCAAAATCCTATTTTGTAGCCTTACTCTGTTACTCGACCAATGGTTTCCATTTGCATAGTTATTTATCATTCACACACTGTCATGTAAATATTTTTTTGTATGCCTCTATAAAAAATATAATAATAATAATAATGACATTCCTTTCAGCATTATTATTCTGGCCTATTTGACTGCAGTTCTTACTTTCGCCACTAGGTAGTCGCCTGATTTTTTGGGGGTCTTTACGGCCAAAGTTTTTTTAACTTGTTGATCTTGCAAGCAAACTTCCTCAGTTCTCCGTAGTGAAGCGCATTCTGAGTCTTTTCGGTGAGCCGGCTCATTTGGCTCCGTTCACGTAAAAAGAGCTGGATCATTTGGCTCCCAAATGGCTCTTCATTCAAAATCCTTACAAGTCTACCTAGAACCATAAAAAAATTTCACATCTCCAATGTAAAGCCCAAAAAGTAGGCTAGCATTATGTCAGATCGTGAAATGCACATTCAACTACATTTTTACCTGGCCAAATTGTTAGATGGCGATCTCCCCACTATTTATTGTTTCTGCAGTGAGGATTTACCCTCTTTAGATAATTATTTTGTAACTTAATTAGCTCAAAAAGCAGTAGTAGCTTTATGCAAATAAGGGAGCCATGTGAACAGCTCTTTTACTGATGCGATTCGGTTCCCGGCGTTCACCAAAAAGATCAGTTCAAAAAGAGCTGTTCGTTCACAAACGACCCATCCCTAGTCCTCTGCTGAAGGCAGTTCTTTCTGGCGATAAAAACTGATGATTTGAAAATATATATATATATTGAATGTAAAAAATCAAACATTAAAATGCTGCTATAGAAGGTAAAGTAAAAATCAAAACCGGTCCATTAATGAATACCGGTATACTGCCCAGCCAGTGTATTCTGTGCATATGTCCCCTGTAGCACAGTTGGAAGAGCATGGCGCTTGCAACGCCAGGGTTGTGGGTTCGTTTCCTACGGGGGGCCAGTATGAAAAATGTATGCACTCCCTAACTGTAAGTCGCTCTGGATAAGAGCGTCTGCTAAATGTAAAAATATGAAAAATAGACTTGACTTGAATTTTGTGATGTGTCTAGCTAGCTACCTAGCTAATGTTAGGCCTACTCATTTGTTTATAATGGTTGACATTTTTTCCGTCAATAAAAATGAATGTAAAGAATGCAATTCAACTCATTTGTTTTTTAGATTGTTCTGAATGTATAATGTGAAAATGAGTTTGAATGTTTGGAAAAGTAGAATTGCATAGCCTAACGTTAACGTTACTAGCTCCTTGCAGGGAAGCATATGTGTTTCACCAGTTTGTCCAGTATGGGAAACCATAGTTTGGCATGTGGATGTTTGATAGTAACAACACAGAGTAACGATATCTTTTGTAACCAGCCTAAAGATTGTTTTAGTGTTGACAACGGCAGCTGGGGTAGCAAATCAGCAATAATATTATCCTGCATTTTCCAGCTAGCATTTTCATCACCTAGTATGCATACCATGACGCCTTCCTCACGGCAAGGTTTTCTAGGATTTATATGAGGTGGGAGAGTTGGTATTGTAGGTTTGCAAGAGTTTCAATCCAGTGGGGAAGAGTGATGTACGTTCCCTGCAGTACACATCAGGAAACTTGAGACGCTGTTCATTCCCAGGTACGTTTTTGTGAATTCTCAACCCGATCACGCCGGGTTTACAGACCCCTTCAAGTTGTCCCACTGGCTACCATAAGTTGAATGCACTAATTTGTAAGTCGCTCTGGATAAGAGCGTATGCTAAATGATGTAAATGTAAATGTCTGAACACCAACCTGTTCATTTCCCAATGTTCACGCAGGGTGTGCCCGAAGCCGTGTATGTGTGACATGCCATTAATAACTTCTGAAAAGTGATCTGGAATTTCAACCCAGAAACGTGTCTTATCATATAGTGACACACACAAACACACACACACTCATTGTTCAACACACGATAACCCTGCGGTCCTGCTTTGAGACCCCACACTGAGCGCTCCTTTTAAAAACACACTACTGTCACATTCATGCCTGGACACACACACTCTTAGACACATTGCGAAAGAGTGAAGGGCCAAGCTAGATTTCATTATTGTGGACAATATGGACTGGACAGTGTGTTCATGTGCTTGCCTACGTGCGTGTGTGTGAGCGCGAGCATGTGCACATGTGTGTGAGAGAAACTTTGTGTGTCTCACCTAAAAGTAGCTAATGCAGGACTAGAGGTGGACCAGGCACAAAATCATTATTATCAGATAAAAAAATATCACTAGGTCCTGCTCCAACACTTAACACTGTTAGAAGACAGAGGGAGGGAGGAGGGAGGGAGAAAGAGGGAAGAAAGAAAGGGAGAGAAGGGGCAAGAAATTGTTAACTAGGATTGGACCAGCTACGACTTGGTATTGTATCTGTTCTCAGCCTAGCACTAAGTGCGCCCAATCACTAGCTCCAGAGCCTTGTATTAAGACAAAAGAAATGGCTCTGACTAGCTCACTAAGACAGAGCTATGTCCGCTCCAACCCTGGTCCAGCCTTAGGTGACTGAGTGTGTATCTGATAGAGCTGTATTAGTTCAGTGTTAGTTCAGAGTGTGCTCCTTACAGATGTGTTTCATTCTCACCTGACATCCACACTATTATTATCTGTTAACATGCAGGCCTTTAACACATGCATTCATTAGTATCCCCGTGGCCAGGATAGCTTTATCAGCCACACACACTCGCGAGCATGCACCCTCTTGCACGCACACACACACATGCGCACACATGCACGCACAGACACACACGGACAGGGAGGGTGAGCTGGTTATTAAAGTTCCAACGCAGCTATTTTTATCTCAATATCAAATAATTCCTGAGTAACAATGAAGTACATTACTGTGATTGTTTTCAATTAAAATAGTCAAAAAGAAACAAAAATAGCTTCTTAGCGAAGAGCAATTTCTCAAGCAAGAATTGTCTGGGAGTGGTTTGAGTGGGGAGGTGAAAAGTGAAAATTAGCTGTTATTGGCAGAGAGGTTTGGATCTCTCTTTATTATTGGCCTATTAACTAACTTACTACATGGTGATGTCACCATGAAGGCCAAAACAGACTGAAATTTCAGGCGGTCTTTCAAACAGGTTTTACACTAATAGGGAATTATCATAATTGTTTACAATTTCACAGTATTATTCCAACCTCATAGTGTGAAAGAAATATACAGTACCAGTCAAAAGTTTGGACACACCTACTGATTCAAGGGTTTTTCTTTATTTTTACTATTTTCCATATTGTAGACTAATAGTGAAGACATCAACACTATCAAATAACACATACGAAATCATGCAGTAACCAAAAAAGTGTTAAACAAATAAAAATATATTTTAGATTCTTCAAATAGCCACCCTTTCCCTTGATGACAGCTTTGCACACTCTTGGCATTCTCTCAACCAGCTTCACCTGGAATGCTTTTTCCAATAGTCTTCCCACATATGCTGAGCACTTGCTAGCTTATTTTCCTTCACTCTGCCGTCCAACTCATCCCAAACCATCTCAATTGGGTTGAGGTCGAGGGATTGTGGAGGGCAGATCATCTGATGCAGCACTCCATCACTCTCCTTCTTGGTCAAATAGCCCTTACACAGCCTGGAGGTGTGCTGGGTCATTGTCCTGTCGAAAAACAAATGATAGTCCCACTAAGCCCAAACCAGATGGGATGGCGTATCGCTACAGAATGCTGTAGTAGCCATGCTGGTTAAGTGTGCCTTGAATTCTAAATAGATCACAGACAGTGTCACCAGCAAAGCACCCCCTCACCATAACACCTCCTCCTCCATGCTTTACGGTGGGATCTACACATGTGGAGATCATCCGTTCACACACACTGCGTCTCACAAAGACACGGCGGTTGGAACCAAAAATCTCCAATTTGGACTCCAGACCAAAGGAAAAATGTCCACCGGTCTAATGTCCATTGCTCGTGTTTCTTGGCCCAAGCAGGTCTCTTCTTATTATTGGTGTCCTTTGGTAGTGGTTTATTTGCAGCAATTCGACCATGAAGGCCTGATTCACACAGTCCCCTCTGAACAGTTGATGTTGAGATGTGTCTGTTACTTGAACTCTGTGAAGCATTTATTTGGGCTGCAATTTCTGAGGCTGGTAACTCTAATGAACTTATCCTCTGCAGCAGAGGTAACTCTTGGTCTTCCATTCCTGTGGCGGTCCTCATGAGAGCCAGTTTCATCATAGCGGTTCATCATAGCACTTGAAGAAACTTTCAAAGTTCTTGACATTTTTCATTTTTACTGACCTTCATGTCTTAAAGTAATGATGGACAGTCGTTTCTCTTTGCTTATTTGAGCTGTTCTTGCCATAATATGGACTTGGTCTTTTACCAAATAGGTTTATCTTCTGTATACCCTCCCTACCTTGTCACAACACAACTGATTGGCTCAAACACATTAAGAAGGAAATAAATTCCACAAATGTACTTGTAAGAAGGCACACCTGTTAATTGAAATGCATTCCAGGTGACTACCTCATGAAGCTGGTTGAGAGAATGCCAAGAGTGTGCAAAGCTGTCATCAAGGCAAAGGGTGGCTATTTGAAGAATGTCAAATTTACATTTTACGTCATTTAGCAGACACTCTCATCCAGAGCGACTTACAGTTAGTGAGTGCATACATTATTATTATTTTTTCATACTGCCCCCCCGTGGGAATCAAACCCACAACCCTGGCATTGCAAACACCATGCTCTACCAACTGAGCTACATCCCTGCCAGCCATTCCCTCCCCTACCCTGGGCCAATTGTGCGCCGCCCCTTGGGTCTCCCGGTCACGGCCGGCTACGACAGTGCCTGGATTCGAACAAGGAACTCTAGTGGCACAGCTAGCACTGCGATGCAGTGCCTTAGACCACTGCGCCACTCAGGAGACAAAAGTGTTTAACACTTTTTTGGTTACTACTGTTATTTCATAGTTTTGATGTCTTCACTATTATTCTACAATGTAGACAATAGTAAAAATTAAGAAAAACCTTTGAATTAGTAGGTGTGTCTAAACTTTTTCCTGGTAGTGTATATAAAACACAGGAAAATCAAATGTTTGACTGCACTGGGCCTTTAACACGATCCAGCCATCTCTCTCATCACAGTTACGTCTCAGTGTAAAGGTCTCCCATCAGTTAGACAGGGAAAACGAGTGTCCTCTACAATAGCATCAATAAGCAGACACTTCTATGCAGGAGATTACCATAAAATGGATATCACCGAAAGGCTAAATATCTGCATCTTGTGAATAATGGAAATAACATCCCCCTCCCTCCATTGCTCGCTTGCTTACACTCTCACTCACTCTAGCTCTCTCCTTAGCTGTCTCTCCAGCTCTCTCTCTGGGGCGGGGAGATTGGACAGATTTTAGGGAGGAATATTGTTTGAGACTCAGGCACTAACGCTCCCTGTCCTCCTGCCCTTGACCATGTGTGTGTGTGATTATGTGAGTGTGTGTGTGATTATGTGAGTGTGTGTCCTGGGACTTGTGGACGGAGAAGGAGAAGGGATGGAGGCAGGGCGGGTGTGAGAGAGGGTGGTTCAGGGCTGCCCCATCGATTCCTCCTCTTTTCCCATGGACCACTTAAAGAAGCAGATCAATGGCCTTTTGCATTTCTCTGTCATGTTGTTGTTCTCTATTGTGTATTGTTGTGAATTGTTAGATATTACTGCACTGTTGGAGCTAGGAACACAAGCATTTCGCTACACCCGCAATCACATCTGCTAAATATGTGTATGCGACCAATAAAATGTGATTTGAATTTGATTTGATTTGACACACACACACACACACCGTAACACTCCAGTTGAACCCCACAGACAGGATTAAGTGGTTGCAGTGGGAGCTGTTTCATGTCCAGCAGACAGACCGCCCACCTCCTCTCCTCTCTGAACCCTGGCTGTCTCTGTCTCTGTCTCTCTCTCTCTCTTTCCCTTCCTCTCATTTCTTTCTCTCATTCCTTCCCTCTCAATGTACACCTTGACTTCCTGACCTTTAGTTGACCCCAGATTGACCCCTACAGGAAGAAGAGAGGCAGGAATAAGGGGCGTAGGGGCGGTTCACCTCACATCTAGCAGGGTTCTAGAGCATCCCTGCTAATGTACTGATACCAGAGAGACACACACACACTTGTCTGGCTAGCTGGCTGGCTGGCTGGCTGGCTGGCTGGCTGGTTGGCTGGCTGGCTAACTAACTAGCTCGCTAGCTGGCTGGCTCAATATAGCTTTGAGTCACTCTGGTATGCTTGCCTAGTGGGATAAGCTAGTTAGAATAGGGGTGACCGCTTCACATGGCATGGTTTTTTAGATTAATTATATATACCTCTGGAGCAACAGAAGTACTTGGGAGCACCAGAAACGAACAGGACTGGAATTGTGTATCGGGTTGTGGGTATTATCCATTGAAATTTTATAGGATCTCTATGGACAAGTGCTCACCTTCGATGGCCACTGGCATGAATCCTGGTTTAAACTGTACCAGGCAAATGGCAGACAGCATGCATGGCGCCGTGTGGAGAGCGGTTTACTGATGTCAACTTTGTGACCAGAGTGCCCCATGGTGGCGCTGGGGTTATGGTATGGGCCGGCATAAGCTACGGACAACGAACACAATTGCATTTTATCGATGGCAATTTGAATGCACAGAGATACCTTGACGAGATCCTGAGGCCCATTGCTAGCTGTGCCACAAGAGATCCTGGTTCGCATCCAGGCTCTGTCGCAGCCGGCTGCGAACGGGAGACTCACGGGCGGCGCACAATTGGCCCAGCGTCGTCCAGGGTAGGGGAGGGAATGGCCGGCATTGATATAGCTCAGTTGATAGAGCATGGCGTTTGCAACGCCAGGGTTGTGGGTTCAATTCCCACGGGGGGCCAGTATGAAAAAAAAAGAAAAAAAATATGTATTCACTAAACTGTAAGTCGCTCTGGATAAGAGCGTCTGCTAAATGACTCAAATGTAAATGTAAAAAAAATTATAATGCACGGCCCCATGTCGCAAGGATCTGTAAACAATTCCTGGAAGCTGAAAATGTCCCAGTTCTTCCATGGCCTGCATACTCACCAGACATGTCACCAATTGAGCATGTTTGGGATGCTCTGGATCGACGTGTACGACCGCGTGTTCCAGTTCCCGCCTATATCAAGCAACTTCCCACAGCCATTGAAGAGGAGAGGGACAACATTCCAACTCTATGCGAAGGAGATGTGTCGCTCTGCATGAGGCAAATGGTGGTCACACCAGATACTGACTGGTTTTCTGATCTACGCCGCTACATATCTGTATTCCCAGTCATGTGAAATCCATAGATTAGGGCCTAATTAAGTTATTTCAATTGACTGATTTCCTTATATGAACTGTAACTCAGTAAAATCTTTGAAATTGTTGCAGGTTGCATTTCTATTTTTGTTCAGTGTATTATAGATGACGCCTGTACCATGTTTGACCATAATTGTTTTTAGTGTCTCCAAACTTAATTTGAGTGGTCCACAATGTGGTTGTAAAAAAATCTGTATTTTGAATTATTGTATCATTGTGAAGTGATAATTAAATGACATTTTCTAACTCTAACTCTACTATTGTAAGGCAACCAGCTGCAATAGGATTGTGAGTTTGCTCAGCAAAAATATTGTTGAGCAACCTCACAACGAAAAACGTTTGTGTGAAAACGTTGTTGAGCAAACTCACAATCCTACTGCAGCTGGTTGCCTTACAATCAGGGGTGCAACTTTCACTGGGGACGAGGGGGACATGTCCCCCCCACATTCTGAAATTGCATTTATGTCCCCCCCCCAGTTTTATCATCGGAATGTGATACAAAACGAGGCAACGTGTGCTTTAGGACCATGCCGACGCCTCCGAGTGGTCGGGTAGGCTGTTTGGAGTGTTTATCCCCCCCACTTCTAAAACCAAAGTTTTACAATGCTTTCTTTTTTTTACAGTGTGGTATAGTGTACCCTCAGGCTTCCCTGGTAGAGGAAGAGAACATAGAATACACACAGGTGTGTGAGTTAGCCTCAAGTCACGTGGAGAAAAGTATACAGTGCCTTCAGTAAGTATTCACACCCCTCAACATTTTGTTGAGTTATAAATCTACACAAAATACTCTGTAATGTCAAAGTGGAAGATTATTGTAAATAAATAAAAAATAAAATAAATAGCCATATAACTTGATTAAATAAGTACTCCAGTATAGATTTGGCCTTGTGTTTTAGGTTATTGTCCTGCTGAAAGGTTAATTCATCTCCCAGTGTCTGTTGGAAAGAAGACCAGGTTTTCCTCTAGGATGTTGCCTGTGCTTAGCTGTATTCCATGTATTTTTTATCCTAAAAACCTCCCTAGTCCTTGCAGATGACAAGCATACAAATAACATAATGCAGCCACCACCATGCTTGAAAATATGAAGAGTGGTACTCAGTGATGTATACTTCAAATAACGCTTTATATTCAGGACAAAATGTAAAGTTATTTGCCACATTTATTGCAGTATTATTGTTTTGGAAAATTGATATGCTCTACAGGCTTCCGTCTTTTCACTCTGTCAATTAGGTTAGTAGGCAACAACACATCGGTCAAGCTGACCCGCAACACGGGAGCCCCTCAGGGGTGCGTGTTTAGTCCCCTCCTGTACTCTCTGTTCACTCACGACTCCAACACCATCATTACGTTTTGCAAACGGCACGACGGTAGGCCTGATGACCAGCAATGATGAGACAGCCTACAGGGAGGAGGTCAGAGACCTGACAGACTTTTGCCAGGACAACAACCTCTCCCTCCACGTCAGCAAGACAAAGGAGCTGATCGTGGACTACAGGAAATGGAGGGCCGAGCACGCCCCCATCCACATCGACGGGACGTGGAGTAGATCAAGAGCTTCAAGTTCCTCCGTGTTCACATCACTAAAGAATTATCATGGTACACACACATCAACACAGTCGTAAAGAGGGCACGACAACACCTCTCCCCCTTCAGGAGGCTGAAAAGATTCAGCATGGGCCCTCAGATCCTCAAAAAGTTAACCAGCTGCACCACTGAGAGCATCTTGACTGGCTGCATCACTGCTTGGTATGGCAACCGCTTAGCTACAGAGGGTAGTGCGTATGGCCCAGTACGTCACTGGGGCCAAGCTCCCTACCATCCAGGACCTCTATACCAGGTGGTGTCAGAGGAAGGCCCTAAAAATTGTCAAAGACTCCAGCTACTCATGTCATAGACTGTTGTCTCTGCTACCGCACGGCAAGCGGTACCGATGCACCAAGTCTGGAACCAACAGCACCCTGAACAGCTTCTACCCCAAGCCATACGACTGCTAAATAGTTAGTCCGGATAGCTATTGGTTAAATATTTAACTATCTGCATTGACCCTTTTTGCACTCTTTTAACTCATCACATATGCTGCTGTTACTGTTTAGTATCTATCCTGTTGCCAAGTCACTTTATCCCTACCTGTATGTACATATCTACCTCAATTACCTCATACCTCTGCACATCAACTAGGTACTAGTACCCCATTAGCGTTACTCATTGTGCATTTATTTCTTATTTTTCTATTATTTCTCTTTTTTTCTCTCTGCATTGTTGGGAAGGGCCCGTAAGTAAGCATTTCAATGTTAGTCTACACCTGTTGTTTACGAAGCATGTGACAAATAACTTTTGATTTGATTGAATGATTTGATGTTTCATTGTATGTCGGAGAACAAGGCTTTGAATTACTGTGCCAGAGAAAAATCTGAGCTCCTCTTTGCTTCACTTCATTTGATGAATAGAGAAACCTCAGAGAGACCTAATTGTAAAAAAGTAAAGCTCCAAGTCCAGAGTACACTTTTTAGACGGAAATGTGTTCTTAATTTTAAGACTGTATGTCCATCTCTCTCCAGAGAGAGAACAAGACGATCCTAAAGTGAGCAAAGTAGGCTTGGGCGGTATCCAGATTGTCATACCTTCATAGCGACCTTGTTCTATACCGGGATATTCAGTAATACCGGCACTGACCACAAGGGCCGCTGTTTTCAAACCCCACTGATACTCTGTAATCTGAAGATTAGCAATGCTAACAAGTACATGTAAAGTCCGATAGAGAATGCTATTTAAAAGCTAACGAGAACATTGTGAACATTTTGTACAGTTTCTGACCTAAACTATACAAGTATACAAATAACTCAAAAATGCTACACACAGTTTGCTGCACGCACAAAACAAATATTAGCCAACAAGGCTCTTGACCCAGGAGGGGATTCTCTGCTGTTACCAAGCGAATGCTATATTTTGGAAGAAACTAACCACTTAGCTAGATAGCTAACTAGCTACTAAATTTGAAACCAAATGCACAACTGCAGAGCATTTAGCATATTTTAGACAGTTAACTTAATAGTATCATATATTTAGCTGGCAAACATTTAGTTGTGAATTCCATACTGTAATTAGATCACCTGGCACATGCTGCACAACAGTGAGTCACTCACAAGTCTCTCGTCATTGTGTGCTTGTAAACAAACATCACGTGACACGTGACTGAGGGCTATGCTTCATAATAATGTGACAGGTGAAATGAAGAACGCAATATTCTTGATCTCCTAACGTATTGCACAATTGACTGCAAGCATTTACTTAAAAAGTTGCTACAAATATAAAAATTTATAAAAATAACTTACAAAAAATTGTTTCTACGGTATTGACGGTTTTGAAAAGCCATCCTGTGGCTTTTTCCAAATACCCCGGTATACGGTATATACGGTAAACCGCCCAAGCCTAGAGCAAAGTAAACTTTCAAGAAGAAAGTAGTTTAGATGCCATGCGTGGGAGTTCGTTTTACTTATTTATTCACTGTTTATCTGGTGTTCAGTAATTTATTCTGAATGCGCTGTTTAAAATACTCTCTCTCTCTCTCTCTCTCTCTCTAGCGCTCTCTCTCTAGCGCTCTCTTTATCTCTCTCTCTCTAGATGAGAGGGGTGCCTGCAATGGCTGAACATTTCCCTCTAAGACTGTCTTAAAAATATCTAAAAAAGGAAGTAAAAAGTGGAGGTGGTGTTCTTCTTTCACAACACCGGGGTAAAGACTAAAACAAGTGCTGCTGTTGTTTCTGTTAGCCATTAAATCTCTCAGAGATCTGTCTGGTGCTTCTTGCACAAAGGCTACACACACACACACACACACACACAGACAGACAGACAGACAGACACATATGCACAAGCACACATAGACACACGCACGCACACAGGCACACACACACGCGCACACACACAACATCTCTCTCTACAATCATATCAGGTTTAATTTTCAGAGATTAAAGTCTACATGCCGCATTCCCCATCACACATACACACACACTCCTGGGAGGCGAGTACTGGGCTAAGCGCTTTGTTGTGTCCTAAAGCATATTGATTGGCTGCTGGCTTTGAATCACTCGAACAGTGACACATGACACAAAAGCTGATGGGACGGTGTGTGAGAGCTGGGGCAGATGACAGGTTTCACTAGCCTGTGACCATTCTGTCGCTCACACACACACACACAAACACACATGCATGCACATATGCACACATACATGCATACACGCACACACAAACGCAGAAAATAGATGAAACTATCTGAAAGAAAAACATCCCAATCCCATCATATTTAGATAGAGGAGACAGCCAGACAGGGGATTACCTGGGCTGAATGCTAGTTGGAAACATGCAGGAAGGAGAAGGGAATTGGATCTTGCTGTCTGACTGACTGTAGGTTACAAAGATCCTGTGGGTCCATAGTGTCTGGCTCTCTGCCCTCTGTGTGTGTACTGTATAATTTCTATTTGACATATTGGGCAGGTCGTCTCTCTTGCAAAGTAGTGTGCGTGTGTCCTGTACATATATACAAGGTTCATGAGTGTGTGTCTGTCTCTGTTGTGTGTCTGCCTGTGCATCAGGGTTTCCGTTAGACGGTAATAGCTGGATTTTTTTTAAAGCTGATAAATAAAATTGCAGCCGACCAATTGTAAAAAAAAATGTAATAATAAAGATTTTGGCCTATTAATTGAATGAAATACCAGACGATGTAGCGAGAGCTGCTGCTAGAGCTCATCAAACAGCTGTTTGTTGCTGCTGGATTGAAACACGCTTTTATAAGCCCAATGCACAACAACTTTAAATGCAATTGCGTGTTAAAAACAATGGCCATGATTAAAAATATCTATTCACCATTTAAGTGCATCACACACCGCTTTGCACGGCTGGAGGCAGTATTCATTTTGAAAACATATACTTCATTGTTTGAAACCTGAACATTTTACTACATATTATGAGGCATGACATACCTTGCTTCAAAATAGCCTAGCCAAAAAACCAAACATGCAGGCAATTATTTTATAAAGACTTCCATATGCCATGGAAACCTAGCCTATTTTTCTCATGTTTTATTGGTTTTTAAATCAACTTTCTTTCATTGTCCAGAAGCCAAAGTCACAATCCTAGTCATATTAGCAACCCATGGTAGTTGTGGATCTTTAGAGCTCACCTCTTTCTAAATTTCTAATGGATATTTTCATCTCTATCTCATGAATTCACCTAATATTTTATAAACATTTTAAGCATGAGCAGGAGTGTAACTTTAGAAACGGGTAAATTTGACCCTCCCAATAATATAGCATTAGAAATTATTTTCCCACCGTAGCTACTGGCTTTCTGTGGCTTTACACTACACGGTACTGCTAAATTCCTCATTATATGATTGGATATCCCTGCCGCCAATTATGCTTGGTTTGGCCCAGTCCTCAGAAGCCGTGGTGTGTGAAGGGAAAAAAGGTACGCAAGGCTTGTAAGGAGAACGGAGCAATAGCTCCTCTCTTTCTCTCTTTCTCCTCTCTCTTCTTAACAAAACCCTTCAGTTTGTGAGCTAACTTGTAACAAATAAAGAAGTACAGTCACATTTAACATGTTAAATTCATAACCACGAATAAGAAATACATACAGTGGCTTGCGAAAGTATTCACCTCCCTTGGCATTTTTCCTATTTTGTTGCCTTACAACCTGGAATTAAAATTGATTTTTTGGGAGTTTGTATCATTTCATTTACACAACATGCCTACCACTTTGAAAATGCAAAATATTTTTTTGGGTGAAACAAACAAGAAATAAGACAAAAAAACAGAACTGAAAAGCATAACTATTCACCCCCCAAAAGTCAATACTTTGTAGAGTCACCTTTTGCAGCAATTACAGCTGCAAGTCTCTTGGGGTATGTTTCTATAAGCTTGGCACATCTAGCCACTGGGATTGTTGCCCATTCTTCAAGGCAAAACTGCTCCAGCTCCTTCAAGTTGGATGGGTTCCGCTGGTGTACAACAATCTTTAAGTCATACCACAGATTCTCAATTGGATTGAGGTCTGGGCTTTGACTAGGCCATTCCAAGACATAAAACATGATGCTGCTTGGGGTGATGAAAGGTGTTGGGTTTGCGCCAGACATAATGTTTTCTTTGATGGCCAAATAGCTCAATTTTTGTCTCATCTGACCAGAGTACCTTCTTCCATTTGTTTGGGGAGTCTCCCACATGGCCTTTGGCGAACACCAAACATGTTTGCTTATTTTTTTCTTTAAGCAATGGCTTTTTTCTGGCCACTCTTCCGTAAAGCCCAGCTCTGTGGAGTGTACGGCTTAAAGTGGTCCTATGGACAGATACTCCAATCTCCGCTGTGGAGCTTTGCAGCTCCTTCAGGGTTATCTTTGGTCTCTTTGTTGCCGCTCTGATTAATGCCCTCCTTGCCTGGTCCATGAGTTTTGGTGGGCGGTCCTCTCTTGGCAGGTTTGTTGTGGTGCCATATTCTTTCAAATTGTTTTATAATGGATTTAATGGTGCTCTGTGGGATGTTCAAAGTTTCAGATATTTTTTTATAACCCAACCCTGATCTGTACTTCTCCACAACTTTGTCCCTGACCTATTTGGAGAGCTCCTTGGTCTTCATGGTGCCGCTTTCTTGGTGGTGCCCCTTGCTTAGTAGTGTTGCAGACTCTGGGGCCTTTCAGAACAGGTGTATATGTACTGAGATCATGTGACACTTAGATTGCACACAGGTGGACTTTATTTAACTAATTATGTGACTTCTGAAGGTAATTGGTTGCACCTGATCTTATTTAGGGGCTTCGCAGCAAAGGGGGTGAATACACATGCACGCACCACTTTTCCGTTATTTATTTTTTAGAATTCTTTGAAACAAGTTATTTTTTAAATTTCACTTCACCAATTTGGACTATTTTGTGTATGTCCATTACATGAAATCCAAATAAAAATCCATTTAAATTACAGGTTTTAATAGAAAAAACGCCAAGGGGGATGAATACCTTTGCAAGGCACTGTAGAAAATGATATTTTTCAAATGGAGATCGGATAGGCACGTAAAAAGGAGTGATAATTCGTAATGGTTATATTGGGCTCAAAGATGTAAGATGGAGCCGACAGACATGGCAGCTCTGCTTCTAGCTCCTAAGCAACTTTGCAGTATTGTGTTTTTTTGTGTGTTATTTCTTACATTATTTGCTTCAGAAACAACACCTCCACTTCGCTGATCCTCAACACAGGGGCCCCACAAGGGTGCATGCTCAGCCCCGTCCTGTTCTCCCTGTTCACCCATGACCGCGTTGCCACGCACGACTCCAACTCAATCATCAAGTTTGCAGACGACACAACAGTAGTAGGCCTGATTACCAACAATGACGAGACAGCCCACAGGGAGGAGGTGAGGGCCCTGGCGGAGTGGTGCCAGGAAAATAACCTCTCCCTCAACGTCAACAAAACGAAAGAGCTGATCGTGGACTTCAGGAAACAGCAGAGGGAGCACGCCCCTATCCACATCGACGGGACCGCAGTAGAGAAGGTGGAAAGCTTCAAGTTCCTCGCCGTACACATCACTGACGATCTGAAATGGTCCACCTGCACAGACAGTTTGGTGAAGAAGGCACAACAGCGCCTCTTCAACCTCAGGAGGCTGAAGAAATTCGACTTGGTGCCTAAGAACTTCAGAAACTTTTACAGATGCACAATTGAGAGCATCCTGTCGGCAACTGCACTGCCCGCAACTGCAGGGGTCTCCAGAGGGTGGTACTGTCTGCCCAACGCATCCTCGGGGGCACACTGCCTGCCCTCCAGGACACATACAGCACCCGATGTCACAGGAAGGCCAAAAGGATAATCAAGGACATCAACCAGCCGAGCGATGGCCTGTTCACCCCGCTATCATCCAGAAGGCAAGGTCAGTACAGGTGTATCAAAGCTGGGACCGAGATACTGAAAAACAGCTTCTATCTCAAGGCCATCAGACTGTTAAATAGCCATCACTAGCCGGCTACTCAACCCTGCACCTTACAGGCTGCAGCACTATATACATAGACTTGGAATCACTGGCCACTTTAATAATGGAACACAAGTAACTTTAATTATGTTTACATACTGCTTTACTCATCTCATATGTATATACTGTATTCTATTCTACTGTGTTTTAGTCAATGCCACTCTGACATTGCTCGTACTAATATTTATATATTTCTGTATTCCATTCTTTTACTTTTAGATTTGTGTATTGTTGTGAATTGTTAGATACTACTGCACTGTTGAAGCTAGGAACACAAGCATTTCGCTACACTGCAATAACATCTGCTAAAAATGTGTATGTGACCAATAACATTTGATTTGTTTTGATTTGTAGACAACTTTGCCAATCATTTTTGACATGCGTTTTTCTGGATTTTTTTGTTGTTATTCTGTCTCTCACTGTTCAAATAAACCTACCATTAAAATTATAGACTGATCATGTCTTTGTCAGTGGGCAAACGTACAAAATCAGCAGGGAATCAAATACTTTTTTCCCTCACTGTATTTATAGTCACTATGCTACATCAGTTGGGTTACAGGTGAAAGGCCTAATGCTTATTGCTAAATAACCCACCATCCTGATAATATTGACCAATATGTTGATAGGCTCATTTTTGGAGGGGGAAGTGATTTTATTTGTGTCACCATTTAAAAATAAACGTGATGCAATGTTAAATTAAACGGAAACGGTGCTGTTCTGAACAACCAGTTGAAAAAAGGGGAGGGGTTGGGTTGTGCGTTCAAAATGAACCGCTGCCCTTCAAATATGTCACTCATTGCTTCAAGCTAGAGGTCTTCACGAGTACAAAAAGTAGGACGCATTCCGAAATGGTTCCGTGGCTTTCCCACCTGACCCGATATGCATACATAAAAAAAAAAATTGAGACCTGTTCGAAATGGTGCTGAGGACAGTCAGACCCGTTCCGAAAAGGCCATCGAAAAACAGACCTGTGCCGGTTCGGATCCGAGAGACCCATTCAGATCTGAGAGTAGAAAGAGAGGTATTACTGCACTGTTGGAGCTAGAAACATAAACATTTTGCGCTGCCAGGACCATCAATAAACAAGCGATATTGGCCAAACGATTCACAGCTACATGTCCTTAAAAACTGCCAATAGCAAATTACTATTAACTATTTGTTGTGTTTTTATGTGTAGCATATTCAAAACTTTATAGCCTATTGTTTCATTGGTTTTTACTTTCCTAAAATAATACTTTACCACCTCACGTTTCAACTGAAATTTGAGAGCAAATGCATCAGGGCATTGCATGCATATAGGCCTATAGGCCTAGGCGTCCACTGTAAAAAATTAATATAAAGGCCTAGCCCTAGAGAGACTCAGAGAAAGATAGAGATATGCTGGCGCCATGTTCCCAACATCGACATACATTTCTTTATCCTTTATCCTACTACTGCTATACAGATATATGCGTACGTACATTTTCGATCCGAATATTTTTTATAAAGATAAGCATTATATTGTTTGATTAAAGGAGTAACTCTTGTAGGCCTAAAACATTCTTCCTCACCTCAAGTTCAACTGTCCGAGTCAGTTGGAGCGCCGGGGCTTACTGGCTTCATAACCTTCACAAAAGTTTCTTAACTTTATTAGAGTAATATCAAAAGTAAGTCAAGTCATTGTTTACAGGGAAAATACGAAAAGGTAATTATATTGCGGTATTAAATTATGTTTTGCATCTCGCCCTTTGTTTTTTCCTTTTCATGGTTTAAGTCCAACTAGCCTGTATAGACCGGTAATTCTATTATTTTGCACCAAACACAACATTAAGTTGGAACATCATTTGTCCAAAGAAAATGTCACAACAGAATGAAAGAAAACACTTGCTGCATATTTAAAAAACTGGTTTAAACCTTCACAGGAGTTTTGAACAGGCGTGGCCTATATTGCAGCAATTGACAAGGCAAGTGTCTACTGTAGGCCTACCCAACAAATGGCAGCAATAGGCTAATTACATTTATTTTACAACAGGCCTACTTTTAACCTACTGTATCTTAAGGAGCACAAAATTAAAAAGATAGCTCAAACTTAATTTAGCCACGAGAACATCTCAACAAAATGAAATAAAACACTTTTTACACTGATTTAGATAATGATAAAACAAATAAATAAGTTCAAGTTTGAAAATTGCATCAAAACTAAATAGCGAGTTGCACACACATAGTCCATTTGGCCATGTCAACGTTCTTCTCATCTTTGTCCACGACAATATTACAACTTGTCCCCACGAAGAACATTCCCAGTGTCGGCTTCTTTTCACTAGGCAATACTCTTTCTTGTCTAACTTTTGATTTACTTCAATGAAAATGGCCCCCATCTTTGCAATCAACAGTAGCCTAGGCCAGGCTCTTCTCACTCGCTCTCTCCTCAGCAGCAGGCGCACTTAAGGTGAGCGGCCAGAACCAGCTTCAGCTGGACATAAGCTATATGCTTTATTGAGTTGCAATTGGCTGACACAGATAACAAGTTTGCGCAGTTCTCATCACCTCACACATTAAATTAACAGAGGACAGGTCCAATCGGGTCCAGTCGGTAAATCAATTTTAATTGCACATACCCAAGACCAATGGCAATTATATCAGACCCGACCCAGATCAAAGACAAAACTCAGAATTTAAGACCAGGTCCCGCTCGGGTCCCGGGTCGGATCTCGAAATTTCAGATCTGTTGGACCCATGAAAACCTCTACTTCAAGCCAAACCCTGCCTCACCCACCAAACAGAGCAAACGTAGACTATCTAAAAGTCTGTTCAAGAATGTTGAAGAGTGTTTTGGGGAAATATGTCGTTCAGTACAAGCCGTTACGCAACGTAGCAAATGTTCAATCGAACTGAACGCACCCCAGAAATGACAAATTGACAAGCCCTTTCTGAACTGTTAGAGTTACAGTTTAAAGTACTAAAGAAATGATAGGTATTTCAGTTGCGGTTGGGATATATTGGCCAAATTATCAGGAAAGTTTTGGATGCATTTTCCCTTCAAAATTCACCAGAAACAACTATTTTACAGCTATTTCTTTAAAAAGAATCTCACGAGGGGAATACCTCCGGACCCCCCTAGAAGGGTGTTGACCCCAAAACCCATTGACCCTGATCCCCCCAATATGCAACACAAAGTTATGCCCTTCAGTCAAGAACTGGGATGTGACGTCACGCCGGTGAGAGAGTCTGCATGCAGCTCTCTCCATCCTTCAGTTTCCAGCTCAGCACCGAACACAGAGGTCACCTGTAGCTACACTGCTGTACCTTACGAACATTATCCAATGTTCTTTCCTCTATAATTGGTAGTTCTGTGTGCGTTTATGCCAATGTGAGTATTCCTCAGTTGTGTCAAGTTGGCTAGATGTCCTTTGTGTGGTGGACCATTCTTGATACACATGAGAAACTGTTGAGCGTGAAAAACCCAGCATCGTTGCAGTTTTTGACACACTCAAACCGGTGCGCCTGTCACCTACTACCATAACCCATTCAAAGGCACTTAAACATTTTGTCTTGCCCATTCACCCTCTGTATGGCACACACACAATCCATGTTTCGATTGTCTCAAGGCGTAAAAATCCTTCTTTAACCTGTCTCCTCCTCTTCATCTACACTGATTGAAGTGGATTTAGCAAGTGACATCAATAGGGGATCATAGCGTTCACCTGGATTCACCTGGTCAGTCTATGTCATGGAAAGAGCAGGTGTCCCTGAATATTATATATGCATCTTTCATATAATGTTTGCCATTGTATTTGTGTATGCATTCCAGATTATTATGCATATTCTTCTGATTATGTTTATGCATATTTCCTTAATGTTCCATTACTGTGTTGTTGATGACTCCTTATACATTACTAATTGTATAATTATTTATTATATTGTAGAAACCACACACACATTATACTACAGTTGTCTTCATTACTCTTCTGGTTATTGGATTAAAGTGTTCACAGTGAATCAACCTCTTGCAGCATCTTTCTAACAGAAGACACAGGGGCTAGGGTCACACTAATGGTGCATAATGCACATAGTATCCTACAATGTGTGTATAACTCTGTGTGAGTCACAGGAGGTTGGTGGCACCTTAATTGGGGAGAACGGGCTCGTGGTAATAACTGGAGCGGGATCAGTGGAATGGTATCAAATACATCAAACACATGGTTTCCAGGTGTTTGATGCCATTCCATGTGCTCCGTTCTGGCCATTATTATGTGCTGTTCTCCCCTCAGCAGCCTCCTGTAGTGTGAGTGTACTATACTTACGATGTTCATGAGCGTGAGCAGGTACTTCTGGACGTGTTCCTTGCCGTGGAACTGCACCACAGAGTCGTCCACCCCCAGTAGGACCTCAATGTTGTAGGCTCTCTCTGGACTCTGTCTCCTCTGTCTCTGGGCTCGGGTCTGGTTGATACTCTGCTCCACACCACGATACAGGGACTCCAGGTCCATCATACCAGGCAGGTCAGCACCTAGAGACAACACACACACACACATACAGGGTTAATATCTAAAACACACACACACATACACGTGCACACACCAGCTTGATGCCTAAGCCAAAGGCAGAAAGCACATATATGTAGGTATAACTGTTGGTAAATACAGATTTGACTAATCAACCCAATATTGTAATTCACATCCCAGATTGTGTGACGGCTAAAAACTCAATAGGCTTAGAACTTCTTAGATACACACACACACACACACAAACAAGTAACTGCAACACAGACAGAAACACTGTGGCCTCCATGGAACATTATCCGATTGTTGGGAAGACTGGGAACACCATGGCAATCTGGAGCCACATGTCTCTCTATGGAATCTACAAGCCCTGTCCTGTCAGGCTCTGTACGGGTTCACTCTTAGCTGAGGAGTGTGTGTGTTTGTGTGTGTGTGTTAGAGCGTGTATGTGCGCGTGTGTGTGTGTGTGTGGCCTTAGCCTGCAGTTGCCAGGTAGTGCAAACAGGCTGAGGGACGTGGTCTCACGGAGAGAGATGCTTCACTGTGGGGAGCAGTTGCGTGGTCACTGGTTAAGGCCAGCGTGGGAAACTCAAGTATAGTACACTACACTGCACATTTAACATGACAATACTTACAGACATATTCCTCAAGACACTCAATCACAGTTTATTTATTTAGCAGACCCAGAACGCTAGGCCTTCTGAAGTCAAATACAGTGAGACTTTGATCTCAATTTAGGTGGTGCTTAGTCCACTGGTGGTGCTTATTCAATTATATTGGTAGCATCTCAATTGGACAGGTATAACAAAGCTACACCAAAGGTATGTGGACACCTGCTAGTCGAACATCTCATTCCAAAATCAGGTCATTAATATGGAGTTGCCCCCCCCCCCCCTTTGCTGCTATAACAGCCTCCATTCTTCTAGGAAGGCTTTCCACTAGATGCTGGAACATTGCTGCGGGGACTTGCTTCCATTCAGCCACAAGAGCATTGGTGAGGTCGGGCACTGATGTTGGGCGATTAGGCCTGGCTCGCAGTCGGCGCTCCAATTCATCCCAAAGGTGTTCGATGAGGTTTAGGTCAGGGTTCTATGCAGGCCAGTCAAGTTCTTCCAAACGGATCTCGACAAACCATTTCTGTATGGACCTCGCTTTGTGCACGGGGGCATTGTCATGTTGAAACACGAAACGGCCGTCCTCAAACTGTTGCCACAAAGTTGGAAGCACAGAATTGTCTAGAATATAATTGTATGCTGTAGCGTTAAGATTTTCCTTCACTGGAACTAAGGGGCCTAGCCCGAACCATGAAAAACAGCCCCAGACCATCATTCCTCCTCTACCAAACTTTACAGTTGGTACTATGCATTGGGTTAGGTAGCGTTCTCCTGGCCTCCACCAAACCCAGATTAGTCCATCGGATTTCCAGATGGTGAAGCGTGATTCATCACTCCAGAGAACGTGTTTCCACTGCTCCAGAGTCCAATGGTGGTGAGCTTTACACCACTATAGCCAATGCTTGACATTGCGCATGGTGATCTTAGGCTTGTGTGCGAGTACTCGGACATGGAAACCCATTTCATGAAGCTCCCGACAAACAGTTATTATTGTGCTGACTGTTGGATCCATACCAGTTTAACACATACGATCAGTGTGTTGGCGTATAACATGTTGGGAAGAGAAACTACAGAGATAGTGAGAGAGAGAGAGAAGATCTGCCACCTAGTCTCCCGTCTCTCAATTAGCAAGGGGAAGTGATGGAGATAGAAAGAGAGAGAGAACAAGAGAGAGAGAGATGGAGAGAGAGAGAGAGAGAGAGAGAGATGGAGAGAGAGAGAGAGAGAGAGAGAGAGAGATAGAGAGAGAGACAGAGAGAGAGATGGAGAGAGAGAGAGCGAGAGAGAGCAAGGGGGCTGCTGGGTAGATCTGCCACCTAGTCTCCCGTCTGTCAATTAGCAAGGGGCATCCTTTCCTTCCCGCTCCTCTTATGCAATGTTACCTAGGCAACCGGCTCATGGGTAAAACAACGCGCCGCATGGCTAATATTGGCTGCGGAGTCGGCGGAATATGATTCAGTAGCAGCTACACATGAGTGACAGAACATGGTGAGAATGTCAGCTTCCTATCTCTAACTAAAGTGGAAGTGTAGGGAAAAACTGCAGGGGTAAAAAAGGATAATTAAATGTGATAGTTTTTTTCTTAAACAGCCATGGGTGTAAAATAATTTTTCCAGCAGGTGCCATTGTCTATGCCATCATGTGTCTGTGAGCACACGTGTTGACGATTTCTTACCATCGTTAACGAAATTAGCTCAAGTTAAGGACCCTGTCCTTCAAAACAACCTCTGCTTGTTTTTTCCAAAATAATTATTTTTAACGAGCATGATGTCATAACCACAGCATCTGCTTTTAAAGACAAGTTTAGTTCAGATATTTTTACTTCTGGTTACGTAAGACAATCGACTCTTTCGTCTTTTTTATGATGATGCCATTCCTTTGGAAAACATGTCCTAAGACTGCAAATTAGGGTTGAAATTATGTAGAGTTTCAATAAAGAAAGAATTGGGGTAAGGAAATAGCAATTAAAACATCCCTTGTTAACTCTTGCCCTCTAATGTCGACTACGTTTTCTTCCCCGATGCCCACAGGTCTATTACAAACAACTCCATCTGTCATTCCTGGGCCTTGAGTAAACTAAGCCTTCTTACTTCCTTAACTTGAATAGCTTTTGAGCAAGTGTCCTAAGAGATGAAGATTACTAATGGGTGATCTGAAAAGTCATAGTCAATCGATCAATAATATAATAATACTTTTAGCAAAAACGTTTATTTTCAATTTACAACCTGTAGAAACAATGAGAATAGAAGGGTTCAGAACTTTTGTAAATCATCACATTTTAGCAGACACTCTTATCCAGAGCAACTTACAGGAGCAATTAGGGTTAAGTGCCTTGCTCAAGGGCACATGGGCAGATTTTTCACCTAGTCGGCTCGGGGATTAGAACCTGCGACCTTTCGGTTACTGGCACAACACTCTTGACCACTAAGCTACCTGACGCCCACAGTACAGTTTATATATGGCAAATAGAAATCCAATATGGATGGTATTAAGAGATAGATGGGAGGTGTTGAATGGAGTTGAAGGATGGGACTAATAACAACTAACAACAACTAATAACAACAAGATAACTAATAATGTAAAGCATACTGTGTCCATAATAAGTATATAGGTTATAGGTTGAGAGCTTTTGTGAAAGAGCACAGTTAGAAAGATATGGCATATAGTAGCAAACCAGATGGACATCATGAAAATGATCGGGGAGGTTGAGGGTAGTGCAAGTTCTCCCACTTAAAAAGATGAGAGAGGCCTGTAATTTTCATCATAGGTACACGTCAACTATGACAGACAAAATGAGAAAGAAAAAAATCCAGAAGATCACATTGTAGGATTTTTAATGAATTTATTTGCAAATTATGGTGGAAAATAAGTATTTGGTCACCTACAAACAAGCAAGATTTCTGGCTCTCACAGACCTGTAACTTCTTCTTTAAGAGGCTCCTCTGTCCTCCACTCGTTACCTGTATTATTGGCACCTGTTTGAACTTGTTATCAGTATAAAAGACACCTGTCCACAACCTCAAACAGTCACACTCCAAACTCCACTATGGCCAAGACCAAAGAGCTGTCAAAGGACACCAGAAACAAAATTGTAGACCTGCACCAGGCTGGGAAGACTGCATCTACAATAGGTAAGCAGCTTGGTTTGAAGAAATCAACTGTGTGAGCAATTATTAGGAAATGGAAGACATACAAGACCACTGATAATCTCCCTCGATCTGGGGCTCCACGCAAGATCTCACCCCGTGGGGTCAAAATGATCACAAGAACGGTGAGCAAAAATCCCAGAACCACACGGGGGGACCTAGTGAATGACCTGCAGAGAGCTGGGACCAAAGTAACAAAGCCTACCATCAGTAACACACTACGCCGCCAGGGACTCAAATCCTGCAGTGCCAGACGTGTCCCCCTGCTTAAGCCAGTACATGTCCAGGCCCGTCTGAAGTTTGCTAGAGTGCATTTGGATGATCCAGAAGAGGATTGGGAGAATGTCATATGGTCAGATGAAACCAAAATAGAACTTTTTGGTAAAAACTCAACTCGTCGTGTTTGGAGGACAAAGAATGCTGAGTTGCATCCAAAGAACACCATACCTACTGTGAAGCATGAGGGTGGAAACATCATGCTTTGGGGCTGTTTTTCTGCAAAGGGACCAGGACGACTGATCCGTGTAAAGGAAAGAATGAATGGGGCCATGTATCGTGAGATTTTTAGTGAAAACCTCCTTCCATCAGCAAGGGCATTGAAGATGAAACGTGGCTGGGTCTTTCAGCATGACAATGATCCCAAACACACCACCCGGGCAACAAAGGAGTGGCTTCGTAAGAAGCATTTCAAGGTCCTGGAGTGGCCTAGCCAGTCTCCAGATCTCAACCCCATAAAAAATCTTTGGAGGGAGTTGAAAGTCCATGTTGCCCAGCAACAGCCCCAAAACATCACTGCTCTAGAGGAGATCTGCATGGAGGAATGGGCCAAAATACCAGCAACAGTGTGTGAAAACCTTGTGAAGACTTACAGAAAACGTTTGACTTGTGTCATTGCCAACAAAGGGTATATAACAAAGTATTGAGAAACTTTTGTTATTGACCAAATACTTATTTTCCACCATAATTTGCAAATAAATTCATTAAAAATCCTACAATGTGATTTTCTGGATTTTATTTTTCTCATTTTGTCTGTCATAGTTGACGTGTACCCATGATGATAATTACAGGCCTCTCTCATCTTTTTAAGTGGGAGAACTTGCACAATTGGTGGCTGACTAAATACTTTTTTCCCCCACTGTATATATATATATATATATATATATATATATATATATACAGTTGAAGTCGGAAGTTTACATACACCTTAGCCAAATACATTTAAACTCAGTTTTTCACAATTCCTGACATTTAATCCTAGTAAAAATTCCCTGTCCCGGTCAGTTAGGATCACCACTTTATTTTAAGAATGTGAAATGTCAGAATAATAGAAGAGAGACTTCAGCTTTTATTTCTTTCATCACATTCCCAGTGGGTCAGAAGTTTAGATACACTCAATTAGTATTTGGTAGCATTGCCTTTAAATTGTTTAACTTGGGTCAAACGTTTCGGGTAGCCTTCTACAAGCTTCCCACAATAAATTGGGTGAATTTTGGCCCATTCCTCCTGACAGAGTTGGTGTAACTGAGTCAGGTTTGTAGGCCTCCTTGCTCGCACACACTTTCTCAGTTCTGCCCACAAATTGTCGATAGGATTGAGGTCAGGGCTTTGTGATGGCCACTCCAATACCTTGCTTGGGATCATTGTCCATTTGGAAGACCCATTTGCAACCAAGCTTTAACTTCCTGACTGATGTCTTGAGATGTTGCTTCAATATATCCACATCATTTTCATTCCTCATGATGCCATCAATTTTGTGAAGTGCACCAGTCCCTCCTGTAGCAAAGCACCCCCACAGCATGATGCTGCCACCCCCGTGCTTCACGGTTGGGATGGTGTTCTTCGGCTTGCAAGCAACCCCCTTTTTCCTCCAAACATAACGATGGTTATTATGGCCAAACAGTTCTATTTTTGTTTCATCAGACCAGAGTACATTTCTCCAAAAAGTACGATCTTTGTCCCCATGTGCAGTTGCAAACCGTAGTCTGGATTTTTTATGGCGGTTTTGGAGCAGTGACATCTTCCTTGCTGAGCGGCCTTTCAGGTTATGTCGATATAGGACTCGTTTTACTGTGGATATAGATACTTTTGTACCTGTTTCCTCCAGCATTTTCACAAGGTCCTTTGCTGTTGTTCTGGGATTGATTAGCACTTTTCACACCAAAGTATGTTATTCTCTAGGAGACAGAACGCATCTCCTTCCTGAGCGGTATGACGGCTGCGTGGTCCCATGGTGCTTATACTTGCGTACTATTGTTTGTACAGATGAACGTGGTACCTTCAGGCATTTGGAAATTGTTCCCAAGGATGAACCAGACTTGTGGTGGTCAAATTTTTTTTTGGAGGTCTTGGCTGATTTCTATTGATTTTCCCATGATGTCAAGCAAAGAGGCACTGAGTTTGAAGGTAGGCCTTGAAATACATCCACAGGTACACCTCCAATTGACTCAAATTATGTCAATTAGCCTATCAGAAGCTTCTAAAGCCATGACATCATTTTCTGGAATTTTCCAAGCTGTTTAAAGGCACAGTCAACTTAGTGTATGTAAACTTCTGACCCAATGGAATTGTGATACAGTGAATTATAAGTGAAATAATCTGTCTGTAAACAATTGTTGGAAAAATTACTTGTGTCATGCACAAAGTAGATGTCCTACCTGACTTGCCAAAACTATAGTTTGTTAACAAGACATTTGTGGAGTGGTTGAAAAACGAGTTTTAATGACTCCAACCTAAATGTATGTAAACTTCCGACTTCAACTGTATATATATATTGGAAATTGGAAATTATGTAGAGTTTCAATAAAGGAAATAGCAATGAAAACATCCCTTGTTAACTCTTGCCCTCTAATGTCGACTACGTTTTCTTCCCCAATGCCCACAGGTCTATTACAAACAACTCCATCTGTCATTCCTGGGCCTTGAGTAAACTAAGCCTGCTTACTTCCTTAACTTGAATAGCTTTTGAGCAGGTGTCCTAAGAGATGAAGAGAGAGAGAGAGAGAGAGAGAGAGAGAGAGAGAGAGAGAGAGAGAGAGAGAGAGAGAGAGAGAGAGAGAGAGAGAGAGAGAGAGAGAGAAAGCGGCGAGGAGAAACCAGAAAGACCTTGAGTGCCACAGTTCTGCTTCAGTCGTCTCCACTATATTTATAGCGAGTGTCATAGTCTTGTGGAGAGGCATCAGTGTCTCCCTCCAGAGACTGCCACCAGGTACACAGAAATAAACAACATCTCCTCTCCTCACCTACAGTTCTGTAATCAGTCTATATGTTTCACTATGTCTGGCTCTTGTCTTGACAATGCTAACAAAATAATTCTGTTTATTTAGAAAAGTTGCTGTTATTGTCAACTACAACACTTTCTCTGCATGACATAAAAGACTGATACAATGTCCATCTTGTCGTCCTCCTTCTCTTCCCTAATCCTGTTCTCCCTCACTCCTCTCCATCTCTCCTAAATCAGATGCAGTGCAGTCGGAAGATATTTAAATTCCATGTGTACAGTGACACAAGGTAGGCCATTTACATAAAAAAAAAAAAAAGTATTTTAGCAAACGCTCTTATGCAGAGCATCTTACAGTAGTTAGTGCATACATTTTGGTATTTTTTGTACTAGTCCCCCGTGGGAATTAAACCCACAACCCTGGCATCTAGACCCCCCCCCCCATGACCCTTTTACCTACCCCCCCACTACCAAAACATCCCCCTGCCTCCCCCTCCCTTTTACCAGTGAGACATAAATATATTATTTCACCCACTCCCCCTAAAAAAGACTCCCCACTGCCTCCCACCTGTCTCTCCCCTCTCTTCCCCCTAGGACTTCTCATTCAGGTAGAGGAAAGCTGGCCCTTATTAGGAGACAAAGGTACCCTGTCTTTCAACCTTTGCAAATGTCAAGGATGTCTGAGTGCCTGCAGAAGAGAGGGGGGGGGGGGTAGGAGAGAGAGAGAGAGAGAGAGAGAGAGAGAGAGAGAGAGAGAGAGAGAGAGAGAGAGAGAGAGAGAGAGAGAGAGAGAGAGAGAGAGAGAGAGAGAGAGAGAGAGAGAGAGAAAAAGAAAGAAAGAAAGAGAGAGAGAGAAAGAAAGAAAGAGAGAAAGGGAGGCTACACTCAGAAAAAATGGTTATTTGGCTGTCCCCATAGGAGAACCCTTTGAAGAACACTGTTTGGTTCCAGGTAGAACCCTTTTGGGTTCCATGTAGAACCCTTTCCACAAAGGGTTCTACCTGCAACCAAAAAGGGTTCTCCTATGGGGATGGCCAAAGAACCCTTTTGGAAACCTTTTTTCTAAGATTGTATAGAGGAGGAGACTAATGGTGATTATTCAGGTCAAAGCAGTCCTAATATTAACATTGCTAAAGCAGACTGTTTGGCAGGACATAATGTGGAAGGTTTCTTTGTACTCTGGAGAGCTGCTGAAAATGTTCAGGTGGCAATGACCTTAGACACATATTATTTATGTTGCTTCTCTCTTGCAAGTGTGTGTGTGTGTGCATGTGTGAGTTTGTGATGGGGGGTACAACCCAGGCCGAGGTGTGTGCGCATTGCTATGAGCATGAGTTCGGGAAGTCCAGATGCCCCTGTGTGTGTGCGTGCATTGCTGTGAGCAGGTAATTTATGTGTATGTGTGTGTGTGTGTCTCTCTTGGTGTGGCTCCACGAGTGTGCATGCATATGCGCACAGTAGAGACCTTGATGTCAGACATGGCGAGGTTACTCCAGTGCAAGGTCTCATTCCCAGCCAAGTGACTCAAGATTCACTTCGAAATTGGACGTCCATCCCGAGGACATCGGAGATGCCTTCAAAACCCGCCACTAGGGGCAACGGTGAGCGTTATTACAATCAAGTAGGCTTGGGCTTTGTTAGGGCGTTATGGACGGAGATGGTGTATGGCTGTAAACCGCGAGCTCCTGCTCTAAGGGTTCAATCCCTGTTCAATCCCTATGCTTGTTTTTTTAGTTTTTAGTTTAAACCCTATCTCAAACCTTAACTCTTAACTTAACCATTCAGAATGAGAGACAACAGTGGTGCAACTACCGAGGTGCAGCTGTAGCAGGAAGAGCAACCCAAAACATGTTGAAAGTTGATGTTTGGGGCAACTTAGACATATGAAGTTTGGAGAAACTTGGAAAAATTTCAGAATCTGAAGTCAAATTAGTTAGATCTTGTTGCTCATACCTAGTGATTTATGTAATCCAGCACACACACTCAGAAAACAACACACACACACTCAGAAAACAACACACACACACAGGCACGCAGGTACACACACCTATCCTATCCTATCCCCCACCACACACACAAACAGACACACACACACACACACACAAGACTAGTTTGCTAACAAACGCACACCTTGGCCACATAGCTCAAAGCATGGACACTTTGTCTCCTTGGCGACAGGTTTATAGGTCGTCAAGGTGATGAGTGGCGCGGATCGTTAACGCGGCCGCTAGCATCTGGACATTGTGAGGTCGCAAAAAATGTCACAGTCGCACCTCCACCGAGCAAGCACTCATTAAAAGTAGAGACAAGGAACAGAACGCAGTATAAGATGAAGAGGCTGTGATGATACACATATTGAACTCTGATTGGCCTTATTTTATAGGTTTAATTATTTAGTCAGTTAATTAGCAATCTAATTTTACAAGAATGCAATTCCCAAAGCACACCCTGCAGTGTAAATTATTAAAATACGAAGCATTAATTAAACTTGCTTTAATCTATAACTGTTTAAAAAAAGTGTTTTCTTAATGATTCATTTAAATATTCCCCCATTAATTTATTTGATCTGGTCCCCATGGTAAAACAGATCAGTGATTTCCAAATCTTGGCTGGTGTTGCTCTGTCACACCCTGATCTGTTTCACCTGTCTTTGTGCTTGTCTCCACCCCGCTCCAGGTGTTGCCCATCTTCCCCATTATCCCCTGTGTATTAGCCATGCGGCGTGTTCCCTGTTTGTCTGTTGCCAGTTCGTCTTGTCTCGTCAAGCCTACCAGCGTTTTTTCCGTGCTCCTGTTTTTCCAGTCCCTGTTTTCTAGTCCTCCCGGTTCTGACCATTTCTACCTGCCCTGACTCTGAGCCCGCCTGCCTTACCACTCTGCCTGCCCTAACCTCAAGCCTGCCTGCCGTCCTGTACCTACCTGAATCTGACCTGGTTTACAAACTCCTGCCTGTCCTCGACCTGCCTCTTGCCTGCCCCCATGTTTTGTTAATAAACATCTGCATTTGAACTGTCTGCATCTGGGTCTTATCCTGAGTTCTGATGTTGTTCATTAGATTGGGTGGATTCAGGGGACCAGTACATAGTTTAGTGGCTTTAGTCCATCACACTTGTTGCTGTAAAATACAACACAAACATTACGTTTCATTAGTTTTGTGACACTGTGTGCACTGTGCATTATTAACATGTGTTCATCTGACCTTAGTGAGCTTTCTCCGAAGATGAGAGAGGTACCAGTCAGATAGAGAGTAAGGAGACATAGAGGCATGTGCGGCCACAGCATTATGTAACTGTCTGTCTGGATCTAGTTCAGGCCCTGTCTGTGTGTATGCACTCATTTACATTTTAGTCATTTAGCAGATGCTCTTATCCAGAGCCACTTACAGTTAGTGAGTGCATACATTATTTTTAAATTTGTTCATACTGGCCCCCCGTGGGAATCGAACACACAACCCTGGCGTTGCAAACGCCATGCTCTACCAACTGAGCTACATCCCTGCCGGCCATTCCCTCCCCTACCCTGGACGACGCTGGGCCAATTGTGCGCCGCCCCAGGATCTCTAGAGGCACAGCTAGCACTGCGATGCAGTGCCTTAGACCACTGCGCCACTCGGGAGAGCCTACAATATTACCATCAAGTAGGCTTGGGGTTTTCTAGGGTGTTGTGCACGGGGATGGGGGATGGGCGTATGCCGCGAGCTCCAGCTCAGAGGTTCGGGTGTTCAATCCCAGTGCTAGTAACTTGTTTTTTATTTGTTTGTTTTAACCCTATCCCAAACCTTAACCCTTAACTTAACCATTCGGAATGAATGCCTAATCTTAACCTTTGAAATTTGACATTTATGGACAAACGTTGGATTCTGCAGTGAGACTGCGAGAGCTTGTTGCATTCTGTGCTATAGCTTTCTGCTTTCAGAGTCCTGCTACATTGCCATGTGTCACCTGTGTGTATGTGTGTGTGCGTTTGTGTGTGTGTGTCACTGCGCTAAGACTGATGATAATACGATCCAATCACTGCAATAATGCACTTTAGCCTGATTTGTTTAGCTAACTCTCTCTACGGCAATTAAACTGAATATGAGTGTGTAATAGACAGACCTAAAGGCTACATTGAAGAGATAGGACTACTCACACGCAGCACAATAATCCCATAATCTTCCCCTACATTAACCATTAAGATTATCATTATACAATATACAGAGAAATCCAAGAGTTCTCTAACCACACCACCTTAGCATCTTATACAGTAAAGCCAGGGCTATGAAGTTCTACCAAGTTACCAAACACACATACGCACACACGCACACGCACACGCACACACACACACGCATGCACACATGCACACATGTGCACACACAAACACAAAGGGCGGTAGGTAGCCTAGTGGTTAGAGCGTTGCCAGTAACTGAAAGGTTGCTGGTTCGAATACCTGAGCTGTCAAGGTGAAAAATCTGTCAATGTGTCCTTGAGCAAGGCACTTAACCCTAATTTGCTCCGAGGATGTCATGCTACTACGTGCACACACACACGTCTTGTTGATATCAAGCTTTTTCGACTCTCATCCTGCTTGATTTAGGGTTAGGTCTCCACGAGGGAAAGATTTCAAAAGGAGTGTCTCTTTCTCTTATGAAGGCTGGAGAAAAATGTCTCCAGGCAGGGAGGGAGGAAGGGCAGTGAGTGAAGACACAACTTCCTGCCGCTCACCCCCGCACTAGAGATGGGAGAATAATCCCACCACTGTCCACAGCCAGACGGATCCATCTCTCACAGGTCAGCATCAAATTCTTCACCCACGGATCCACCGTGTGCATGTGTGTGCTTGTGTATGTGCTCCCGTCACTGAAAGGGGGCAGTACAGTTTCTGCTACACAGGCAAGTGAATAGGGAGGAGAAGTGTGAGCGTGTGTTTTAGCACATGTGAATTCGAAATGCAGTAAATTTTAGTCTGGACAGCACCTGGCACCTAGCCGCACCCCTCCTCACCCCTAGAGACACCTGCCCTCACCCTTTTTGACCTGCAGGTCAGAAGCCTTCAGACACACAAGCACACATGCACACGCAAACAAACAAACACACACACACACACACACACTAGACACATGGCTGGGGGCCCTGTACTGTCCTGACAGACTGGTGTTAAGGAGGGGCCACCTGAGAGCTGGGAGCCAGAGCTGACTTATTATGACAGCCAGCCACACATATGTCAGCCTGATCACCAGAGACAGAGAGGAGAGGAGGAGGGAGGGAGGGATGGAGGGGGGGGGGGGGGGGGGGGGAAAGAGTAAGAGAGAGGTACAAACACACAGAGACAGAAACAGACAGAGGAAGCGAGAGGTAGAGATAGAAACAGGTTTCCCATGCCAATAAAGCCCATTGAATTGAGAGAGAGACACAGAAAAAAAAAGAGAGAGAAAGACAGCGATGACCAGTCTTCATTCTGTAAGGTCCATTACAGTTCAGAGCTATGGATTCCACATGTCCTTCCATTTCACAGACAACTGATCTAGTCACATTCCACAGACTGACAGGTGACAGAATACAGAAAGGCTCCTCACTTCATCTCTCCATAGCAGAGCAGTCTCCTCTGCTCTCCTGTCTATTGTTACTGTTCCCATTTCACTCAAGATTGCTGATACAGAGACACAATGAGAGGTCAGAGATGGTTGGGTGTTGATCAGTATGGTGTTGTAACACACCCACGCATGCACACATAGACACAAACACGCACGAATGCATGGGCTCACGCACTCGCACACACGCGTGTACACACACAGTGAGAATTATTGCGTAATCAATCAACAAGTCTGAAATGTCCACATTCAGCAACAACTGACTTTCACAACAATTCACGGCAAACACAAAACATCAGATGGACACTCGTCAACAACACAACGCACACACACATAAACACACACAGAGTGAGAATTGTTACATAACCAATGAACAAGTCTGAAACGTACAAACTCGACGTATGGCCAGACCAGAAAAATCACAGAGGACACAGAGAACTCTTCTCTCCTCTATTCTCTCCTCCTCTCCTCCTCTCCTCATTTCCTCACTTCATTACGTGTTCCTTTAGAAGCTTCATGGGGGAGAGATATGAAGAATGATAGAGAGCGACAGATAGAGAGAAAGAAAGAGAGAGAGAGGATCCCATCCAGAGGTGTGATACAATATGTATGCAAATGCTCTCTCCTCTCTCTCCAGCCCTCCCATACAGAGAGATAGACACACACTGTATTGCCATAGGGATGGAGTATAGCCTTTAGTACTTATGATTTATGAAAGCCCATAAGCCATGATACACTCATGATCTAGTCTATCCCAGCTACCCAACGGACACATTAGAGTAGTTTAACGGAGATTGTATTTTAATTAAGATGAATGCTTGTTTTCCAAAACATTTATGATGAATATGCTGAAGAATACTCATTAGAATTGGATTATAAGTGTTCTGGCTTATATTATTGGCATTCTTTCACCGCAAAAAATAATTATCACTCCAAGTAGAACAACCTTTCGTTTTAAACATCAAGAGGCAGCCAAAGCAGAATTAATAAAGTGCTATCTGTGTGGCTAATTGGCAGTGTTTCATAACTGAGTCCTTCATAGCAATTATCAATTAAAAACAATGAAATAAAACATTCATCATTCTCAATCATACCGCCCTGAACAGGGAACAGTGCCAGAGTCAAACTAATAGAACTGTAATCAAACCCCATAATGAACCATCACTCTCCTCCTCTCCTGTGTGTGTGTGTGTGTGTGTGTGTGTGCGTGCGTGTGTGTTTGTGTGTGTGTGTGGATGTGTTTAACTATACTTTTGGGGACCAGAAGTCCCCACAAGAATAGTAAACCAAGAACAATTTGACCAACTGGGGATGCTATTTAGGGTTAAGGTTAGAATTAGTGTTAGGGTTAGAATTAGGTTTAGGGTTCGGCGCTAGGGTTAGTTTTAGGGTTACGGTTAGGAGCTAGGATTAGGTTTAGGGTTAAGGTTAGATTCGGGGGTTAAGGTTAGGGATAGGGTTAGGTTTAGGGTTAGGGGTTAGGGAAAATATGATTTAGAATGGGACTGAATTGTGTGTCCCCACAAGGTTAGTAATACAAGACTGTGTGTGTATGTGTGCACTGTAAAAAAACACCCACAAATTACTTAAATTATTAAGTAACTGGTTCCACAGCCTTTTTTTTTTTAGTTTACACAACGTTGGCAAACATGCTGTCAATTTAAAATGATGTGTTTGCTCAACTTGTCTCAAATGTTCATTAAACTATAAATTATTATTTGGGCATATGAACCAAAAAAGGCTGTGCAAATGGTTACACACTGCTTTCAACATGCAATGTTTCAACTTACATATTTGACACAAATGCTTACATTGTGCATGTTTATTTATACAGTAATTATTATTCAACATGTCCTCACCTGGGATTTGAACACAGCTTCCTGGTTTATTTAAGCAAAAAAAAAAAAATATATGTATTGTTGTCTAATGTTGGTGGGGCATATTACTCTGTTTTAATGTTACTCTGTAATCACTATGATAAATAAAATAGTTTATGTTGAGTTTACTTTTATTTTTTTACCCTCGATTTTTAACTTGTCTCATCGCTGCAACTCCCCAACGGGCTCGGAAGGCGAAGGTCGAGTCATGCGTCCTCCGCGCTTCTTAACACCCGCTTAACCAATGTGTCGGAGGAAACACTGTTCACCTGACAACCGAGATCAGCCTGCAGGCGCCTGGCCCTCCACAAGGAGTCACTAGAGCACGATGAGCCAAGTAAAGCCCCCCGGCCAAACCCTCCCCTAACCCAAACAGCGCTGGGCCAATTGTGCGCCACCCTATGGTACTCCCGATCGGTTGTGATACAGCCTGGGAACAAACCAGGGTCTGTAGTGACACTTCTAGCACTGCGATGCAGTGCCTTAGACCACTGTGCCACTTGGGAGCCCCTATTGAGTGTACATTTAACAGAGCTGCAAAAAATATTTTTGTGCAAAGTGTAGCAACAGGTGAAATCAGTTATTGACAGACATTGTGGAGTAGCAACAATATTGGAATGCTGTGAACCAAGAGCTTGTGAATTCAAATCCCAGGTGGATAATGAATTACTGTATAAATGAACTAGCACAATGTATATCAACGTGTTTCAAATATGCAAGTTGAAAACATTGTAAGTTTAAAACTCTGTGTGTGTGTAACTACATTGAACAAAAATATAAACGCAACATGTAAGATGTTGATCCCATGTTTCATGAGCTGAAATAAAATATCACATAAATGTTATATATGCTTATATTTCTCAAATTGTGTGCACAAATTTGTTTACATCCCTGTTAGTGAGCATTTCTCCTTTGCCAAGATAATCCATCCACTTGACAGGTGGGGCATATCAAGAAGCTGATTAAACAGCATGATCATTACACAGGTGCACCTTGTGCTGGGGATAATAAAAGGCCACTAAAATGTGCCACAGATGTCTCAAGGGAGCGTGCAATTGGCATGCTGACTGCAGGAATGTCTAGCAGAGCTGTTTGCCAGATAATTGAATGTTAATTTCTTTACCATAAGCCACCTCCAATTACGTTTTAGAGAATTTGGCAGTACGTCCAAACGGCCTCACAACCGCAGACCACGTGTATGGTGTCGTGTGGGCGAGCAGTTTCCTGATGTCAATGTTGTTAACAGAGTGCCCCATGGTGGCGGTGGGGTTATGGTATGGGCAGGCATAAGCTACGGACAACAAACACAATTGCATTTTATCAATGGCAATTTGAATGCCGTGAAGAGATCCTGAGGCCCATTGTTGTGCTATTCATCCACCGCCATCACCTCATGTTTCAGCATGATAATGCACGGCCCCATGTCAAAAGGGTCTGTACACAATTCCTGAAAGCTGAACGTTTCCCAGTTCTTCCATGGCCTGCATACACACCAGACATGTCACCCTTTGATCATGTTTGGGATGCTCTGGATTGACGTGTACAACAGCGTGTTCCAGTTCCCGCTAATATCCAGTAACTTCGCACAGCCATTGAAGAGGAGTGGGACGTTCCACAGCCCACAATCAACAGCCTGATCAACTCTATGCGAAGGAGACGTGTCGTGCTACATGAAGCTAATGGTGGCCACATCAGATACTGACTGGTTTTCTGATCCACGCCCCAACCTTTTCTTTTCAGGTATCTGTGACCAACAGATGCATACACTACATTACCTAAATTATGTGGACACCTGCTCGTCGAACATCTGCATACATCTGTGTGCACGTGCTTGTGTGTGTGCATGCCTGCTAAAGTGCATGTGTGGGTGGGTGAATGTCAGCCAGCCGGCGAAGAGAAAACTACCAGACTGGGCTGAACTACCAAGAGGCTCAAGTTCTTTAGCCTGTACAAAGAAAACCAAAAAGAACAAAGGACTTTTTTCATAACTGACCAGTGACCAACACATTTTATTCTTACTGACCAAATATGAGTTTTTCTTATTTTCTTTACTACAAAATGGCAAATAAGGTGTTGTTGCCCAACTTAACAATGTGACATAGCAGAATAATTAATGTAAAAAAAAATATATATATATATATATGTATTCTAAAACTTTTTGTAATAAAGGTACAACTGAATGTACAGTAGTTTAGAGGAAATCATTGGGAAGTGTGATTACTCCATGACTCCAAATCTAATTTCATAATGAGTTGTATCTTCTTATATTAGTACCCGCAAGTGATAGATAATAAGTATCTAATGTAACTGTGCCAAGTTGACAAGAAGAAAATTATTAGTATTTCGTAAAACACACAACTCATTAACATGAGTGTCATTGGTTAGATAACTCTTAATCTAGGACCTCTTTTATCACACTGAGAGATCCTTCGGTTTGTCGCTGAGCTAAGGTATTTGTGTCATTCGTTCAAATCACGTACAAACCTTCAATAATTACATTTAAGGTTAAGAGATTAGTAAATACAGGGTTTTTACATCCATGTGGACGTTTAATCCTGGTTCAGATTAGTTTGTCTGCAGACTACTTTCTATAGAGACTAACTGGGAAGATTTGTGGGATTATTTGTCACAGATCGTTTTTTATCCTGGTGGGAAGAGAACTGTAGCAGTTGTAAGACTATCAAATGCTGATTTCCTGTTCTCGGGGCAGAGGCTCTTTTTAAAGTTTGAGACCTGACCATTTAAAAACTCTCGAGGCTCAGAGGAGATCTGATAATTTACCATTTCCAGATTATAGTGGTTCTCTTTTGATTTACATTTTGACTGGATAAAAGATAATTACAGTTCATAGTGATTCTTGCAGTAAGCCACGACTGCGTGTGTATCCCTGCCCTGTCCAGTACTACTGCAGTCATTATGACCTCTAATTTGCTCAACTATGCAATGTCTAGCTATGCTAAACTAAACAAAGTCCTCTCAATCAAGCTGTAACAGAATTGATTATGTACTGTACACATGGTTTATTATTAATGTCAACCGTCCACCGTATTTGAGCATGTTTGTTTGTAGTAAATTATGCATTTGATGAGGGTAACAAAAATAAAATCCAGCCTCTTCTTGGAAACACAATATAGGAAAAAAGGAATCCACTTCACTTGTGGCCACGGTGCTATCCCAGAACTCATGCTGACCAAAATAGACTTACATTTACATTTACGTCATTTAGCAGACGCTCTTATCCAGAGCGACTTACAGGAGCAATTAGGGTTAAGTGCCTTGCTTAAGGGCACATCGACAGATTTTTCACCTAGTCGGCTTGGGGATTAGAACAAGCGACCTTTCGGTTACTGGCACAACGCTCTTACCCACTAAGCTACCTGCCGCCCCACTTGACTGAATCTAAGATGCATCCTTGTACCCACACTATAGATTTCCATTGGGTGCTGTTGCTAAAGTGAACCCCCTTTTGAGGTCATTCTAGACAGCCTGCCCTCTTTGGATCAGAGTGCGGCGTCAGCAATTCCTTTACATTAGTCATACAGTGGCTAGTCTGAGGCCGAAGCGCTGATGCTGTCAAGTAACAGAAAAGTGCAGATCAGGCCTCTCCCCCGACACCCTACGCATTTGTAATAAACCTTATCAATAAAACCTTAAGAGGAAAAGCCAGTCAATATAGTGTTTTATAGAGACAGGGAAACTTTTTAAAGCTTGATCAAAGACCCGGGCTACATTTATAGTACAGAAAAACACAGCATTAAATTACTGATCGGATGTTCTTAGCGTCAGGGGTGCGCCGAGCACAAATAAAATGAGATTTAATGCCTTGTCTTTATAGTGCTCCCTAAATGGCACCCTATTCTCTCTGTAGCTAAATGGACCCTGGTCAAAAGTAGTGCACTATAAAGGGAATAGGGTGCCATTTGGGACACACCCTCTGCCTCGTCTGCTGTTCTTATTGATGACTCCCGTTGTGTTTCAAGTTGGGCTGGATGGCTGACCAGTGCAGCCACACGCTCCTTGACATGGTATGTGCTGCTGGGTGTGCAGCAGGTGACCTGTGAAATTTATTTGCAGGGCCTTTGCTTGGAAATTGCTCTAAATTGCCGGTGGCGCTCGGATAAGTCACGTGTACTCTAATATAATCAATACATTTTCGCAGCATGAAGAGTTTCCCCTCTGCACCGAGATATTTGTGGAATTTTATTTGTCACATGCGCCGAATACAACAGGTGTAGACCTTAGAGTGAAATGCTTACTTACAAGCCCTTAACCATCAATGCAGTTTTAAGAAAAATAAGTGTTAAGTAAAAAATAGATAAGTGGGGGGTGGGGACAATGCAAATAGTCTGGGTAGCCATTTGATTAGCTGTTCAGGAGTCTTATGGCTTTGGGGCAGAAGCTGTTAAGAAGCCTTTTGGACCTAGACTTGGCGCTCCGGTACCGCTTGCCATGCAGTAGCAGAGAGAACAGTCTATGACTAGGGTGACTGGAGTCTTTGACAATTTTTAGGGCCTTCCTCTGACACCGCCTGGTATAGAGGTACTGGATGGCAGGAAGCTTGGCCCCAGTGATGTACTGGGCCGTACGCACTACCCTCTGTAGTGCCTTGCGGTCGGAGGCCGAACAGTTGCCATACCAGTCAGGATGCTCTCGATGGTGCAGCTGTAGAACCTTTTGAGGATCTGAGGAATAGGCTTTGTCGTGCCCTCTTCACAACTGTCTTGGTGTTCTTGGACCATGTTAGTTTGTTGGTGATGTGGACACCAAGGAACTTGAAGCTCTCAACCTACTCCACTACAGCCCTGTCGATGAGAATGGGGGCGTGCTCGGTCCTCTTTTTCCTGTCGTCCACAATCATCTCCTTTGTGTTGATCACGTTGAGGGAGAGGTTGTTATCCTGGCACGTCACAGCCAGGTCTCTGACCTCCCTTTAGGCTGTCTCATCGTTGTCGGTGATCAGGCCTATCCTAGTATTTTCCTAGTCAGTGTGTTCGATGGTATAATCCTTGTCTTGCTGTCTACAGCATGGGAGTAGAAATACCCTTTCATGATATTCATATTCAGGACATACTGATTGTTTCATAACAAAGTGTAGAGTTTAGGTCTTCGAGATTGAACTCATTGATGTTATTAATATGTTTCCAGTCTTTGAGATTGAACTCATTGATGTTCCGAGTGGCGCAGGGGTCTAAGGCACTGCATCGCAGTGCTAGCTGTGCCACTAGATATTCTGGTTTGAATCCAGGCTCTGTCGTAGCCGGCCGCGACCGGGAGACCCATGGGGCGGTGCATAATTGGCCCAGCGTCGTCCAGGGTAGGGGAGGGAATGGCCGGCAGGGATGTAGCTCAGTTGGTAGAGTATGGCATTTGCAACGCCAGGGTTGTGGGTTTGATTCCCACGGGGGGCCAGTATGAAAAAATAAATACAAAAAATAATGTATGCACTCACTAACTGTAAGTCGCTCTGGATAAGAGCGTCTGCTAAATGACTAAAATGTAAAATGTTTACAGTACATAGCTGGATTTCTTCACCCTTCTATGAGTTCAAAACCCCTACTTCTGCTTCCAAACTATTCATTCCAAACCCCAACCATCCCTTCCCCATCCACTGATATATCACACTCTTTCCCTTCTTTGAGCCCACCCCTCTCTTTATTCATGTTTTGTTTAGCCTGATGTTTTGTTTTGACTCTTGTATTGTTGTTTTTATTTGTATCATTGTAAAGCATCTTCGGGTCCTTGAAAAGGGATATATAAGTCCCATGTATTATTATTATTCCTCCTATAATCTATTCCTGGCTCACCCCGACATTCTGACCCTCTTCCCTGAAAGAGAGAGAGCAGAGCTGGGGATTCCGTTGGGAACGCTGATAGTTCCAGGTTCCATTGGGGAGCTGCATGGTTAATCAATGAGCCGTCTTCCGTTCCAGGGTAATAGTATGTAACAGTATACTCTAGCAGGGAGCAGAGCACAGCTAATATCTCCTCCCCTGTCTCTCTGTCCTCATGAACCACACCACTGTATTATCATCAACAGGCCAGATGTTCACAGAACACTAGAATATTCTAGTGTAGAAGACAGCACCTGAAGACTGGATTCACACACAGCAAGTTCACTCCAAAGCATCAAGCAGTTCACACTTTCTGCCAACGTTGCCTCTAGGAATGTAATTATTCATACAATGCACAGTATAAAAACCACAGTAAACATACAAGCTTAATAGTTAACTTACTGTATGTAAATTAAACAATCAACTCCTTAATGCCGTGAAATTAACACATTTTAAAAAATTGGCAGTATCAGCAGCTGTTGGGGATGCATGGTAACTGTAGAAAAACGGTGTATTGGATTCAGAGGAAGAGAGAGCAGGGGAGGAGATGGAGGGGAAGAGAGGATAGGAATAAAAGGGAAATGGGGGCTTTTCCTAGGCCAAATTCAATAAGAGACTTATTAAAGGGAAATATTCCCCACCTTTTCCAATTTGGCTCTGACTCTAAACACTGTTTCATTCTCCTTCGTCCACCGCACACCTAATACCCACTAATCCTTAGTAACAGAGTGAGAGAGAGAGAGAGATAGAGAGAGAGAGAGAGAGAGAGAGAGAGAGAGAGAGAGAGAGAGAGAGAGAGAGAGAGAGAGAGAGAGAGAGAGAGATAGAGAGAGAGAGAGAGATAGAGAGAGAGGGAAGACAAGAGAGAGGAAGATAGAAGGGGGAATGGAGGGAGAGAGGGAGATGGCTAGCTACAGAACTACATCAATCCCAAAAGTAAGATGTCAAAGGTCGGGTCAGACCATGATTCAGATTTTTTTAGAACATTGAGATTTACAGTAAATCATTAAGAGCTTCCAGTTACAGTTTTTCTCGAATGCTAAGACACATTTCTTGAAACCTTCACCCATTTTCTCAAAACTTTAAACACAAAACCAAATCTTCAAACTACATTCACAAAACCCCTGACTCTTCTGGCAAAATCAAACAATCGCCTCAAAACCATTTAATATGTCCTCAAAATCAAACAATGCTTTCAGATCATACACACAGCCAGTCAATATATAAACACTACAGAGCGTTCATTAGACACAGCGTCCAGGGCATGTAGTTACATCTTTTTTTATTTATTGTATATAGTAAACAAATTTTGCAATTAAAACAAAAAGTATAGTAATCACAACTTAGTACAGTGAATATATTGTATACTGTAAGTACTGCAAGTAATACAGTATTGAATGTATGTATATTCAGCACAGTAGTCCAACTGCAAAAGCCCAAAGAACAAAGAAAACTCTAAATGAAAAGCAAATTACAGTACACTCATAAATGTTGTGCAACTGCGAAATCAAAGTCAATGAGAGATTCATTCTGCCTCAGCATAACGTCTTTGTGCTGGTTCCGGCCAGAGGACTTCGTCCACATCACAGGCAACGTTGTCACTTGCCAGGCAACGGGGGAAAAACCCTCTGGTGTGCCGGATCCAGCCTTGACAACACTCCACACCTACAGTGAGGGAAAAAAGTATTTGATCCCTTGCTGATTTTGTACGTTTGCCCACTGACAAAGAAATGATCAGTCTATAATTTTAATGGTAGGTTTATTTGAACAGTGAGAGACAGAATAACAACAAAAACATCTAGAAAAACGCATGTAAAAAATGTTATAAATTGATTTGCATTTTAATGAGGGAAATAAGTATTTGAACCCCTCTCAATCAGAAAGATTTCTGGCTCCCAGGTGTCATTTATACAGGAAACGAATTGAGATTAGGAGCACACTCTTAAAGGGAGTGCTCATAATCTCAGCTTGTTACCTGTATAAAAGACACCTGTCTACAGAAGCAATCAATCAATCAGATTCCAAACTCTCCATCATGGCAAAGACCAAAGAGCTCTCCAAGGATGTCATACACTAAAAAAAAAAAAAAAAAAAAAATTGTATGCACGCATGACTGTAAGTCGCTTTGGATAAAAGCGTCTGCTAAATGGCATATTATTATTATTATTACAAGATTGTAGACCTACACAAGGCTGGAATGGGCTACAAGACCATCGCCAAGCAGCTTGGTGAGAAGGTGACAACAGTTGGTGCGATTATTTGCAAATGGAAGAAACACAAAATAACTGTCAATCTCCCTAGGCCTGGGGCTCCATGCAAGATCTCACCTCGTGGAGTTTCAATGATCATGAGAACGGTGAGGAATCAGCCCAGAACTACACGGGAGGATCTTGTCAATGATCTCAAGGCAGCTGGGACCATAGTCACCAAGAAAACAATTGGTAACACACTACGCCGTGAAGGACTGAAATCCTGCAGCGCCCGCAAGGTCCCCCTGCTCAAGAAAGCACATATACAGGGCCGTCTGAAGTTTGCCAATGAACATCTGAATGATTCAGAGGAGAACTAGGTGAAAGTGTTGTGGTCAGATGAGACCAAAATGGAGCTATTTGGCATCAACTCAATTCGCCGTGTTTGGAGGAGGAGGAATGCTGCCTATGACCCCAAGAACACCATCCCCACCGTCAAACATGGAGGTGGAAACATTATGCTTTGGGGGTGTTTTTCTGCTAAGGGGACAGGACAACTTCACCACATCAAAGGGATGATGGACGGGGCCATGTACCGTCAAATCTTGGGTGAGAACCACCTTCCCTCAGCCAGGGCATTGAAAATGGGTCGTGGATGGGTATTCCAGCATGACAATCACCCAAAACACACGGCCAAGGCAACAAAGGAGTGGCTCAAGAAGAAGCACATTAAGGTCCTGGAGTGGCCTAGCCAGTCTCCAGACCTTAATCCCATAGAAAATCTGTGGAGGGAGCTGAAGGTTCGAGTTGCCAAACGTCAGCCTCGAAACCTTAATGACTTGGAGAAGATCTGCAAAGAGGAGTGGAACAAAATCCCTCCTGAGATGTGTGCAAACCTGGTGGCCAACTACAAGAAACGTCTGACCTCTGTGATTGCCAACAAGGGTTTTGCCACCAAGTACTATGTCATGTTTTGCAGAGGGGTCAAATACTTATTTCCCTCATTAAAATGCAAATCAATTTATAATGTGTTTTTCTGGATTTTTTTGTTGTTATTCTGTCTCTCACTGTTCAAATAAACCTACCATTAAAATGATAGACTGATCATGTCTTTGTCAGTGGGCAAACGTACAAAATCAGCAGGGGATCAAATACTTTTTTCCCTCACTGTATGTCATCACAGGCCAATTCCATTGCCTGTAAGATATTTTCCCTTATATATGGGATTCGGTCATAGATCTTCCACCACCACGCAGAGAAAAACTATTCTATTGGGTTGAGGAAAGGGCTGTATGGTGAAAGGCAAACATTTATGAATCAATCGCTGGTTGATGTTGAACCACTCGCGTATCCGGACACCACAGTGAAAGCTAACATTGTCCCAAACCACGACATAGACAGGATGCACTGCCCGCTGATGATCCTGCTGCTCACGCTCAAATAAAACATCCCGAAGACCACCCAGAAATGTAAGTAGATGTTCAGTGTTCTATGGCCCCATGGTTGCATGACAGTGGAGAACCCCACGATTACTTATGGCTGCACAAAGGGTGACATTGCCACCACGCTGGCCAGGGACTTCCACAATGTCACATTGGCCAATTATGTTCCTGCCTCTCCTTCTCCTCTTCGCCAGATTGAACCCTGCTTCATCTACAAAAATGTATTCATAGGGCCTTTCCATGGAATCCAATTCAAACACTCTCTATATATAAAAATAGATAAATAAGTAGTTTAGTAAGTGATACAGAAAGACAGACTTCTGCAATAGAGCATTTGTATGCACTCCTGATTTAAATACACTACAATATAGTGCAGTTTACAGTAACAGTAAGTTTTGCAAAAAGAGTGATTGATTCGACAAATGGGTTTAGGCCACTGAGCATTTGGTTCAGAGAATGGGGTTTAGTGTTTTAGCAATTCAGAAAAACTGTAAGAGGGGTGCGTCCTCAGCTCCCCCTCAACCTCCCACCCCACACCCCCCATCCCAAATACGCACAGGAATGAACGCACACATGCATACAGTGGGGGAAAAAAGTATTTAGTCAGCCACCAATTGTGCAAGTTCTCCCACTTAAAAAGATGAGAGAGGCCTGTAATTTTCATCATAGGTACACATCAACTATGACAGACAAAATGAGATTTTTTTTCCCAGAAAATCACATTGTAGGATGTTTTATGAATTTATTTGCAAATTATGGTGGAAAATAAGTATTTGGTCAATAACAAAAGTTTCTCAATCTTTGTTATATACCCTTTGTTGGCAATGACACAGGTCAAACGTTTTCTGTAAGTTTTCACAAGGTTTCCACACACTGTTGCTGGTATTTTGGCCCATTCCTCCATGCAGATCTCCTCTAGAGCAGTGATGTTTTGGGGCTGTCGCTGGGCAACACAGACTTTCAACTCCCTCCAAAGATTTTCTATGGGGTTGAGATCTGGAGACTGGCTAGGCCACTCCAGGACCTTGAAATGCTTCTTACGAAGCCACTCCTTCGTTGCCCGGGCGGTGTGTTTGGGATCATTGTCATGCTGAAAGACCCAGCCACGTTTCATCTTCAATGCCCTTGCTGATGGAAGGAGGTTTTCACTCAAAATCTCACGATACATGGCCCCATTCATTCTTTCCTTTACACGGATCAGTCGTCCTGGTCCCTTTGCAGAAAAACAGCCCCAAAGCATGATGTTTCCACCCCCATGCTTCACAGTAGGTATGGTGTTCTTTGGATGCAACTCAGCATTCTTTGTCCTCCAAACACGACGAGTTGAGTTTTTACCAAAAAGTTATATTTGGTTTCATCTGACCATATGACATTCTCCCAATCCTCTTCTGGATCATCCAAATGCACTCTAGCAAACTTCAGACGGGCCTGGACATGTACTGGCTTAAGCAGGGGGACACGTCTGGCACTGCAGGATTTGAGTCCCTGGCGGCGTAGTGTGTTACTGATGGTAGGCTTTGTTACTTTGGTCCCAGCTCTCTACAGGTCATTCACTAGGTCCCCCCGTGTGGTTCTGGGATTTTTGCTCACTGTTTTTGTGATAATTTTGACCCCACGGGGTGAGATCTTGCGTGGAGCCCCAGATCGAGGGAGATTATCAGTGGTCTTGTATGTCTTCCATTTCCTAATAATTGCTCCCACAGTTGATTTCTTCAAACCAAGCTGCTTACCTATTGCAGATTCAGTCTTCCCAGCCTGGTGCAGGTCTACAATTTTGCTTCTGGTGTCCTTTGACAGCTCTTTGGTCTTGGCCATAGTGGAGTTTGGAGTGTGACTGTTTGAGGTTGTGGACAGGTGTCTTTTATACTGATAACAAGTTCAAACAGGTGCCATTAATACAGGTAACAAGTGGAGGACAGAGGAGCCTCTTAAAGAAGAAGTTACAGGTCTGTGAGAGCCAAATATCTTGCTTGTTTGTAGGTGACCAAATACTTATTTTCCACCATAGTTTGCAAATAAATTAATTAAAAATCCTACAATGTGATTTTCTGGATTTTTTTCCCTCATTTTGTCTGTCATAGTTGACGTGTACCTATGATGAAAATTACAGGCCTCTCTCATCTTTTTAAGTGGGAGAACTTGCACAATTGGTGGCTGACTAAATACTTTTTTCCCCACTGTACACCGCCATATATGTAGTTAGTGTAGTTCAGCCACTGTGGAGGAGAAGACATGGACCAGGAGTTGGCAATCCCCTGCAGAGTTCATTAGAAGAGTTCACACAGTCAATGTTAGTATACTGTTAAACCTCACACACACACATCAACACATAAAAACAACCGGAAGCTTCCATGCACATCCTGTCGAATGCGATGTAATGAGATATCTTTCCTGTTTCCCATTCCGATCTCTCCATCCTCCATAGAGCTGTAATGATAGAGCCAGGGAGGAGAGGAACTGTTAACGGAGAGGAGGGATGAAATCAGATTCCTTCTCTCTCTCTCTCTCTCTCCCTCTCTCTCTCTCTCTCTCTCTCTCTCTCTCTCTCTCTCTCTCTCTCTCTCTCTCTCTCTCTCTCTCTCTCTCTCTCTCTCTCTCTATCCTATTGTAATGGAGTAGGTCTCACTACACTGCCTGTAGAAATTGCATCTCAGTCCCTCTGTCCCACTACTGTACACACACACACACAAATAAAATCAATGTTTATTGGTCGCGTAAACAGTTTAGCAGATGTTATAGCAGTGGAGCGAAATGCTTGTGTTACTAGCTCCTAACAGTGCAGTAAAATGTCAAACAAGTACACAAATAATAACAAATCAAAAACTAGAAACAAGAAATCAAGAATGTCCGAACGAATCCAATTAACAACCCAAATAACACTGTATCAGTAATCGAAATGCAATCTATGCGTATATACACCAAAAAGATATAGTAAGAATGATACTGTATGGACAGCAGTAGATATATTACAGTGAGCTATGTCAAGACCCCAGTATATAAATACGCGTGTGTAAACAGTGTAACAAAAATGCAATGTACAGTATATGAATACACAGCGTGAAAAACTGTATAAAAGAAACGGTAAGTGTCCAGTGTTTAATGTCTCTATATACAGTGGGTATAGAAAGTCACCGCCCCTTTTCAAAATGTTCACCTTTTGATGCCTTACAGCCTGAAATGAAAACACATAAAATCAGACTTTTTCCGGCTTTATTTACACACAGTAACCCACAATATCCAAGTGAAAAAAATATTTACAAAACTCAGAAAATTTATTATAATTAAAACAGTCTTCAAACGCGCCCCCAACATCAGTCAATGATCTATTATTAAGTCGGCCTCCCGAGTGGCGCAGTGGTCTACGGCACTGCATCACAGTGCTAGCTGTGTCACTAGAGACCCTGGTTCAAGTCCAGGCTCTGTCGCAACTGGGAGACCCATGGGGCGGCGCACAATTGGCACAGCGTCGTCCAGGTTAAGGGAGGGTTTGGCCGGCAGGGATGTTCTTGTCCCATCGCGCACTAGCGACTCCTGTGGTGGGCCGGGCGCAGTGCACACTGACACGGTCGCCAGGTGTATGGTGTTTCCTCTGACATATTGGTGCTTCCGGGTTAAGCGGGCATTGTGTCAAGAAGCAGTGCGGTTGGGTTGTGTTTCTCGACCTTCGCCTCTCCCGTGTCTGTACGGGAGTTGCAGCGATGGGACAAGACTGTAACTACCAATTGGATACCAGAAAAAGGGCAAAAATATATATATATATATATCATTGAGAAGATGATTCTTTTCTGGAACCACTACCCATCTCATTGTTATTAAATAATTAAATAATTAGATAAAAAAATGTTTTTTGCACCCACCATGCGTCATGTCCGCAATGGTCATGTGAGGTGAAATTTGTATATTTTGTGACGTGAGCACTCAGTTTGTTTGACCTGACGTTGTCAATAAAGCGGTGAATTGGGAGCTTTAACAGTGTGCGGGCCTTCTTGTTCTATACAATGTGATCATAGGCAGAGTGTGTCATATTATAATTCTCTGGTGCGAAAGAGAAAGATGGAGGAAGAAAATGCAGATGAAGAGAGAGAAAGAGAGACAGAAAGAGAGAGAGAGAGAGAGAGAGAGAGAGGACAGAGTGATAGGATGAGAGTGGACATCTGCACCAACACAGAATGACATGCATAAGTAATCAACCACGAACACACGCACACGTGCACACACACACACAGACACACAAACAAACCCCCCACTCACTCTGGTCAGGCGTGAAGTGTTTAGCGGCAGCGGAAGACCAAACTGAGCCCTATTTTAGCAAGCTGTCACGCCACTAGCCCAACACACAACACACTACTGTTATATATTAGCCCCAACACACAACATCCTATTTACTCAGTGATACAGCCACAAGGGGCTGGATCTGCAATGGATGCACCATACAGCAGGACTTAGGACCTGAGGTATCTCTCTCTTTCTCTCTGTTTCTCCATTGTAATAGGATGGGTCTCCTTCTTATAGGGTAGAGATAGAGAAATAGAGAAATAATGGCACCGGAGGAGATGCCTGCCATTTTACGGGCTCCTAAACAATTGTGCTATTGTGTGTGTTTTTTCGCGTTATTTGTAACTTATTTTGTACATAATGTTTCTGCTACCGTCTCTTATGACCGAAAAAAGCTTCTGGATATCAGGACAGTGATTACTCACCTCATACTGGACAAAGATTTTTTCTTTAACGAGTCGGACAGAAAGGATTTACTTCAGACACCCTACAAGGCCCAAATCCCCATCATACGCAGGAGAAAGAGACGGAGATATCGGGGACGTAGGTCAGGGTGCCATGTAAGGATCCGACGGCAAGTGGGTAATCTGCCTCTACCATCAGTCCTATTAACCAACGTACAATCATTGGATAACAAAATAGACGAGCTACGATCACGAATATCCTACCAACGGGACATTAAAAACTATAATATCTTATGTTTCACCGAGTCGTGGCTGAACGACGACATGGATAACATACAGCTGCCGTGGTTTACGCTGCATCGGCAAAATAGAACAGTCGCCTCCGGTAAGACAATGGGTGGCGGTCTGTGTATATTTGTAAACAACAGCTGGTGCAAGATTTCTAATATTAAAGAAGTCTCGAGGTTTTACTCGCCTGAGGTAGAGTATCTCATGATAAACACTATTTACCAAGAGATTTTTCATCTATATTTTTCGTAGCTGTCTATTTACCACCACAAACCAATGCTGGCACTAAGACTGCACTCAATGAGCGGTATAAGGCCATAAGCAAACAGGAAAATGCTCAGCCAGAGGCGGCGCTCCTAGTGGCCGAGGACTTTCATGCAGGGAAACTTAAATCCGTTTAACCTAATTTCTACCAGCATGTTTAATGTGCAAATAGAGGAAAAAAAACTCTAGACCACCTTTATCCAACACACAGAGACGCGTATAAAGCTCTCCCTCGCCCTCCATTTGGCAAATCTGACCATAATTCTATCCTCCTGATTCCTGCTTACAAGCAAAAACGAAAGCAGGAAGCACCAGTGACTCGGTCAATAAAGAAGTGGTCATATGACGCAGATGCTAAGCTACAGGACTGTTTTGCTAGCACAGACTGGAATATGTTTCGGGATTCTTCCGATGGCATTGAGGAGTACACCACATCAGTCAATGGCTTCATCAATAAGTGCATTGATGACTTCGTCCCCACAGTGACCGTACGTACCCCACCCAGAAGCCATGGATTACAGGCAACATCCGCACTGAGCTAAAGGGTAGAGCTGCCGCATTCAAGGAGCAGGACTCTAACCCGGACGCTTATAAGAAATCCCGCTATGCCCTCCGACGAACCATCAAACAGGCAAAGCGTCAATACAGGACTAAGATTGAATGGTACTACACCAGCTACGACACTCGTCGGATGTGGCAGGGCTTGCAAACTATTACAGACTACAAAGGGAAGCACAGCCGCGAGCTGCCCAGTTACACAAGTCTACCAGATGAGCTAAATTACTTCTATGCTCGCTTCGAGGCAAGCAACACTGAAGCACGCACGAGAGCATCAGCTGTTCCGGACGACTGTGTGATCACGCTCTCTGTAGCCGATGTGAGTTAGACCTTTAAACATGTCAACATTCACAAGGCCGCAGGGCCAGATGGATTACCAGGATGTGTACTCAGAGCATGCGCTGACCAACTTGCAAGTGTCTTCACTGGCATTTTCAACCTGTCCCTGACTGAGTATGTAATACCAACATGTTTCAAGCAGGTCACCATAGTCCCTATGCCCAAGAACACTAAGGTAATCTGCCTAAATGACTACAGACCCGTAGCACTCACGTCTGTAGCCATGAGCTGCTTTGAAAGGCAGGTCATGGCTCACATCAACACCATTATCTCAGAAACCCTAGACTAATTTGCATACCACTCCAACAGATCCACAGATGATGCAATCAATATTGCACTCCACACTGCCCTTTCCCACCTGGACAAAAGGAACACCTACGTGAGAATGCTATTCATTGACTACAGCTCAGCGTTCAACACCATAGTTCCCTCAAAGCTCATCACTAAGCTAAGGACCCTTGAATTAAACACCTCCCTCTGCATCTGGATCCTGGACTTCCTGACGGGCCGCCCCCAGGTGGTAAGGGAAGGTAACAACACAACTGCCACGCTGATCCTCATCACGGGGGCCCTCAGGGGTGCATGCTCAGTCCCCTCCTGTACTCCCTGTTCACCCATGATTGCATGGCCAGGCACGACAACACCATCATTAAGTTTGCCGACGACACAACAGTGGTAGGCCTGATCACTGACAACGATGAGACACCCTATAGGGAGGAGGTCAGAGACCTGGCCGTGTGGTGCCAGGATAACAACCTCTCCCTCAACGTGATCAAGACAAAGGAGATGATTGTGGACTACAGGAAAAGGAAGACCGAGCACGCCCCCATTCTCATCAACGGGGCTGTAGTGGAGCAGGTTGAGAGCTTTAAGTTCCTTGGGGTCCACATCACCAACAAACTATCATGGTCCTAACACACCAAGACAGTCGTGAAGGGGGCACGACAAAGCCTATTCCCCCTCAGGTGACTGGAATGATTTGGCATGGGTCCTCAGATCATAAAAATGTTATACAGCTGCACCATTGAGAGCATTCCCCTCCCCCCACACACTCTTTTACACTGCTGCCACTCTCTGTTTATTATCTATGCATAGTCTTTTTAACTCTACTTGTACAGTGCCTTGCAAAAGTATTCACCCCCCTTGAAGTGTTCCTATTTTGTTGTATAACAACCTGTAATTTAAATGTATTTTTATTTGGACATACACAAAATAGTCCAAATTGGTGAAGTGAAATGAAAAAAATAACTTGTTTCAGAAAATTCTAAAAAAATAATATGGAAAGGTGGTGCGTGCATATGTATTCACCCCCTTCGCTATGAAGCCCCTAAATAAGATCTGGTGCAACCAATTAACTTCAGAAGTCATATAATTAGTAAAATAACGTCCACCTGTGTGCAATCTAAGTGTCACATGATCTGTCACATGATCTCAGTATATATACACCTCTTCTGAAAGGCCCCAGAGTCTGCAACACCACTAAGCAAGGGGCACCACCAGGCAAGCGGCCCCATGAAGACCAAGGAGCTCTCCAAACAGGTCAGGGACAAAGTTGTGAAGAAGTACAGATCAGGGTTGGATTATAAAATAATATCAGAAACTTTGAACATCCCACAGAGCACCATTAAATACATTATTTAAAAAAATGGAAAGAATATGGCACCACAACAAAACTGCCAAGAGAGGGCCGCCCACCAAAACTCATGGACCAGGTAAGAAGAGCATTAATCAGAGAAGCAACAAAGAGACCAAAGATAACCCTGAAGGAGCTGCAAAGCGCCACAGCGGAGATTGGAGTATCTGTCCATAGGACCACATTAAGCCGTTCACTCCACAGAGCTGGGCTTTACGGAAGAGTGGCCAGAAAAAAGCCATTGCTTAAGGAAAAGAATAAGCAAACACATTTGTTGTTCGCCAAAAGGCATGTGGGAGACTCCCCAAACATATGGAAGAAGGTACTCTGGTCAGATGAGACTAAAATTGAGCTTTTTGGCCATCAAGGAAAATGTCTGGCGCAAACCCAACACCTCTCATCACCCCGAGAACACCATCCACACAGTGAAGCATGGTGGTGGCAGCATCATGCTGTGGGGATGTTTTTCATCGGCAGGGACTGGGAAACTGGTCAGAATTGAAGGAATGATGGATGGCGCTAAATACAGGGACATTTTTGAGGGAAACCTGTTTCATTCTTCCAGAGATTTGAGACTGAGACGGAGGTTCACCTTCCAGCAGGACAATGACCCTAAGCATACTGCTAAAGCAACACTCTAGTGGTTTAAGGGGAAACATTTAAATGTCTTGGAATGGCATAGTCAAAGCCTAGACCTCAATCCAATTGAGAATCTGTGGTATGACTTAAAGATTGCTGTACACCAGCAGAACCCATCCAACTTGAAGGAGCTTGAGCAGTTTTGCCTTGAAGAATGGGCAAAAATCCCAGTGGGTAGATGTGCCAAGCTTATAGAGACATACCCCAAGAGACTTGCAGCTGTAAAGGTGGCTCTACAAAGTATTGACTTTTGGGGGGTGAATAGTTATGCTTTTCAGTTTTTATGTCTTATTTCTTGTTTGTTTCACAATAAAACATATTTTGCATCTTCAAAGTGGTAGGCATGTTGTGTAAATCAAATGATACAAACCCTCAAAAAATCAATTTTTATTCCAGGTTGTAAGGCATCAAAATAGGAAAAATGCCAAGGGAGGTGAATACTTTCGCAAGCCGCTGTACATATTACCTCTATTACCTCGACTAACCGGTGCCCCTGCACATTGACTCTGTACCGGTACCCACTCTATATAGCCTCTCTACTGTTATTTTACTGCTGCTCTTTAATTATTTGTTTTTATTTTTATTTTTTACTTATCTATATTTTACTTAACACTTATATTTCTTAAAACTGCATTGTTGGTTAAGGGCTTGTAAGTAAGCATTTCACTGTAAGGTCTACTCCTGTTGTATTCGGCTCATGTGACCAATACAATTTGATTTGATTTGATTTGAGAGGGAAGGAGAAAGAATGAAATATGGAAAGAACTGACAAACAGTAGAGAGAGAGTGAGAAGGTGGTGTTGTCTGTCTCGTACAGTGTAACACAGATGACTCAGCAGATTTAGTCTAGTGAAACTGAGAGTCTCCTTTCTTTTTCCGTCATAGTGTATTGTTGCAAGGGAAAAGTATCAGTATATGGTCCACTCTCTTACTGCACTGATAGAGATGATTTCTAAGAACTAATAATTATCCCCAACCCATTGATTAGTCTACTTGTGTGTCTGCCAGATTTGCCCAATGCTTGTGGCACTGCATAACTGTTGATTACTGTAAACCTGTGGTGTGTGTGTGTGTGTGTGCGTGTGTGTGTTGTATAGCGTACTCACACTGCGCTGCACACACACACCTGGACTTCCCTGATGAATTACACTGAGCTACGTTCAGACAGGGAGAGAGAAAGAGAGAGAGAGTGGGAGAGAAAATGTATGTGCGCGTGCTTGTGCGTTTGTGTGTGTAAAACAAATTGGAGAACAACGCTGGCATTTTGTCACTCCCTAAGTGGGGTGCTCAGTGACCCTGAAACCGCATTACACTACACTGATTACCTCCTACACGCCTCTCCCTCTCTCCTCCTCTCACTCTCCCTCTTCCCTTCCTCTCTCTTCTTTTTTCCATAACTGAGCCCAGTATTACTTATAGAGAAGTAAAGTAGAGCGCTTCTCTCTCCAGTCTCAGCAGATACCTACTTTACCACTCAGAACCTCACCTGCCCACTGCTATCACCTGTACTGGCTCCTCTCCTATACTCTTAGAAGAAAAGGTTCCCAAGGGTTCTTCTTCACTGAACCAAAATTGGTTGAGTTCTATATAGAACCTTTAGGGGTGCCATATATGAAGCAAGCATAGAACCATTTTCGGTTTTATCCAGAACCTTTTTTTCTAAGAGTGTAGGAGAGGGGGCACTCCTGCCCCCCTGCCTACCCCTACCCGGCAGGAGTAGTCCCCCCCCGGTCCACTGTCTGCGTGTGTCAAATGGAAATCATTTTATTAGCACAGCTCTAATGTGTTCCCAAGATTCCGTCTGACACTTCCTGCTTGGGTTTTAATTGTCTGACTCATAAATATTTCATTTATTTAAATACAGCGCATCACTTTTCCCTTCACGTATTCAAATACACAGACATCACCTTTCTCAAGCTCTCTCTTTCTCTCTCTCTCTCTCTCTCTCACCCATACAGAGGGAGATCGTGTAGACGTGTCCTGTCCATTTGCGAGGGAACATCATGATGTTCTCACACACATGCACACGCATGCGCCCATGCACGCACAGACACATACACACAAACATACACCTGGATGCTCTGGGGCTGCCTCCAGGACAGAGGGATATAGCGAGGGGGGAGAGGGAGGAGAGGCGAGAGGGGGAGGAATGGAGGTAGAAGGGAAGAGAGGGAGGAGGAGGAGGAGGAGGAGAGAGGAGTAAGAGAAGGTACCGTGTTGTGTAAAATCTATCTATAACATCTCCCCACTGTGATGCTAACAGAAAATACTACAAAAACAGTATCTAACAATCAACAGTATATACTATGTCTAAGACCTAGTGATATGTGTATCTATGTGTTAGATATTTGATACACCTTTTTGTACCTAATTATTATGATCAACAGAGAAAGTTTTATTGACACACGTCAGGCTGAAATGTGAGAGGAAGTTTACAGTAGTTCCCACACTCCAGAAACACACTCGTACGCACGCACCTACGCACACACAAACACACACAGAGACACACACAGCACCTGTGAGCAATGTTAAAATCCAGTAAACCCAGTAGTAAACCCACTAGTCAGACATCTTTACTGTCCACCAGCTGGGGCACCTGGGTAATAGTAGGGTGTAGGCTTTTATAGTGTGTGTGTGTGTGTGTGTGTGTGTGTGTGTGTGTGTGTGTGTGTGTGTGTGTGTGTGTGTGTGTGTGTGCGCGCACGCGGTTAACATCCATAGATTTAAAGGTCTAACACCTGCACTCAGGTAATAACACTGTCAGCACTATAACAGGAATGTGAGGAAGTGGAGTGTCCACAGCTCAATACAACACACACAGACACACAAACACACACACACACACACACACTCAGAGCGGAATTGAGCGCTGGAGATAAGAGTCATACTTATTGTAATAGCCCTATCATTATATCAACTAGTTCATTCTCCAACTGACAGCGGGCTCAAGTTGCAATTCTGCCGTCCCTTTCTGCTCTATAATCAAATATTTTAGATATCATGTATTCACATGAAACGGACCATAAAGGTGGAATGCTGTTTTGCATAATACTATATAGTAGTGCTGAGTGATAAACAAAATGTTGTTTTTCAAACAACTAATTGACCGACTTCGGTTCAATTATTTGAATTCCATTTTGTACATTTCTCTCTGTGAGCTCGATGCTCAGTTTCTGTACAGACATATCAGATCAAGCCCGAACTCTGCGATGTAGTAGGGAGTTGTAGTTTCCAACAGGCCAATATTCTACATAGTTTAGTGCAGAAAATTAGGTAATTAACTGCAATGAACATAATCCATGTGTGGCGCAAACATGGAGACCTCATTGATAGAGATGGAGAGAATAGAAAACGTGCAAGAGGGATAAAAGGAAGTTGCTTTCCGAGGTGTCTCTACCAGAAAATACACGATCTAAGTGATTGATAGTTGGTATTCAGCAGTCATAAAAGTATCTACTAAAATTGTAATTTTGTCAGACAGCAGCTCTATAGAGATGAGATGAAATGATAAAGTCATCAAATATTTTACTTTATTTTATTTGTACTCCTGAGTGGCGCAGTGGTAACTGTGCCACTAGAGATCCTGGTTCGAATCCAGGCTCTGTCGCAGCCGGCTGCGACCGGGAGACTCATGGGCGGCGCACAATTGGTCCAGGGTAGGGGAGGGAATGGCCGGCAGGGATGTAGCTCAGTTGATAGAGCATTGCGTTTGCAACGCCAGGGTTGTGGGTTCGTTTCCCACGGGGGGCCAGTATAAAAAAAATATATATATATATATATATATATATATGTATTCACTAACTGTAAGTCGCTCTGGATAAGAGCGTCTGCTAAATGACAAAAATGTATAGTAAAGTAATGGTTAGTAATGGGCAGTCACAACCATCATGGGAATTGTATGAATTTTTCATTCTGTGTTGTTACAGCATTCAACCCACATAATGCATAGTGCATTTAATGTCTAAAAATATAATCGAAACCGAAATCAAAAACCGTAATTCTTTTTTTATCATCGAAATGAAACCGACCAGAAAGATCACTAATCGCTCAGCACTACTGTCTATTTGACAGTAAATTCTAACCTATCATATTACCCTGAATTCTATTCTATCATCTATATGCAACTTAATTGAGTTACACAATACATTTTTAGATACTTTAGGATGGTTTGGACATGAAGCGCGAAAATGCTTGACTTGCATTGGATTTGTGCCACAAATGCTAAAACGTTAGCATATGAAACATTGGCCAGGTAAACAAAACCAAAGCATAGATTACTGTCATACCTTGTCAATAGACTGCTTACAGGGTAAGGAAACCAATATGCAATTTTGTAATTTGGGTGAACTATCATTTTAACCATCAAACCCAGAAGTATCTTTGATAGGCTGACGTTGGGATCGGATAGAGTACCGGACAGAGATGTGATATTATGTGATCACGGCTGGCTCAGGTTTCCGGGCATTACCCTGCAGTTGGACACAGGCGCTGATAATGTTCCTTTTGATAACGGACACACTTCCTGAGATTACACAAACACACACACTCCTGGACGCTGGCCACAGCTTCCGTTAGAAAACGCCCAAACACACACACACACACATTCTGTGCTACACACACGCCTTGTCACAAAGGAAGGGAGAACGATACACAAAGGAAATGAAAAATCAAGCCCTGTTACTTGCTCTGTGACTGGAGGCGAGGGGGTACGAGGGAGAGAGAAGGATAGACAGAGAGAGCGCCAACATCATGAGGGGCTGTGTATTGTCAAGTCACAGTAGAGTGCATTCCACTTTGCTATAGGAATCACAAAACTCCTACATCAGTAATAAAGAGGGTCCAGGCCTGTAACCACAAAGTGTCTGAGAGTAGGACTGCTGATCTAGGATCCATATAATCTCATTCATTATGATATAAAGGGGCAAAGCTGATCCTAGATCACTTGAGACGATTTACGAATACGGGCCCAGATGTGATGTGGTACTTCTAGGAGGAGTGTGGTGTATAAGTGTATTACAGTAACAGATACAGTGGATCAGATGACAGCTGAGTGTGAGTTCTGGTGCTGCTCTACAGAGGCCTGTGTGTGTGAGTCATCTCTGCTGGCTGTTGCTGTGGCCTTTCCCATCCTCTCACCTGTCATCTGAGAGCTCCTCACAGCTCTATCTACTGACATAACACACCACACACACACACACTATCATGCTACACACACACACACGGTGTAGCCCTCCTGTCATCCCCCCGCGATGAGGAACAGGAGTGTTCCCTGATTAACGAGACAGTTTGTTCTCTTCCTCCTGGCTGGGCCAATCATACGACAGGACACAAATCTGTCCCCGTGGCGACACTGAAGGCCACTGGCCACTATTTATTGGCAATCTCAGCTCTAACCATGCAGACAGAGACTGGGACACGACACACACAGAGAGATGGAGGGTGTGTGTGTGTATATATTAGTGTGTGTGTACCTACTCTGTCGGTGTGTGTGTGTGTGTGTGTGTGTGTATATACAGTGGGGAGAACAAGTATTTGATACACTGCTGATTTTGCAGGTTTTCCTACTTACAAAGCATGTAGAGGTCTGTAATTTTTATCATAGGTACACTTCAACTGTGAGAGACAGAATCTAAAACAAAAATCCAGAAAATCACATTGTATGAATTTTAAGTAATTAATTTGCATTTTATTGCATGACATAAGTATTTGATCACCTACCAACCAGTAAGAATTCCGGCTCTCACAGACCTGTTAGTTTTTCTTTAAGAAGCCCTTCTGTTCTCCACTCATTACCTGTATTAACTGCACCTGTTTGAACTCGTTACCTGTATAAAAGACACCTGTCCACACACTCAATCAAACAGACTCCAACCTCTCCACAATGGCCAAGACCAGAGAGCTGTGTAAGGACATCAGGGATAAAATTGTAGACCTGCACAAGGCTGGGATGGGCTACAGGACAATAGGCAAGCAGCTTGGTGAGAAGGCAACAACTGTTGGCGCAATTATTAGAAAATGGAAGAAGTTCAAGATGATGGTCAATCACCCTCGGTCTGGGGCTCCATGCAAGATCTCACCTCGTGGGGCATCAATGATCATGAGGAAGGTGAGGGATCAGCCCAGAACTACACGGCAGGACCTGGTCAATGACCTGAAGAGAGCTGGGACCACAGTCTCAAAAAAAACATTAGTAACACACTACGCCGTCATGGATTCAAATCCTGCAGCACATGCAAGGTCCCCCTGCTCAAGCCAGCGCATGTCCAGGCCCGTCTGAAGTTTGCCAATGACCATCTGGATGATCCAGAGGAGAAATGGGAGAAGGTCATGTGGTCTGATGAGACAAAAATAGAGCTTTTTGGTCTAAACTCCACTCGCCGTGTTTGGAGGAAGAAGAAGGATGAGTACAACCCCAAGAACACCATCCCAACCGTGAAGCATGGAGGTGGAAACATCATTCTTTGGGGATGCTTTTCTGCAAAGGGGACAGGACGACTGCACCGTATTGAGGGGAGGATGGATGGGGCCATGTATCGCGAGATTTTGGCCAACAACCTCCTTCCCTCAGTAAGAGCATTGAAGATGGGTCGTGGCTGGGTCTTCCAGCATGACAACGACCCGAAACACACAGCCAGGGCAACTAAGGAGTGGCTCCGTAAGAAGCATCTCAAGGTCCTGGAGTGGCCTAGCCAGTCTCCAGACCTGAACCCAATACAAAATCTTTGGAGGGAGCTGAAAGTCCGTATTGCCCAGCGACAGCCCCGAAAACTGAAGGATCTGGAGAAGGTCTGTATGGAGGAGTGGGCCAAAATCCCTGCTGCGGTGTGTGCATACCTGGTCAAGACCTACAGGAAACGTATGATCTCTGTAATTGCAAGCAAAGGTTTCTGTACCAAATATTAAGTTCTGCTTTTCTGATGTATCAAATACTTATGTCATGCAATAAAATGCAAATGAATTACTTAAAAATCATACAATGTGATTTTCTGGATTTTAGATTCCGTCTCTCACAGTTGAAGTGTACCTATGATAAAAATTACAGACCTCTACATGCTTTGTAAGTAGGAAAACCTGCAAAATCGTCAGTGTATCAAATATTAGTTCTCCCCACTGTATGTATGTGTGTGTGTGTGTGAGTGTGTGTGCGCACGCCTGTCTGTGTCTGTGTACCCTCTCTGTCGGTTTGTGTGTGTGTGTGTGTGTGCGTGGCTGCGTGCATGTGTGTATCTTGGGATCTGCTCCACTAGAAGTATAATATAAAATAAGTATCATTATTGCTGGTATTAAGTTACAGACACAGATCAAAGCAGTGACTAGAGAGGATTACCGTCTTTATGACTAAATAATATATATATATATCTCTCTCTCTCTCTCTTTCTCTAGTCTCTCTCTTTCTTTCTTCTAAGATTTTCTTCTGCTCTGGTCTTTCTAGGCTTAATTAGATGTTTTTAAGCAGCGTGGTGATGGAGCTTTGCTAAACATCAGTAATTGCTGTGTTTATCTCCTTTAAGACTTAAAATACAGCAGGCAAAGCCACGGGGAGACAGTGCCAACACGTCGTAACAGACACGACTTCAGTTTCCCACCAGTTTAAAACCAACTCCACCAAGTGACATTTTCTAAACACTAGCATGACATCGCAGGTGGTAAAACATTCAGCATTCGTACCGGTTATTTTAAGACAACATTAATTGTTTACTTTGGTTCTGTTTTTTTAATGTTCTTAACATCTTGTCATGACCAAACAACAGTAAATGTTGCATGGTGCATAGCTAAGACTCCAATTGAAAAACAACAAAACGCCAGCACCTCAACTTAGTTTGCAATAAAGCTGATTAAGAACAGGTTTGGAGAAGTTGGAGTTGAACATGGCCCAGGATCCTGGTGAGTCACACCTTGGAACGGCCCAGAGCCAGACACCGTGGGTCATCACCCCACCCCAAAGTCATCCGGCAGGGGTTAGAGAGTGGGACACACTGCCAGGCCTGGCTCCATAGAACAGGGGATGAGAGAGGGGAGAGGGGGAGAGAGAGGTGAGGGAGGAAGGGAGAGAGAGAGCAGGGAGAGAGAGCAAGGAGAGAAGACGAGAGGGAGAGAGAAGGAGGGGAGGATGAGGTGGTGGGAGAGGGCAAACAGGCGAAGGAAGACAGAGTGAGGGAGGATAAAGAGAGAAGGAAGGGGGAGGTAGAAGAGGGGCTTCAATAGCAGATCATCAACAACAACAACATCAGGGAGACTGACAAGACAAGGACAGCCCCACCACGCACATACACACACACAAAACACACACACAGCGGATCGGAGCCAGAGAAGTGGGATTTCCTGGGTTGATGGAATCCTCCCAGAAATCTCCAAGAGTTCAGAGCGATGGGAGGAAGTCAGCAAAAGGACGGATCACAGAGGGATTCTGGGTAATGCCAAGGACTCAAACTAACTTTTTTTGTTGCTCAGCAAATACTGTATGGAAGGTGAGTTACTCTGTCCATACTTCACAACACTACTGTATCTATCCATATGTTACGTCTGTCTGTCTGTCTGTCTGTCTGTCTGTCTGTCTGTCTGTCTGTCTGTCTGTCTGTCTGTCTGTCTGTCTGTCTGTCTGTCTGTCTGTCTGTCTGTCTGTCTGTCTGTCTGTCTGTCTGTCTGTCTGTCTGCCTGCCTGCCTGCCTGCCTGCCTGCCTGCCTGCCTGCCTGCCTGCCTGCCTGCCTGCCTGCCTGCCTGCCTGCCTGCCTGCCTGCCTGCCTGCCTGCCTGTCTGTCTGTCTGTCTGTCTGTCTGTCTGTCTGTCTGTCTGTCCCTGCTGTCTGCCTATCTGTACGTCTGTACATCCGTACGTCTGTCCGTCCACCCATTCATCCATCCATCCATTTAATCCAATCTAACTCTACCTGTTGCATATTTCGCCCTGCCCTGTCAGTAGATCTGCAGCTGAGTCGTTCCACGAAAATAGTGCCTTTTTATATTTTAAGTAGAAATTGTGCACCAATATTGAATTTAAAAGCCTGTTATATGAAATTAAGTGCCCTTTAATATAGACCACATGGAGAATTCAATAAATTCGATTTTTTATATGAATACAGGCTTGCTAAACCCTGTGTCATTTCTAGGAAGATTTGAACCCACTTAATCCAAAAATGTCTCCAAGTTTCACCCTCATTGTTTAGCCCTAGTTATTTTGTTGCTTCGACAAAGTAATTTCTGAAGATTACAATTTATTAGTGATTTATGATTAGTGATTAATTTACATCTGTCCCTCATTTTAAGGTCAACCCTGTTACGTGAACTGAACTCTCGTTTTAATATGGTGAAACAATTCCTTATTAAATATTTTTTTCAAAAGAAACATTCAGCATCTGATAGTCAAATCATAGTTCTGGTTCTACTCTTTTTGGCCATTTTCTGGTGTTTTGTTGTGGAAAACTGAGTGGGTCGGGCATAACACGTCAACCCTGTTACCCATAGATTTTTTACAATTTCATTTTTTTGGGTGAATCTTACATTCAATTTCTACTCCTTGTTTCACACAACAAGCTTCCATTCCCCATGTCAACAGGGGATTTATGGCTGATTCAATATGAACATTTCAAACCTATTAAGGTCAACACTGTTACTTTATATGGCACTTAATAGGCACTTACTATAGTACTTTTTTATTTAACCTCTTGAGATGGGAAAATGTGTTTTTTATGAAGTTGAACATGCTCTTTATGACAGAATGTTTCAACTAGGTGAAATCAAAAGTTTTTGTTTTTCTATAGCGTGCGTGCTGTTGTGTGTGAAGACAGACTGTGGTGTGCAGCTATGAAGATTACACTCTGTAATTATCTCAGCAAGACTGCCAGCAGACGTGCAACCGATACAGCTATTAATACTGAACCAGCTATTACTGAATCATCCCATACAAATAGAGCTATTCCTGAATCAACCCTTACAGATATAGTTATTACTGAATCAACCCATTCCGATAGAGCAATTACTACTGAACCAGCTATTGCTGAAATCCCATACAAATTGAGCTATTACTGAATCATCCCATACAGATACAGGTATTACTGAATCAACCCATACAGATACAGGTATTACTGAATCAACCCATACAGATACAGCTATTACTGAATCAACCCATACAGATACAGGTATTACTGAATCAACCTAAAGCAAAACACTGATAGAGATAGAGCTTTTACGCCACTGAAAACGTAAGATTACTTGCGTATCCCCGGTTCTCTGATATTATGAGTGAAATATCTCATGTGGGGATTCGTTAGGATCACCTACTCTTGGAAGAACCTATCAAAAGTGACATGCCCCCCTTAGAGACGCCAAAACAGTTATGGATAAACTGTCTCACTGTCGGGTCTTTGCAGGCCGAGAAAGCGGCTAAGCACCTTAACAACGATTAACCTTCTCTCCGTCCCAAAAAATTATGCAAGGAAAATCACTGGCCATTGAGGGGCTCGAAGATGAGGAGAAAACCCTATTCCCTTACTCCATGTAGACGGAAGAGGGAAGGGTAGGCAACATAGGAGGGAAAGCATACAGCTTCACCCAATGTTTCCTGGGTGTATCAGCTCTTCCACCCCAAATGGCATGGTCACCGTCTTTTGGGATGGGGTCTCCCACGGCTATCATAGGGACGTCGCTTCTACCAGGCCGCAACAAGTCAGTCTGAATAGATGCAGGAAGCGGGTTCTCTCTCAGGACAGAGTAGCTAGCGACACGACGAAGGAAACAACTGCAGCGCAGTATTCCTAATCCTGGTCAGTAGGACAGCTACGTAACTGGTATGTCATGGCCCTGCTCCATGGATAAGGGTTGTCAAGAGTGAAGATATCGCCTCAGCCACTTGCTCCTGTAAGATGGCGCCGTCTCCCCAACCCTCAGGCTCTGCACACTCCTGGATTGCATCCTACCTGGCATGTCGCTCCTACCAGGTGACGTGGAGAGGATCTGCACCTGCGACCCGTGCTCTCACTACTGGTGTCCCCCAAGGCTCGGTTCTAGGCCCTCTCCTCTTTTCTCTATACACCCAGTCACTCGGCTCTGTCATATCCTCACATGGTCTCTCCTATCATTGCTATGCGGATGATACTCAACTACTTTTTTCCTTCCCCCTTCTGACACCCAGGTGGCGACTCGAGTCTCTGTGTGCCTGGCAGACATCTCAGCTTGGATGTCGGCCCAACACCTCAAGCTCAACCTCAACAAGACGGAGCTACTATTCCTCCCAGGGAAGGCCTGCCCGCTTCAAGACATCTCCATCATGGTTGACAACTCTACGGTGTCTCCTTCCTAGCGCAAATAACCTTAGCATGACCCTGGACAGTACCCTGTCATTCTCTGCAAACATCAAAGAAGTGAATCGCTCCTGCATGTTCATGCTCTACAACATCCGTGGAGTATGATCTTTCCTCATGCAGGAAGCTGTGCAGGTCCTAATCCTGGCACTTGTCATCTTCCGTCTGGACTACTGCAAAACTCTGTTGGCTGGGTTCCCTGCTTGTGCCATCAAATCCCTGCAATTTATCCAGAATGCCGCAGCCTGTCTGAAACCCTACCTCTTCAAAGAGTATCTTAAATAATACATCTCAGTCTAATCCCCCATCCCCCCCAGGCAGAAGTTGAAGGATTCACATTCTTGCGCATGTCGCACTTCTGCCGCATGGTGGCGACAGTGGGCCCGAACAACTCCTTGGTTGTCACTTAGGCATCCAGGAGGTCCACTTTTTCTTTGTCTGCTAAGCTGGATAAACTCAGCCAAAGCACCCTTTCTCCCACCACTGCTAGGCTCATGGTACGAGCCTTGAATGGCACTACGGGAGGCACAGAGGTTCAGGTCTGTAATTTTACAGATCTCCTCCCAAGCATCTGGGTCTAGTATGTTTGAGTCCAGTTGCTTCCACACCTCCTCCAGTACCTCAGCCTGATATGCCAAGCTCTGACCGCTTGGGCTGAGGCCTTGTACGTCTTTTGAAAAACAGAAGCTGTATGGGACCGTAGTCTCTTCCTGTCATATACAGTGCATTCAGAAAGTATTCAGACCCCTTGACTTTTTCCACATTTTGTTACGTTACAGCCATATTCTAACATGGATTAAATAGTCCCCCCCCCCCCCCCCCCCCCCTCAATCTACACACAATACCCCATACTGACAAAGCAAAAAGAGGTTAAGATATTTTTGCAAATGTATAAATAATTAAAAACTGAAATTTCACATTTACATAAGTATTCAGACCCTTTCCTTAGTACTTTGTTGAAGCACATTTGGCAGAAATTACAGCCTCGAGTCTTCTTGGGTATGACGCTACAAGCTTGGCACACCTGTATTTGGGGAATTTCTCCCATTCTTCTCTGCAGATCCTCTCAAGCTCTGTCAGCTTGGATGGGGAGCTTCGCTGCACAGCTATTTTCAGGTCTCTCCAGAGATGTTTGATCGGGTTCAAGTCCAGACTCTGGCTGGGCCACTCAATGACATTCAGAGACTTGTCCCGAAGCCACTCCTGCGTTGTCTTGGCTGTGTGCTTAGGGAAGTTGTCCTGTTGGAAGGTGAACATCCACCCCAGTCTGAAGTCCTGAAGTCTCTGTACTTTGCTCCGTTCATCATTCACTCAATCCTGACTAGTCTCCCAGTCCCTGCCACTGAAGAACATCCCCACAGCATGAAGCTGCCATCCCCAAGCTTCACCGTAGGGATGGTGCCAAGTTTCCTCCAGATGTGACTTTTGGCATTCAAAGTTCAATCTTGGTTTCATCAGACCAGATAATCTTGTTCCTCATGGTCTGAGAGTCTTTAGGTGCCTTTTGGCAAACTCCAAGCAGACTGTCATGTGCCTTTTACTGAGGAGTGGCTTCCGTCTGGCCACTTTATCATAAAGGCCTGATTGGTGGAGTGCTGCAGAGATGGTTGTCCTTCTGGAAGGTTCTCCCATCTCCACAGAGGAACTCTAGAGCTGTCAGAGTGAACATCGGGTTCTTGGTCACCTCCCTGACCAAGGCCCTTCTCCCTCTTATTGCTCAGTTTGGCCAGGCGGCCAGCTCTAGGAAGAGTCTTGGTGGTTCCAAAATTCTTCTATTTAAGAATGATGGAGGCCACTGTGTTCTTGGGGATCTTCAATGCAGCAGACATTTTTTTGTACCCTTCCCCAGATCTGTGCCTCGACCTCATGGCTTGGTTTTTGCTCTGACATACAACGTCAACTGTGAGACCTTATATAGACAGGTGTGTGCCTTTCCAAATCATGTACAATCAATTGAATTTACCACAGGTCCACTCCAATGAAGTTGTAGAAACATCTCAAGGATGATCAATGGAAACAGGATGCACCTGATCTCAATTTTGAGTCTCATAGCAAAGGGTCAGAATACTTATGTAAATAAGGTATTTCTGTTTTTAAGTTTTAATGCATTTGCAAAAATTTCTGAAAACCTGTTTTCACTTTGTCATTATAGGGTATTGTGTGTAGATTGGTGAGGATATTTTTTTATTTAATCCATTTTAGAATAAGGCTGTAATGTAACAAAATGTGGAAAAAGTCAAGGGGTCTGAATTCTTTCCGAATGCACTGTAGGTCCCTTAATGGGCCCTGAGCCCTACAGGAGACGGCCACTCGAAGCCGGGTATGGCCATGGGCTATCTCGAGGATATCCGTGAGATTAATCCCATCGTCATCCTCATCATCCCCTAACTTGCCGTCCCCTGATACTATGTCGTCAGACAGTGAGGGGAGTGAGTCGAGGCTATCCATGGCCTCGCCCCAACTGTGCTCGGTTGCGGGGAGCTGAGCCTCAGCTGTAGCTGTTGGCTGGGAGGCCAGAGGGGCTACCAAGATAGAAGCACGTTTAAGCCTCCTCTTTAGACACACATAGAGGGTGGGAATCTTTCCCCGCAATCATGGAACCACAAGCACAAGAACGTGGGGGGTTTGAGTGCTACGCTTATCCTGGGACGGGCTAGCAGTGGTCATTGTGAAAAACAAGGCTTTCTAGGGGGACAGATCAACTCAGTGATGGCTGAAGGAAACCGCATGGGGACAGAGTTAGCCTTCAGATAGTGTTCTCCCACAACTGAAGGAGCTGTGAGGCTGAGACGATCAGTCTAGTTAACCAAACGGGTGAACGTAGGTTTAACTAGAAGAGACAAGGGAGCTAGCAATGCTACTGTGATTGCAGGTAGGGTATGCTAGTGAGGCTAGCTTGCCTCTTAGCGATCTATCCAAGTTAGCCTTGCAGCGTGGGCTAACCGAGTCTAAATAGCTAGCCGTGAAGCTAGCTACCAACAGACACTGAAAAGTAGAAAAGGAATTCCTACACGAAACGAAAACATTACGGTCAGTACACAACTTCTCTACAGGGTCTGAAGACCTGCGCTAAGCAGCGATATCCTTCACGGTTCACTTGTGAGCAGTTAAGCAGGAAACAGGGATCTAGTATATCTGAGGAGAGCTAGAGACTAATGCTTTTCATGAGGAAGAGAAGCGAGAATAACCAGAGGGCGGAGAGTGTCTCCTTTTAAGGAAGGTGAGGTGGTCACCTCATTCGCCACTCTACCTGTCTCTCACTCCAAAACTCTCAACTATTTTAGCATGCATTCTGATCTCTGAGACCCTGAAGTGGAGTCACAATGTCTGCAGAGCAGCTAGCTAGGCCATTGTGTGTGATCAGTGAGCCGGGCCATTGTGTGTGTTTGTGTGTACGTGTTTAACTATACTTGGGACATTTTGTTAGTCCCCACAATGTCAAATGCTATTTCTAGGGGGTTTAGGGTTAAGGTTAGAATTAGCATTAGGGTTAGGGTTAAAATTAGGTTAAGAGTTAGGAGCTAGGTTCGTTTTTCGGGTTAGGGTTAGGTTTAGGGTTAGGGAAAATAGGATTTTGAATGGGACTGAATTGTGTGTCTCTACAATGTTAGTTATACCTGACTGTGTGCACACACGCACACACACCTGTGTTTGTGTGTGTTCACCTAGCTAGGCCATTGCGTGTGTGTGTTTTCGCTAAGAACTGTCAGTACATCACGCATCCTGACACAAAGACACAAAGATGTTGCTGGAGAGGCTGTCGAAGGCTGTCCTTGCGTCCTCCTGCGTGTGTCCCTGAGGGGGCCTGTACAATGCCAGCAAGGCTGAGAGAGAGACACACAAACACACACACACACTGAGCCATCAGCAGCCAGTCGTGGCTTAACTAACAACAACAACAACAACAACAACCATCACAATCCTTCACAGATCTCGTTCTGCCGATTTGCATAGCTGTATGAAGAGTTCTAGACGGGTCTCTTGACACAGACTTTGTCCCATACAAACAAATGCTAGACAAATAAACACACAGACACAAACACAGACACACATATATAAGCACGTACGTTGGTACACAAATACTGTGCATAAGTTCCACAAAGACAAATACATACGGCCCACAGTTACACAAGAAGTTGAAATGAATCTGATTGGTAAATGGGGATCAGGAACAACAGGCAAGAATGATATGTATAGACCCAATACTTTCACCTCCCAATATGGCTTGCCAGAGCAGATCCTGTTCATTCCTACTGCTTTCCCTCTCCCCCTCTCTCCATCCCTCCATCCTTTGCTATTACAGCTAAATCCGTATGGATCAGCCTAATGCTACAAGACATATCAGCCATCCAGGGATCAGCACCCAGCTAAAGACACTGGGAGATGGGGATGATTGCAGTGTGTGTGTGTGTGTGTGTGTGTGTGTGTGTGTGTGTGTGTGTGTGTGTGTGTGTGTGTGTGTGTGTGTGTGTGTGTGTGTGTGTGTGTGTGTGTGTTTGGGTATGTGCGTGTGCACGTGCGTGCATGCTTGTGTATAAGACAACACGGTACATTTCAGAGCAACCACTTCACAAGGTCAATGACCTAGGTGGACACACTATAAACAAAATTACAACCATTACACAAATTGATGAAGATCATATCAAATTGCAGTTGAATGGAGAGAAAAAACTCTCTCTCTCTGATTCTCCATGCAGAAAGGCCAAAGACTACAGTCTACACACATCACAACCTTCATCTAGTAAATGTCTCCCTCATTTGAATAACTACCATTCCTCTCATGTGATTGGCTCATCCTCCAATGGCTCATCTGCCCTGAGGTCTCCTGTATTCTGGTGTCATGGCTGAATATAGAAGTACACACTGTGGCTTATTCAATTAGCTCTCCCTAGGGGAGGCAGGGCCAAATGAACTACAGCCTAACACACTCAAATGGCTACAGATCATCATCTTAATCATGCAGCCATGTTTGCTGTTCATAAGAGCCCAGTTTACTACCACAGCATGCATACACACAAACACACACACACACATCGCCGACATGCAGTCACACACACTCACAGCGCACACACACTGCTGTAATGTCATGCAATGTAATGATACACTCTCTTTAGACACACATTACAACATTACATGATCCAGTTGTTTGCTCAGTGGTCGTACTGGGAATACTACAGCTCTGTTAAACATGAAGAAACCGTGTCAAATCTGAGGCCCGTCCAAGCGTGCATGTTAAGCAAGCGCTCGGCGATGGCAGTTGCTCCCACACCTCTCTGCGAAGTGCCATACTTAACACGGCCAGTGTGTTTGTGTGTGTGTGTGTGTGTGTGTGTGTGTGTGTGTGTGTGTGTGTGTGTGTATGTATGCATGTGTGATGATGAGGGGAAGAAAGTAACACGCCATCTCATTTTCTGTGAGCTACTATCCTGAGGATGGTTACATAAGATGTGATGCTATTCTATCATCAGAATCATCTGATATCCTTATGGTTATCACTTTACTTGAATATAATATTGATTTTCATGTGGCCAAGTGTAGCTAAATGCTACAGTAATAGCTTAGTGATAACTTCCAGACCCACCAACACACACATTAGTGGACAAACACACACACATTACAATCGTGTACAGACGGCCTGCTCAGAAGCTTTCCAGGGTGACCACGGTAAAATCTACTCTGGAAGACAAGGTGCTAATCTTTTCAAAACACTGTAATCACTATAATGAGATAAACTCTATCACTGACACTCATGCTCTCTCACTCACTCACGCACGCACGCACGCACGCACGCACGCACGCACACACACACACACACACACACACACACACACACACACACACACACACACACACACTCAGTGAGGTCCGGAATTATTGACACCCTTAATACAGATGAGCAATAAAGTTGCTCAGAGAAAGAGATTTTGTTTAACAAGTAATCTTTTTTTCCAAAAGGTAGGGGTAAAAACTATTGACACCCCTGTTTTCAATACCTTACCTTGTGAAGATAACAGCACTGAGCCTTTTTCTAAAAGGTTTTATGAGATTGGAGAACACATTGGAGCGATCTTAAAACATTCCTCCATACAGAATTTTTTCAGATCATTGATATCCTTTGTCTGCGCTTATGGATTACCCTCTTCAATTCAAACCACAGGTTTTCAATCGGGTTGAAGTCCGGAGACCGAGATGGCCATTGCAAAATGTTGATTTTGTGGCTAATTAACCATTTACATTTTTTTGGGATGTGTGCTTGGGGTTATTGTCTTGCTCGAAGATCCACTTGTGGCCAAGTTTCAGCCTCCTGGCAGAGGCAACCAGGTTTTTGGCTAGAATGTCCTGGTACTTGGTAAAGTTCATGATGCCGTTGACCTTAACAAGGGCCCCAGGATCAGTGGAAGCAAAATAGCCCCATAACATCAAAGATCCACCACTAGATTTTACAGTAGGTATGGGATTCTATTCTGCTTATGCATTCTCATTTATAATTTTTTGGCATACAATATAGCTCAGTGTTTGAATGATTTTATCTTTATCAAGCGTGTCAGTAATTCCGGACCCCGCTGTATACACACACACAACCTGGCCGTGCTGCAGATGTGTGGGTCAGAGCGATATCGGTAGCAGCAGACAGGACCCGGCCACACTCTGCTATTACCCAGGAGCCTCTTCTGTAATGGTGGGGCGCACAGAATGAAGGCTCATTAAGAGACTTACCTGCCTGCCTGCCTGCTGAGAGAACAGAAACGTGAGGAATGAAACCGGAGAGAAACACACACACACACACACACACACACACACACACACACACACACACACACACACACACACACACTGTCACACTGTCACACTGTAGAGAGAGACATACACCCACAGGTGAGAAATGCTGTAAAACCAATGCGCCAAGCACACACACGGGAGAGTGAAACAGGCGAGAAATAAAACTGTCTAACACACACCCTCCCTCCCTCAGTAATAACCCAGGCAGGTACAGTGGGGAAAAAAAGTATTTAGTCAGCCACCAATTGTGCAAGTTCTCCCACTTAAAAAGATGAGAGAGGCCTGTAATTTTCATCATAGGTACACGTCAACTATGACAGACAAATTGAGGGGAAAAAATCCAGAAAATCACATTGTAGGATTTTTAATGAATTTATTTGCAAATTATGGTGGAAAATAAGTATTTGGTCACCTACAAACAAGCAAGATTTCTGGCTCTCACAGACCTGTAACTTCTTCTTTAAGAGGCTCCTCTGTCCTCCACTCGTTACCTGTATTAATGGCACCTGTTTGAACTTGTTATCAGTATAAAAGACACCTGTCCACAACCTCAAACAGTCACACTCCAAACTCCACTATGGCCAAGACCAAAGAGCTGTCAAAGGACACCAGAAACAAAATTGTAGACCTGCACCAGGCTGGAAAGACTGAATCTGCAATAGGTAAGCAGCTTGGTTTGAAGAAATCAACTGTGGGAGCAATTATTAGGAAATGGAAGACATACAAGACCACTGATAATCTCCCTCGATCTGGGGCTCCACGCAAGATCTCACCCTGTGGGGTCAAAATGATCACAAGAACAGTGAGCAAAAATCCCAGAACCACACGGGGGGACCTAGTGAATGACCTGCAGAGAGCTGGGACCAAAGTAACAAAGCCTACCATCAGTAACACACTACGCCGCCAGGGACTCAAATCCTGCAGTGCCAGACGTGTCCCCCTGCTTAAGCCAGTACATGTCCAGGCCCGTCTGAAGTTTGCTAGAGTGCATTTGGATGATCCAGAAGAGGATTGGGAGAATGTCATATGGTCAGATGAAACCAAAATAGAACTGTTTGGTAAAAACTCAACTCGTCGTGTTTGGAGGACAAAGAATGCTGAGTTGCATCCAAAGAACACCATACCTACTGTGAAGCATGGGGGTGGAAACATCATGCTTTGGGGCTGTTTTTCTGCAAAGGGACCAGGACGACTGATCCGTGTAAAGGAAAGAATGAATGGGGCAATCTATCGTGAGATTTTGAGTGAAAACCTCCTTCCATCAGCAATGGCATTGAAGATGAAACGTGGCTGGGTCTTTCAGCATGACAATGATCCCAAACACACCGCCCGGGCAACGAAGGAGTGGCTTCGTAAGAAGCATTTCAAGGTCCTGGAGTGGCCTAGCCAGTCTCCAGATCTCAACCCCATAGAAAATCTTTGGAGGGAGTTGAAAGTCCGTGTTGCCCAGCGACAGCCCCAAAACATCACTGCTCTAGAGGAGATCTGCATGGAGGAATGGGCCAAAATACCAGCAACAGTGTATGAAAACCTTGTGAAGACTTACAGAAAACGTTTGACCTGTGTCATTGCCAACAAAGGGTATATAACAAAGTATTGAGAAACTTTTGTTATTGACCAAATACTTATTTTCCACCATAATTTGCAAATAAATTCATAAAAAATCCTACAATGTGATTTTCTGGAAAAAAAATTCTCATTTTGTCTGTCATAGTTGACGTGTACCCATGATGAAAATTACAGGCCTCTCTCATCTTTTTAAGTGGGAGAACTTGCACAATTGGTGGCTGACTAAATACTTTTTTCCCCCACTGTATCTGTGGGGAGAGAGAGCGAGAGAGGGGGAGAGAGAGAGGGAAAGGGGGAGAGAGAGAGAGAGGGTGGGGGCAGTGGCCACAGAGGAGAAAACAGGAAACAGCTGGCTGCTAGAGTACTTCTTCTCCAAACGCCTGTAATTTACCCTCCCAGCAACACCTGGACCACTCACCTGGACCTCTCTCATCTGCTGTGTGTGTGCGTGTGTGTGTGTGTGAGTTTGTGTCTTAAGTGTGTGTGTACTGTATTTATTTATGCCTCAACGCAAGTGTGTGTGTCTATTGCCCCATCCCGGTGGTGCAGGTCTATAGTACTAGTTAGCACTGTATTAGAGCATCCTTCATATCATAGCAGCTGTCTCTATGGATTCTAGTCTTTGATGGACATACAATCCTACAAAGGCCAGCTGGTGTTAGTGTACAATGACAGGATGGATTCAGAAGCAGTATCCTGTTACGCCTACCTATCATCATCACCTTTTAACAGTACACCCACTATGCTACCTACGTATTTATGCAAAATCAATGTATAGGGAAACGCTGTCCTAGATCTTCCGATGTGTGGGGTGGAGTCGACGAGGGCCTAGAGATAGAGACATCTACTGTCTGACTTCCTTCCGTCACTCTGCAGACAGACTGTGGAGCGGAGCCATCTTGCTTTGGGGCAAATGTGAAGCCGTCAGTGTGGAATGGAGCCATGTTGCTTTTAAAGTAACCGTATAGTTTAAAAAAAGTTTTTTAAAGCTTTTTGAATGGTATTCAATGGGCAAAAACGTTTGGTTTTAAGCGCAAAAACATTCAAGGCAGGGGTATAATTTTAGATATACCTGCAAACAATAATGAGTTGTTAGGACGTCCCCGGGATGTCACGAAATTGTCGCCTAAAGTCATCAGGACGTTGTGTCATGGTCCCATGGAGGTTTTGTCTAGTTCCCGGTTAGTCCCGGGGACGTCCCTGAGGATGTTCTTGAGACGTTGTGTCATCGTCCCCTGCAGGTTTCACTGGGCGAAAAGAGTCCATATCAGGGGATATCTTTACATTACATGTTTTTGAGATTCTAGACAATACAGACCATTTCCAATGCATATTTTGAGTTTTGTGGATATGCACCATATCCTGACAAATTCTGAATCCAGATGTGTCTTTTAGACATACTGTATATTATATTGATATTACTCCGAATAACAAACATGGCAGGCAGGGGTATTGAGGGTTTGCAACTTTTATTTTCTGTTAAATAAATAAAATACATTTTATGCATAGATTGGCCTACGTTTGCATCTTTCCAGAAGACGTGTTGTGATTGGAGCTCTGGATTTGTTATGCTGCATTTTCTTAAACAGAAATAGCAGAGATGTGCTTTGGAAATAGCAACTTGGATTAAATATGACAATGTTTTCCTTTCTGTGCCTTGTATAGCCTACTACTGAATATGGTGCAAATGTATGCTCAGATACTGTATGTCAATGTGAAGAACCACAATGATTTTCGGCGACTGAACAGGTAAAATAATTTTGGCCATTTTCGATCAGACATGCGGGGATGAATATTAGATATCATGTAAGGATATCTATTGATGTATTTTTATTTTTTATACCAATACATAAATAATCAGGTAATGACTACAGATATGATACATTTCTGACAATATGTGGATTCGGTCATGCCTAAGTATAAAGGCCTAGATATGTCAGCATGTTTTTGATTTTGATTTGACTTATTAGGATCCCCATTAGCCGACGACAATGGTGACAGCTAGTCTTACTGGGGTCCGACATATAACGAAAAATACATTACAGACAAAATACTTTACAATTTACATACATTTAAAAACATTAACATGTAGTGTGTGTGTGTGCATCTATCAGTTACACATATTTGTCAGTACATACACACAACAAGTAGGTTACATGGGGGAGAGTCGCTGTGCCGTGAGGTCTGTGACAGGGTCTACAGACAATCACGGACTACAAAGGGAAAACCAGCCACGTCGCGGACACCGACGTCTTACTTCCGGATAAGCTAAACAACTTTTTCGCCTGCTTTGAGGATAACACAGTGCCACTGACGTGGCCAGCTACCAAGGACTATGGGCTCTCCTTCTCTGTGGCCGATGTGAGTAAGACATTTAAGCGTGTAAACCCTAGCAAGGCTGCTGGCCCAGACTGCATCCCTAGCCGCATCCTCAGAGCATGCGCAGACCAGCTGGCTGGTGTGTTTACGGACATATTCAATATCTCCCTATCCCCGTCTGCTGTCCCCACATGCTTCAAGATGTCCACCATTGTTCCGGTACCCAAGAAATCAAAGGTAATTTAACTAAATGACTATCGCCCCGTAGCACTCACTTCTGTCATCATGAAGTGCTTTGAGAGACTAGTCAAGGATCATATCACCTCTACCTTACCTGACACCCTAGACCCACTTCAATTTGCTTACCGCTCCAATAGATCCACAGACGATGCAATCGCCATCGCACTGCACACTGCCCTATCCCATCTGGACAAGAGGAATACCTTTGTAAGAATGCAGTTAATTGACTATAGCTATGCATTCAACACCATAGTACCCTCCAAGCTCATCATTAAGCTCGGGGCCCTGGGTCTGAACCCGGCCCTGTACAACTAGGTCCTGGACTTCCTGATGGGCCGCCCCCAGGTGGTGAAGGTAGGAAACACTTCAGGAAACAGCAGAGGGAGCACCCACCTATCCACATCGACGGGACCGCAGTGGAGAAGGTGGAAAGCTTCAAGTTCTGACCAACGCATCACCGGGGGCAAACTACCTGCCCTCCAGGACACCTACAGCACCCGATGTCACAGGAAGGCCAAAAAGATCATCAAGGACAACAACCACCCGAGTCACTGCCTGTTCACCCTGCTATCATCCAGAAGGCGAGGTCAGTACAGGTGCATCAAAGCTGGGACCGAGAGACTGACAAACAGATTCTATCTCAAGGCCATCAAACTGTTAAGTAGCCATCACTAGCACCTTAGAGGCTGCTGCACTATATTGACTTGAAATCACTGCCCACTTTAATAATGGAACACTAGTCACTTTAATAATGTTTACATATTTTGCATTACTCATCTCATATCTATATACAGCTCCCACAATCTTCTCATTATCAATTTCTTTCAACCAATCATCAGTCATTTGTTTCAGTGCAGTACATGTTGAGTGCCCTTCTCTATAAGCATGCTGAAAGTCTGTTATTAATTTGTTTACAGAGAAGTAGCATCGTATTTGGTAAAAAACTTTTTTTTCCAACAGTTTGCTAAGAGCTGGCAGCAAGCTGATGAGTCTGCTGTTAGAACCAGTAAAGGCCACTTTACCACTCTTTGGTAGCGGAATGACTTTGGCTTCCCTCCAGGCCTGAGGACAAATACTTTCCTCTAGGCTCAGATTTAAGATATAACAGATAGGAGTGGCTATAGAGTCAGCTTCCATCCTCAGTAGCTTTCCATCTAAGTTGTCAATGCCAGGAGGTTAGTCATGATTGATCGATAACAATCATTTTTCCACCTCTCCCATCCTAACTTTACAAAATTCAAACTTGCAATGCTTTTCTTTCATTATTATTATTTTTTTATACATGAGTACGATGGCTCACTGTTCATTGTTGGCATTTCCTGCATAAGTTTGCCCACTTTGCCAATTAAGTAATCATTAACATAATTGGCAACATCAAATGGTTTTGTGATGAATAAGCCATCTGATTTGATGAAAGATGGAGTTGAATTTGTCATTCTGCCCATAATTTCATTTAAAGTACCCCAAAGTTTTTTTCCCCATCATTCTGTATGTCATTGATCTTGGCTTCATAATACAGTTTCTTCTTTTTGTTGAGTTTAGTCACATAATTTCTCAATTAGCAGTAAGTCAGCCAGTCAGATGTGCAGCCAGACTTATTAGCCACTCCCTTTGCCCCATCTCTTTCAACGATAAAGTTTCTTAACAGGTGCATGTTTATCAATAATTGGAAGAAGCAATTTCATAAATGCCTCAAGTGCAGTGTCTGGATGCTCCTTATTAATCACATCAGACCAACAAATATTTTTAACATCATCCACGTAAGAGTCACAGCTAAATCTTTTGTATGATCTTTTATACACTATTTTAGGCCCAGCTTTTGTAACTTTGGCTTTCCTGGATATAGCCACTGTGTGATCACTGCATCCAATGGGTACGGATACAGCTTTAGAACAAAGTTCTACAGTATTAGTAAAAATGTAATCAATATATGTGGATGATGTTGTTCCTGTAGTGTTTGTAAATACCCTGGTAGGTTGATTAATAACCTGAACCAGATTACAGGCACTGTTTACAGTGAGAAGCTTTCTCTTGAGCAGACAGCTTATTCAGGTCCCCAAGAAAGTAGACCTCTCTGTTTACATCACATACACTATCAAGCATTTCACACATATTATTTAGATACTGACTGTTAGCACTTGGTGGCCTATAGCAACACCCCAAAAGAAAAGGATTTAGATGTGCCAGGTGAACCTGCAACCACAACACTTCAATAACACTTGAGATATAACACATGAGATATTCTCTAAGCATTACAGGGATATGGCTCTGAATATATACAGCAACAGATGTTATATGCTTGTATTGCTACTGCTGTATCATCAAATGAATGATCTAATTGAGTCTCAGAAATTGCTAATATATGAATGTTATCTGATGTTAGCAAGTTATTGATTTCATGACCCTTATTTCTAAGGCTATATGTATTAATATGGGCTATTTTCATCAGAGATAGACATAAAATAGAAAAGAGCAAACAAAGCAAGATAAAAAAATATACATTCAGCAGTCCATTAATCAGTTGGTGTGTGTAAGTGTGTGTGTGTGTTCTGCGGGGTTGAAGCTATGAACCTATAGGCTTGGCTCTCTCATCCCTTCCAGGCTTTTTGGATGGAGGGTGGACAATGAGCCTGTCATAAGGAATGTAAGCAATGTCACCACGCACTCTGACAGCTTTCATGGGTGGGATAAGTTATTTTCTCTTCTGGCGCACAGCTTCAGAATAGTCCTCGTTGAGGAAGATATACATTCCTCTCAAGTTCTTAGCTCTTTCTCGAACAGCTACCTTGTCCTTGAACCTCAGGAACTTGACCACTATCGGCCTGGGCCTGTCACCTGGGCCGGTGATGGGTTTTCCAGTCCTGTGGGTGCGCTCCTCCTCAATCTTCATGTGGTCCATCTTCAGTTTCGCTGAGATCATATCCCTCACTTTGTCCTCAGACTTCGTGTAGGACTCATGTGGAGATTCTGAAATTCCGTCCACAACCATGTTGTTCCGCCTTGATTGTCTCTCGAGATAATATGATTTCTCTGTCATTGTTATCATGGATTCACATACAGAACTGATGTCCTCTCTCAATGACATACAGATTGCTGTCATCTTGCCGTTCTCCTGTTTAAACTCATCGAGCTGACCCTGGGAGAAATGTAAACTGTATTGTATTAGTCCATTATTGTATTAGTTGACACCACCAGTATTTGGACAAAACACTTGAAGCTATTTTCTTGCTGTTGTAACAACTGCATGTAGAACTCTTTTTGTTAGTTTAAAAGATCCTTCACCTGTGATAGAGAGACACCATGGTCCTTAACGATACTCCTGCCAGCTTTGGTTTTTGTCATGGTAACAACGTATGTTGCGGTGTTACTCCTCGCAGTCCCAGGCAGGGCAGGTCGCAGGGAAGTTTGAAAACAACAACAACAACAACAACAACAAACAGCAGGGGTCTAGACAGCCACAAGCCCAGGACAATCCGTGGTCCCAGCCACCATGGCTAACCGTGTCGTTGGCTGCGTTCAAGCCCTCAAGAAAACCCTGCAGCAAGGCTAGCTGCTACGCCAAACAGCTCCTCAGACCCGGTCTTGGTCGGCAGGATCACTGGACAGATAGTAGCGGTCCCAGCAACTGATGCTGACCGCGTCACAGGGTCCAAACTCAAAAGGTGGCTAGCTAGTAACCAAACCTTTTCAATAGTCTTTCAAAACTTTCCAAAACAACAAACTTTCCAAAACAACAAACTGAGCTCTCCCTCGTTCTGCGTTCAACAGGAAGTGACAACACATATCCTTTCCAGAGTTGACATACTCTACAAATATGTAAGCAGGTCTTGAACATACAGTACCAGTCAAAAGTTTGGACACACCTACTCATTCCAGGGTTTTTCTTTATTTTTACTATTTTGTCTAATAATAGTGAAGACATCAAAACTATGAAAAAACACATACATGTAGTAATCAAAATATATTTTATATTGGAGATTCTTCAAAGAAGCCACCCTTTGCCTTGATGACAGCTTTGCACACTCTTGTCACATGGACATCACCTGATGGTCGCAAAGAAACTTTTTTTTTTACTGTTGCCAAGCCCATCAAGGGCCTGGTGAACCACTGATCCAGTCACAGCTCTTTGTCTGTTGGTAATGCTAGGGACAACCACACACAAACAGTGATTTTAACATACCGTTTTTTCAACTTAGAAAAAACACTTTGACATACAGTAGATGATTACATTGTGTAAGTTTATTCACAAAGTCATTATTATTTAACATCTCCTCCCCTGCAATGTGAACTCACAACCTCTTGGCTCAGGGCATTACAACCTTCCTGCTAAACCACCATGTCTATACAAATAACTGATTTCACCACTAGGCCTATTTCTACACTTTGAACTTCAAAGTACATATCAGCTCTTTATAAAATACACTAAAGAAAAACTATTATATTTATAACTCATAATTATCAGCTTCAATTCAGTCAGCGCCTAAAACCGCTTTGCCAGGCCAAATATACAGTGGGGAGAACAAGTATTTGATACACTGCCGATTTTGCAGGTTTTCCTACTTACAAAGCATGTAGAGGTCTGTAATTTTTATCATAGGTACACTTCAACTGTGAGAGACGGAATCTAAAACAAAAATCCAGAAAATGACATTGTATGATTTTTAAGTAATTCGTTTGCATTTTATTGCATGACATAAGTATTTGATCACCTACCAACCAGTAAGAATTCCGGCTCTCACAGACCTGTTAGTTTTTCTTTAAGATGCCCTCCTGTTCTCCACTCATTACCTGTATTAACTGCACCTGTTTGAACTTGTTACCTGTATAAAAGACACCTGTCCACACACTCAATCAAACAGACTCCAACCTCTCCACAATGGCCAAAACCAGAGAGCTGTGTAAGGACATCAGGGATAAAATTGTAGACCTGCACAAGGCTGGGATGGGCAACAGGACAATAGGCAAGCAGCTTGGTGAGAAGGCAACAACTGTTGGCGCAATTATTAGAAAATGGAAGAAGTTCAAGATGACGGTCAATCACCCTCGGTCTGGGGCTCCATGCAAGATCTCACCTCGTGGGGCATCAATGATCATGAGGAAGGTGAGGTATCAGCCCAGAACTACATGGCAGGACCTGGTCAATGACCTGAAGAGAGCTGGGACCACAGTCTCAAAGAAAACCATTAGTAACACACTACGCCGTCATGGATTAAAATCCTGCAGCACACGCAAGGTCCCCCTGCTCAAGCCAGCGCATGTCCAGGCCCGTCTGAAGTTTGCCAATGATATCATGGCTTTAGAAGCTTCTGATAGGCTAATTGACATCATTTGAGTCAATCGGAGGTGTATCTGTGGATGTATTACAAGGCCTACCTTCAAACTCAGTGCCTCTTTGGTTGACATCATGGGAAAATCAAAAGAAATCAGCCAAGACCTCCGAAAAAAATGGTAGACCTCCACAAGTCTGGTTCATCCTTGGGAGCAATTTCCAAACGCTTGAAGGTACCACGTTCATCTGTACAAACAATAGTACGCAAGTATAAACACCATGGGACCACGCAGCCGTCATACCGCTCAGGAACGAGACGCGTTCTGTCTCCTAGAGATGAACGTACTTTGGTGCGAAAAGTGCAAATCAATCCCAGAACAACAGCAAAGGACCTTGTGAAGATGCTGGACGAAACAGATACAAAAGTATCTATATCCACAGTAAAATGAGTCCTATATCGATATAACCAAAAAGGCCGCTCAGCAAGGAAAAAGCCACTGCTCCAAAACCTCCATAAAAAAGCCAGACTACGGTTTGCAACTGCACATGGGGACAAAGATCATACTTTTTGGAGAAATGTCCCCTGGTCTGATGAAACAAAAATAAAACTGTTTGACCATAATGACCATCGTTATATTTTGAGGAATAAGGGGAATGCTTGCAAGCCGAAGAACACCATCCCAACCGTGAAGCACGGGGGTGGCAGCATCATGCAGTGTTCACAGTAAACGCGCGCTGGAAGCTGCACAGAATTTTCAAAATGTTCAAGTTTGTGCTCAGCACACCTGGAAATTTGCTCAGTGCCAAAGAAAATGTGAGGGAACATTGGCTGCACCCATTAAAAACTTGCTCTGTCTAGGCCTACCTGCACTCACCTGGACTGTCTAGACTGTCTCATTAATGACTGTTGTTTTCACGTTCTGTTGCATAATTTGACAAGTGTGTCAATAGCAGGATAACCTCGGATTAAAAATCAACAGGCTTGGCTAGATTACACGTATCTAAACATAGTTTACATTGTTTGCGAGATCAGACATAATATCACTGTAATTCAAGTATTCATTTTCGGAAGTTGCTTTCATTTCAGCTCATCTAATTTGTAAACAATTCAACTGTATTAAATTATGCATTTTTTCAATTCCACAAAAAATGAACACCTATCAAAATAAAGTTATCTTTCTTCTCTTTCTTGTGAAGTAAGTGTTGATAAGGTGCGTTAAATCCCAGGCGAAGTGTTGTTATAGATTCAACGGAAAGTCAATGTATTCCATTGAGTCCATTTCAGCCATTACTTGGGTGTGATTGACAGGTCATTACAAACATTTCAGAGTTTATAACGTTAACGGGAAAAAACGACAGGCACAAGAAAGAGAATGAAAGAGTCACAGGAGTAAAATGAAAGCAATCAATCTAGTGAGATTTAAGTGACAAGTGGATTTTTCACCCCTCAAACACAGGAAATAGATGGCTGAAAAAGACAGATCCTCAGGTGGGCAGGGCATGCACGTTGCTACACACACACACACGCAGGCCCGCACACAAACACACACACAGACACATACACACACACACACAGACACACACACATCCTTGCTTAGTCACAACTCTATGCTAAAACCCTTACGTCACATGACCCAAAGGGAAGGGATCATTGCCACTACCTGGAGTGGGTTCTGCAGGACGCAATGTTTTGGAATGTTCAGATATAAATATGCTATGTAGAACAAACATGCCTCTCTGACTTGTTGAATAAGGAATAACGTCTGCTCTATTCATGAAATGTCTATCGTCAACGTTCAAGAATGTTTTGCAACTGAACGTGGCCTATATGCAAACATTTGGTGGCAGAGAAAGAAAGGATAAGGGATAGCAAACATTTTATTACTGAATTCCTCTTGCCACTACACTATATCTATAAATAACTTTATTTTGAGTTAACGTGGACCCAGTGACTCAGACCTGAGCACTTGGACCAGGAGTCGAGCACTGGGACTTGGACTTCAGCCATAGGGACTCGTGACTCGACTCGTGACTCGACCTTTGGTGACTCGGACTTGGACTCGAGCACAGGGAACTTGGGACTCGATTCGGACTCGAGGTTTAGTGACTCGACTACATCACTGAGCGAAACAGTCATTAGCTCCCGTTCAAAGTCATTATCCCCATTCTCCTTTTGGACATCAAAGTGACTGCGGCATCTGTGGAAGGTTGATAACAATGTCTATCACACAACCAAGTGATGGAGGTGCAACCAGTAATACTTTGCCAATACTTTGCAGCACCATCTCTGCGCTTGTGTTTGTGTCTGTTTGTTTTGTATGTAATGTGCAATAATTATGTAGGCTGAATTCAGTGGTGTGTATTCATGGATGCCAAGGGAAGCCATGCTTCCCCAAATATTCGACCAATAAAAAAATTAAAATGATCAAATAATGTATATTTCGTCTCTCTCTGTGTTTTCAAAATGTTGTAAACTCTGGCCAAACTTAGCTGGTTCATTGTTGCCCATGCGAGGAAGTTAGGCTAGCAAGCATTTTAGCTAGGTAGCCTATGACAACAAAAAGTGTACTGTATGACAGAGCCATAGACCGTTTTGCCAACATGAAAGAGAGGAGGATGGCATTGGAGTTCAACTAGTCTACAAGTAAGGTAAGTCAACATGTTTTGTTTTACTTGCGCATGTGTGCACGCACACACACACACACACACACACACACACACACACACACACACACACACACACACACACACACACACAGAAATCAGTGCCATGGACAGCCACATGATATTTAGCAACATTGATTGGACTACATTGTTTTTGGTATCTTTAAGTTTGTTTTCAGTGTATTAAACTAACATATATAGCCTTATTGATTTGATGATGTTTAAATGTTTAAGTTGAAATGGTACTGGAATAGTGGAGGCAGTGCTCATGTTATCTTTGTGCTGAATTGCAGTAACTCTCTGTTTCTAAATCAGTAGTTGTTTGCTTGACCATGCTGCAGGTGATATATCTGTTTGTTACATGGAATATTTGCTTTGTGGACTTCACTGGGCAGATGTCTCCAGTTTTGTGATGAAACAAACGTATTGTAGTTGAATTTATTCCGCACTGTGTGACTGTTGTCTTTTTGTTGTCACTTATTGTATATCACATGGCATATTTTTACATATTTGTACTACTCGCTGTTTATTATCTATGCATAGTCACTTTACCCCTACCAACATGTACAAATTACCTCGACTAACCTGTACCCCCACACATTGACTAGGTACCAGTACCCCCTGTATATAGCCTCGTTATTGTTATTTTACTGTGTTACTATTTATTTAATTTTTTACTTTGGTTTATTTAGTAAATATTTTCTTGAACTGCATTGTTGGTTAAGGGCTTGTAAGTAAGCATTTCACGGTAAGGTCTACTCCTGTTGTATTCAGCGCATTTGACAAATACAATTTGATTTGATTTGATTTGGTATGAACGAATGGGTTATAGAGCAAACAACACAATTATCACAACATAGGTTGTAATATGGCTTTTTTACTGGCTTGTCTTGGCTTCCTCAGTGATTTTACTCAAGCACCGCTACTGGCTGAATTAGGAATTTATATGGTAGACAATTCGTATATTTACTGTATTCTAATATATGTTTGTCATATTTCTGCTGTTGGGAAGAGAATAGCTGTTGTGAAGAGAACAGGATGTTATGCAGAAAAATATGTTGGTAGGACAAGGCTATGTATGTTTGTGCACATGGAAGTCAGTGATGTATGTTTACTATAGGTTAATGAGGCAATACAAATGGGATGTGACTAAAATGTGACTAAAATGAAAGGGCATTTAGTTGACTAAAATGACCCACCGTTTCGTCATTTTGACTATAACTACACTAAATCATTATTGAAATGACAAAAATGTGACCAAGACTTAATGATATTTTAGTCCAAATGAGTAAGGCTAGACTAAATCTAAAAAAAGAGTGCCAGAATCAACATTGCTGTGTGATTGAGACCTCTGCTCGTTATCGGTGCTCTCTCTTTGTTTGAAGCGGGCAGGTGTGTGTGCGCGCACACACATTGGATCAGTCTATTCTGAGCACTCTACTCCAGAACTTCTGATAACAAAGAAAGGAGAGAGAGAAAGAGGCAGAGAGACAGAGAGATAGAAAGAGATAACAAGTGTGTGAGTTTCCATAGGAACGGCCAGTTAAGATCTCAGGAAGGAGACAGACTTGTAGAGTAACAACGACCACCACCCACTGTCACTGACACCTGGCACACACACACGCACACACACACATTCAGACCGTGTTGCTTTCTGAAACTGTGTTTGTAATGAAGAGTGTGTGTACATTTCTTTCTACAAGCTTTCACAGTCTCACGTCAGAATTAGATGTTCATCCATGTTTCTCAAATGTCATATTTCGAAGTGTTTAATATTAAGTTTAGTGATTAACTCCAAATGTTTAAGGTTAGAGTTTAGGCATTAACACTGAATTATTAAGGTTTTAACTCCAAATGGTTAAGGTAAGGGTTAAGGTTTGGGATAGGATTAAAACAAAAATATCAAAAACTACTTTCTATCGCTGGATTTGAACATGCAACCTTTTGAACCAGATGCTTACGCCCATCTGCCATCCACGTCCACAATGCCCTAGCAAAACCGAAACCTACTTGACGGTAACAGCGCTCACTGTCGCCCCTAGAGGCTGGTGTCTACGTCATCTCCCGACATCCTCAGATATGGGTGGACGTCGAATACTGACTTGTATCACGGATGACCTGCCTGTTTTTTTCCCCCTTTTACTTACCTCTCACCTCCTCATGTCCATCCTACCATCTCTCCATCCTGACACTGTATGCTGATAAGTAACGTACATTTTAATGTATTAATTTATAATCAATCAATAATTTATTCAGATCCGCCGCACATGGTCTACTTTACGACCTGCCGATTAATAAATGACTTATTAATTAATTTCCTGGACATGGACAGTCAGTGTATTGGCCAGCTAAATTTAGCCTTTTGTTCCATAGCTGACAGAGAGCGAGCGAGATAGAGAGGAGGCGGGGGTGGGTGGGGGGGGAGGGAGGAAGAGTGATTGGTTTTTCACACCATAGGCTGTGGAAAGGTGTGAATCAATGTCCTAAGTGGAGAGGGCAAGCTTTATTATTGATGACGCACATACATCAATTAATCACTGCTGTTGGAAAACTCTGGACTATCATTATTTTGCAAGACAGACAGAGGATCATATATCTCTACCTGTCTCATCTCTAGCTCCCTCTCTTTTCTGTCTATATTTGGACTTTTTCTTTTCCTATCTCTTCATTTTCTCTGATCTATCTCTCCATCTCTCCTATTTGTGTGACATAACAATCTTCTCTGCTTCCCTCTCTTGTTTTCATATATTTTCGTCCCTTTCCTTGACCTCCCCTTTCTTATTTGTCTTGACTCATTCTCTCATACTCTTTAGTTTCATCCCTCTTTCTCCTCCTTTGTATCTTTCCCCCACCCCTGACTCTATCTGTGGGTAACATCAGGACAGTGTCCAGGCGGAGCTGTCTGGGGGAGAGTGGTGTGGTGTGCAATGTTTTGGTCCAGGGGAGTCGTGTGTATGTGTGTGTGTGTGTGTGTGTGCGTGCGCAAGTGTGTGTGTGCGTGCGCAGGCATGTGTGTGCGTGCGCAGGCATGTGTGTGCACGCACGTGTGTGTGTGTGTGCATGTGTGGTGTGCAGTGCTGTTTTGTCCAGGGGACTGAGACATGCACAGACAGATGGACCACCACAGGGCTTTTTCCCACAATCCTCCTCACCTGGACTGGGCTCACTCACACCACAGAAATAGACCTCACAGAATGGACAAGCTATAGATCTATATCTCACATGCAGATGGCCAATTCTGGATGTATTGTTGTAGAATAAATCCATTAACCAGTTAAATGTAATCTACGTAATCCCCAAAAGTGATTATGTATCATGTAGCTTAACTACTAATGCTGCATACTCCAAGAAAGGATAAAATCTCAACTTTCTGGTAAAAATAATAGTAAATTGTGTAGTCACTTTTGAAGACACAAGCTCAAGTACACAGTACAAATATGATAAAAATATGAATATATGAAATATTTTATGTGATGTATTTCCTTTTCAACAAAACTGTATGAATAAGCCATGAAATTACTTATACGCTTTCTAAATATAGAATAATCAATTTATAATACAACTAAGATTTCACCTTCCTTATAACTGTAAAATACATATTTGTATTTTTTGTGTTAAAGAAAATATGCATATTTCTAAAGGTCTCTCTTGATCAAAACATCTGCCCCCACCGCTGTGAACGGCATACAGAGCTCTAGCTTGGCTTCCTGAACTCGTTAGGAACTTGCATTTTGTCTAAATTATTTTAGATTACTTTGATGAAGTTGGCTATAAATCGATCTCTGTAAGGATTGCAGACATGTGCTTTGTCAGTGGCTGTGATGTAGGGTTCAGCCAGGAGTTGGTGGACAGTCGGAGGAGCAAATTAAATGGTAGGAGGTACATCCCATTTCGATTTATAGTGTCCACAGATCGATTTATAAACAAAAATGTCAGTCGGAACCGGTACCAGAACCACACAGGTCCCCTAAACAGGAGTCTTTACATCTGATGTGATTCTACAGGACAGACCAAGGTGGTAGTGAGACTGGGGAGCTTGGTGCTGTTTCTCAGAGATGTGCCGTGCTGTGTTGGGTCTGTACTCAGTAGAGAGGAGATTCAGCAACACTTGGAGGCATATTTATTGCTAAAAGTAGAACCAACGCGTTTCGGCTTTTGGTCTTCTTCAGAGCTTCAAAAATCCAGATGAAGGCCAAAAGCCAAAATCATTGGCCTGTACAGAGAATTAAATCAAAAGTCCAAATCCCCATCTCGATCCATGGCTTAGGAAAGGGACGATTTAGCAAGCTAGCTACTGCAGGACATCAACACAAGCAGACCTCTCTGACCTCCTCCCTATAGGCTGTCTCGTCGTTGTCGGTGATGAAGCCTACCACTGTTGTGTCGTTGGCAACCTTAATGATGGTGTTGGAGTCGTGCCTGGCCATGCAGTCATGGGTGAACAGGGAGTACAGGAGGGGACTGAGAACGCACCCCTGAGGGGCCCCCGTGTTGAGGATCATCGTGGCAGATGTGTTGTTACCTACCCTTACCACAGGGGGCAGTCCATCAGGAAGTCCAGGATCCAGATACAGAGGGAGGTGTTTAGTCCCAGGGTCCTTAGCTTAGTGATGAGCTTTGAGGGCACTATGGTGTTGAACGCTGAGCTGTAGTCAATGAATAGCATTCATCACGTAGGTGTTCCCTTTGTCAAGGGGGGAAAGGGCAGTGTGGAGTGCAATAGAGATTGCATCATCTGTGGATCTGTTGGGGCGGTATGCAAATTGGAGTAGGTCTAGGGTTTCTGGGATAATGGTGTTGATGTGAGCCATGACCAGACTTTCAAAGCACTTAATGGCTACAGACGTGAGTGCTACGGGTCTGTAGTCATTTAGGCAGGTTCCCTTAGTGTTCTTGGGCACAGGGACTTTGGTGGTCTGCTTGAAACACATTGGTATTACAGACTCAGTCAGGGACAGGTTGAAAATGTCAGTGAGGACACTTGCAAGTTGGTCAGCGCATGCTCTGAGTACACATCCTGGTAATCCGTCTGGCCCTGTGGCCTTGTGAATGTTGACCTGTTTAAAGGTCTTACTCACATCGGCTACAGAGTGCGTGATCACACAGTCGTCCGGAACAGCTGATGCTCTCATGCATGCTTCAGTGTTGCTTGCCTCGAAGCGAGCATAGATGTAATTTAGCTCGTCTAGTAAGCTCGTGTCACTAGGCAGCTCGTGGCTGTGCTTCCCTTTGAAGTCTGTAATAGTTTGCAAGCCCTGCCACATCCGACGAGCGTCGGAGCCGGTGTAGTACGATTCAATCTTAGCCCTGTATTGACGCTTTGCCTGTTTGATGGTTCGTCGGTGGGCATAGCGGGATTTCTTATAAGCGTCCGGGTTAGAGTGCCACTCCTTGAAAGTGGCAGCTCTACCCTTTAGCTCAGTGCGAATGTTGTCCATTACTTCTGGTTGGGTTATGTACGTACGGTCACTGTGGGGATGACGTCATCGATGCACTTATTGATTAAGCCAGTGACTGATGTGGTGTACTCCTCAATACCATCGGAAGAATCCCGGAACATATTCCAGTCTATGCTAGCAAAACAGTCCTGTAGCTTAGCATCGGCGTCATCTGAACACTTCTTTATTGACCAGGTCACTGGTGCTTCCTGCTTTAGTTTTTGCTTGTAAGCAGGAATCAGGAGGATAGAGTAATGGTCAGATTTGCCAAATGGAGATCGAGGGAGAGCTTTGTACGCGTCTCTGTGTGTGGAGTAAAGGTGGTCTAGAGTTTTTTTTCCTCTGGTTGCACATTTAACATGCTGGTAGAAATGAGATAAAATGGATTTAAGTTTCCCTGCATTAAAGTCCCCGGCCACTAGGACCGCTGCCTCTGGATGAGCGTTTTCCTGTTTGCTTATGGCCTTATACAGCTCATTGAGTGCAGTCTTAGTGCCAGCATCAGTTTGTGGTGATAAATAGACAGCTACGAAAAATATAGATGAAAACTCTCTTGGTAAATCGTGTGGTCTACAGCTTATGATGAGATACTCTACCTCAGGCGAGCAGAACCTTGAGACTTCCTTAATATTAGATTTCGTGCACCAGCTGTTGTTTACAAATATACACAGTCCGCCACCCTTTGTCTTACCGGAGGCAGCTGTTCTATCTTGCCGATGCAGCGTATATCCCGCCGGCTGCATGTTGTCCATGTCGTCGTTCAGCCACGACTCGGTGAAACATAAGATATTACAGTTTTAATTTACCGTTGGTAGGATATCGTCGATTTTGTTATCCAATGATTGTACGTTGGCTAATAGGACTGATGGTAGAGGCAGATTACCCACTCGCCGTTGGATCCTTACAAGGCACCCCGACATACATCCCCGATATCTCTGTCTCTTTCAGTAACATTTCAACTAACTACCTTAACCCTTATCGTAACCCTAAACTTAACCCTTAAAGGTTCTGTATGGTCAATCCAATGTTTGCAGTGGCCGTACAGCATTTACTTTGATGTGACCATTCATACTTCTTGCGCTTCGGGGAGCTGTCATATGCATCAAATAAATTGGTCTGCACCACTCAGTGATTCAGGACTAATCGTTATAGCCCTCCAGCTAATTACAAGCAAGACGAAAAGGCAAGACCTTACCTCTTTTGAGATGTTGAAGTCCGTTTCCCGGTGCTTGACATAGCTCAGCCAAGACCGCATGAAGTTAAAAGGCTGCACTCTTTTCCCGCCTGCATCTACATCCCGAATCTCCCCATTGCTTACATTTAGGCTATTGTTTACATGTGTGTTTCACACTATGTTGAGGTAAAAATATATAATGTAAAGTCATCGTCATCAATGAACTGCATTACAGTTAAAAACTCCTTTGACTACCACCACCAATTTCTGTATGCTAGCTATGCTACCAGTTTATACAAACGGGAGTGTGCATTTAGCGGTCAACTTTTCTAATCCTGAAAAGGGATAACTTTTAAATGTTATGCAGCAAAAACAGCCAAATATATCCAAATCGGATTTTAGTAATCACATTGTGGGCCTGTTACAATACATCAATCATGACGGAATGACCAATATCCACTTTGTTAGATCAGATTTGTTGAATGTGCGCCAATCCAGCGTCCTTCTATCCCCCATGATAAATTGTTGCCAGCAGCACAGTTGCAGTCACCAACGCTCTGGATAACATAAAAACAGCCTAACCAGCTCTGCTAGGGTGTGTAAAATGGTCAGAGTGAGCTGTTCGCTCATTTGTGTCTGGAAGTACCTAGCAAGCTAGCCAACGTTAGCCAGTTAGCTTGGGTGCTTGACTGCTGTTGTTAGGTCTGAACGGTTGGATCAACACTACTTTTCGGCCAGAGCGTCCAGCGTGCGCTCTGAACGCTCCGAGAGCGAAACGCGCTGAATTTATGAACGGCCAATCTGACAACGCTCTGAGTTTACGAACGCCCAGAGCACACTCTGGCACTCCAGATTAAATTTACGAACACACCCCGTAGTATAAATCAGCCTTTAGTCTTGAAATCTTTGGTTGTTTAGTACATAGCCTCACATGTGAATCCTTAAAGAGATGGGTGGGGCTAAAGGTTAAAAGGGTGTGAACGATGCTGAATGGGTGTAGACAAAGATGAGCTCTCCAGTAGGTACCAAAACATACAAGGGTCATTTTCACAAAAGTGAGGTTACAAGTTTATTAACTTTCAAAGCAGAATTACTTTCCCATTATTCCTCAACTGTAGTGTATTATATACCATTTTCTAGCTCTGAGTCTCTACTTGTATCCAATGTAAAAAACACAATTTCACATTTTGCTACATAAGACCAAATCGAGCCGGTCGGTCACATTTGTAGGTGTATACAGTAGGTATATGCCACATTGGAAAGCAGGAAGTAAGTAACCAATCACAGACCTCTAGAGTGGTAGTCTGCCGCGAGGCCGCTGACGGGCGTTTTCTTCACAGAGGAGGAGCGGTAGACGACGTGTTGACGCCCTCCTCCTCCCTCCTCCTCCCCCATCACTCCATTCCCCCGCTCCACTGGCTCGATGAAGAACTCCTCCTCTTCCGTCCTGATCATACCAGCCTGAGAGAGAGAGCGATGAGAGAAGAGACAAAGAGAGAGAGTTTGTCAGTTAGTCTATTTCAGTACAATGCATAATAATAATGACATAATATCATATTAAGCCTGGCTTGGGAACTCGCTCACTAATCCCATTTTCTTGGAAACTTTCCCCCAGCTAAAAGTCAGAGAGCCATGAAATCCATGTAACTGGCTAAAACCTCTCTTCTCCTCTCCTGGGGCTGTGGGGAACAGGGGATAGGCCACAGCCTTACAAGGACAGAAGAGAGATGGAGATATAATGAGAGATAGTGTTCATTTTGGCATCTATTTTAGATTTAGTTTTAGTCAGTCTTCATGATTAAAATACCTTTTAGTCTTAGTCACATTTTACTGGCTTGGCTACAGGTTAAACAATTTAGGCATACAGCTTTTTTCTCCCCATCATAACCTTGGGATGGGGGTAAATAACAGTGAATCCCTTAACAAAGGGAGAATCTGCGCTTTCCAACAATTCCAGAAATATTACTGTAATATTCAGGAAATAGCAAATAGCATTAATATTTCCAATTGGAAAATAATTACTGCATTCGCATTTGCGGTCCGCGAGAGCAGCAACACAAAATAAAGCTTCTGATGTGATCAAAGCAAAAATAACCTACATGAAAGTAAGAGTAACAATATTGTTTCTAGTTTAGGTTAGTTACAATTGAAGTGTCCTGGCTCATCAGTTCAAAAGATTGACGATTGACTGAAGTGACCGTTATAATTATTGTTGACGAAATTAACACTGATGAGCGAGAGAGACAGAGAGAGAGAGAGAGAGAGAGAGAGGATGACACCTGGTATCAGAGCCACCGTAGCAGGAAATACGTTAGTCCAGGTCGAAATCCTTCCCTGTCAGCTAATTCCCCCTAACCTGCTCCCCATTCTGACACCCACACACACACACACACACACACAATCACGCACGCACACACGCACACACACACGCACACACACAGTGAAAAAACAGGAGCTCGCAAAATTGCCTGTCACTCTCTGTAATTCCATCTGTCTGTTTAGACAACTGGTAATTACCACGGCAACCGACTGCCGAGGAGCAAAACCATGGGGGAGAACTGAAGAGGAGGATTCTGGGGCTTTAGAGGGAAAAGATAGAAAAGAAGATGAGAAAAAGAGAGACACAAACACTGATACGCCTGATACGCTCGCTGTCACTCTCCCTCTTCCCTCTGACAGGTTGAAGAAGGGATGGTGAATGATCCTAACGGAGGAGTGTGAAGTGGGGGAGAGAGAAAATAGAGAAATTGTTGCTCGGCAAAGAGCTGGGGAAAGTTTTCACTGGATTGCGACGCAGCAGGGAATGTGATGTTATTCCACTGGTTTAGACTGAGAGCTGCACTGGAGCAGAGCTAACTCAGCTATAGTAGTTCCTTGTTCAGCAGTGTTTCGCCAATACTTTAACTCCTATTGACTCTCCACTGTACACAACAGTGCAGTACACCTCTGGGCCTGTATCCACATAGCGTCTCAGAGTAGGAGTGCTGATCTAGGATCAGATCCCCACCTGTCCATATAATCTTATTCATTAATAGCAGCAGTCTTACACGGGGACTCTTTGTGAATACAGGCCCTGAACTACTGTAAATACCACGCCATATAGCTTGGGTTTACTATAGGTTAAATTCCCATTTTGGCCAGAGTCCTGTTTGATATGTGGCTTCGACCAAAAGGGGAATAGAGTGTCATTTCAGATTGACCCATTTAACTACACCAAGCCTGTCATGGTTAATTCCTATGATTATATCATTATCTGACATTACAGTTACTGCAGGGGAGAATGACACTAATACAGGATAACTCCGGTGCTGGGTACAGTAAATCAGCAGTATTATTATGATCCGACAGTGCAGAGGAACTGAGGTGTTTATACATCTTAAACAGGGAATCATAAAGCCTGC